>NC_142012.1:72711559-73036559 GCF_049901735.1 Notechis scutatus
AAGAGTATTCAGCTTGATGGTTCTGGCTGCACCTCTGTGCCAGGCGATCTATTACTCATCTCTATGCAAACTCATTTTCTCAAATGAGACCAATGACTATTGTATCATCTCCAAATGCCCGTACTTTAACAGAGGGATCCTTTGAGATGCAGTCATTGGTATATATAGAGAAAAGTAATGGAGATAGTACTGAGGGCTCCTGTGCTAACTGAATGGGTATTCCCTAGCTTCACCTGCAGCTTCCTTTATTTTAGAAAGCTTATAATCTATCTACAAGTGTGGTCAGGCACAGCTAGCTGAGTCAGTTTAGACAGGGATTTCTGAAATGTTGGTGTTGAATGCCAAGCTAATGTAGGAGATGACCAGGTTGAGCCCGAGGGAGGAGTAAAATGCAGCATAAGTCATGAGTCCCTGTGTGTCCACAAGAGATCTAAGTCCAGCCCATCTTAAATTCCATTTTTAACTCCCACAGATTCCTGTAACGGTCACTTGGCCAAATTCTTGTAGCAACCTAAGCTTGCAATAAATCTTCATACTCATTTGAACTGTCTGAATCTCCTGATTTCCCCAGCCCTTGACAGCTGAAGTCTTTAAAAAGGACCCTTACTTAGGTCTTTGGGGATTCAAGATGTTGTAAGATATAGTGCAGTGTCATATTGACAGCACCATCTGCTGATCTATTTGCAGGGTAAGCAAATTGCAAGAGGTCTAACCTTTTGAAGGTTTTCATAACTATAGGTGTCTAGTTCGGTCTGTAATCATTCAAGTCCTTGATGAAGGGTTTCTTGGGTGCCCAGATGATATAAACTTTCAAAGAAGAGGGAGTTACCCTATCTGGGCCTGGTGCTTTACTAGCGTTTTGCCTGGGAAATAGACCTCATACATCTTTTTCTGTGATTGCCAGAGGTGTGGGGCCCAAGGGATGAAGTCAGGTGTAGGAGACTTGGCTGTTGTTGGTGTATCTGAGATGGAGAGGATAGCAATATTAACAGGAGTCTCCTCTCAAACCTACAGTAGAACACATTCAGGTTATCTGCTGATTCTCTCCAGCTCTTGGCTTAGGTTATCACTATTAAAATCTCCTAATACAATGAGTAGGGAGTCTGGAATATCTCTGTTCAGCCCACAGGATTTGGTCAGTTCAAGTTTGGCATGCCTTGCTTATGCAAGCTTGGAGTGGTGTGTAGACCTCAACTAGAATGAACGAAGAAAACTCTTGGGGGGGGGGGGTGCGTAATAGGGTGTGCAAATAATGAATGGTGTCTCTAAGTCCAGATAATAAAATTTATTTAGTGTAGTGATATTTTTACATCATCGGTGGTTAATATAAAAGTAGATAGTTCCTTTTTTTAACCAGATATTTCTGCAATTTTGTCTGCTCTTTGAATCTGAAATCCTGGGATTTACAAGCAGTTATCATTAATTGAATTATCCAGCCATATTTCAATGAAGCAGAGGGCTGCTGAGTTGGAAAAGTCTGAGTTGTTTCTATTTAAAAGGAGCAGTTCGTCTATTTTATTTAAGAGTAAGATTAAATAAAGCTACTCCTGCCTTTTTTTCTTTGCCCTGTGTTCTTAGATCAGTGCAAAAGGCAGTTTCTCCTCCTCCTCACTAACTAGCTGCGTGCTTTCCCCATCTGAAGCCTCAGGGCTGTCCTGCTGCAGTTGTGCTTCAGCCAAATCACTCTCAGATGGCTGCTCAGAGCCACTGACCAACTCCCATCCTGAATGCTTGGGACTGGTTCATCTTCCTCCGAACTGACATCTGAAGAGGTATCTGGGGAGTCACCACATACAGTTTTGTTTTACTTTAAAATGTTTATCAGAGTGTATGTCCAGGATATGTGGCTTAATCAAAGCTTCTGCATAAGTCTTTAGTGAAAGTCTTAGGTCCAGTTTGGTACTCTGTTGAAAAAAGACTTTGAGGCTTTCATTCAATGTCAGATCATATTTTACAGGTGACACTGCTTAAATAACCAAATAATAGTTTGCACTGTACAAAAACATTGCTTTGCCATAAATCTTGTTGTAGTGAAAAATCTAACTGCTGTTATTTTTCTAGTTTTATTTGAAGGTCCATTCAAATGATTCAGGACTTGAAATATGTTACAGGTGAGAGGAAAATTTGTTTAACTAACAGATTCCTTTCATATAAAATGTTCTAATTTTGGTTATTTAGCAGACACTGAAGAAGAGGGGGAACCTGGACCAATGCCATGACATTTCTTTATTTTTCCCATGTTGTTCAGATCCATTCAGATCTTTTTAAATGTAATCATAAGTTTACCAAAAATCATATAAGTGTAATCTAGTATAGGTGTCCCCAATCCCCATGGGCAGGGACTTGTACCGGTCTGTGCCTTCTAATTACCAGGCATCACAGTTGGAGGTGAGCAATGGGCAAGCAAGTGAAACTAACCCCAACCCCAGTCTGTGGAAAAATGATCTTCCATGAAACCAGTCCCTGGTGCCAAAGGTTGGGGAATACTGATCTAGTGTACTTATTTTAACTAAAAATTAGCTAAGAAACCAAAGTAGCTAAAATATACTAAATGAATATGAAACTGAAAGGGTAGAATCTCACATTGGGTGGGTTGGCTCTTCTGCTAGGAAAGATTAATAGAATGTCCACTAAACTAAATTCAAACATATAATCTTAAAAAATGTTAGGAATAAAAAATATAATTAGGGTGAAGAGGTGCTCCAAGCCACAAAGATTGCGGACCGCTGATGTACAGTATAGCTGTAAGTCACAAAGGACTTTAATTCTATATCTTGAATAGTTTTCTAGGTCTTCTGGCTAAGAACAAGAATATTGTTCCAGAACAATGGGAGGCGCTATCACTCCTAAATACTGCAGCTTGTTGATGTCTCATACCACCAGTTAAGCAATATAGAAGTTTTCTTTTGAATGAATTGTAAAACTCAACTTCACATGTAATATACATAAATTAACAAAGCATAGATAACCATGGCAAGATTATTTCTCTGGCACTCAGCACCCAAAAGAACATAATTCTCTCATTGTTAGTATCTGATCTGTCCAGCCATGCCCAAATCTGCACTCTTTATTCCATCTATAAGTTTTGATATTTAAAAATGTCTAAAAGCTGAAAGAGAGAAGTTATGTGAAATGGTGGTATTTAGAACAGCTTAGCAAGCACAACTAGAGGCTTCCTTGTTTGTTATAATCTGCAGCAACCCTAACTGCTCCTAGCCTTAACTCAGATATTCTACTCCAGAGGTGTCATGGCGGTGTCACGGGACATATCGGGACTTTCCCCCCCTTCACTAAACCGGGAGTGGGCATGGCCAATATGTGACGCATCTGGCCCACGGGCCGGGAGTTTGACAGCCCTGCTCTACTCAGAAAGTGAAGAATGAGAGATTAAAAAGTTTCATTTCTTCTTTACATGGATCTGGGCAACCAGGTTATTTTCAATGCCAAAATCATACTTAATGATAATCAAAGATCTAAGACTTCTTCAAACTACAGAAAAAAGGATGTGTTTTGATGTATTCTAGAATGTACTAGATTCTATCTTGACTGTTTGGAGTTCATCGCTTGCAAAGGAGTCGTGCTAGATCTATAAGGGATAACTTCAAAAGATATGTAATTCTGTAATTTAACAACTCTATCTACCACTTCAATCTACATATTAAATCAATTTATCTATAACATAAATCAAATCCATAGTGCAATTTGGCTTAGCATATTGAGAAAATTCTATCTCTTGATGGGGTGGCCTTATTTCTTCCACAATGTGAAGGAAGTTAGCACCCACCCCTCTCCTAGAAGAATGAAATATTCCAGGAAATATTAAAAAGACAGAATATTTCCCCTATGTCAGCCCCGGAACCATCTTGATTCAGATTTAGGGCCGTCACAGGGGAGATGGGCAGCTGTGGAAATGAGAGAACAGTGAGAAGGGAGGATAGCCACAAGAACATTCTTTCACCAGAGGTCAAGGTTGAATCACTGAAGTTTGGAGGGGAGTGACTGGACTCGGTGGAATTCAGAATCG
This sequence comes from Notechis scutatus, assembly GCF_049901735.1. Classification (NCBI taxonomy): domain Eukaryota; kingdom Metazoa; phylum Chordata; class Lepidosauria; order Squamata; family Elapidae; genus Notechis; species Notechis scutatus. The sequence continues at coordinate 72,715,584 of NC_142012.1, forward strand.
AGGTGGATTGGAGAGCGTGACTTGAGGATTATCAATAGCGGCTGGGTGTGAGCTAAGTGTAGCAGGGAAAAGCACGGGAATTCTGATTTAGGTTTTCCCCAGATGTGCCAATATGACTTCTCTAATAAATTCTTACTTGGATGGAGTTTGTCTCTAAGTGCTGAATTTGGGGTGGAGAGTTTGGTTGGAATGCTGACACCCTAAAAGAGAAATCTTAAGGGACACAGAAACTCAGCTCCAGCGGATACTTTGGTGCCAGTTTATCTACAAAAGACTGGGCCATCTTATCTACAACACAAAAGACCTTCAGCTCCAGGGAGATAGGATTAGCCCTCACTCAGATCCAAACCAGGACAAAGCCATTAAGCCATAATAGGAATTGCCCAAAGCCCCTTCATTACATCACCCAGCAAGATTCAACCAAGCTTGGGACTCAAGACAACCTACAGTTACCCCTGCATGGCCCCTTGGGAGTCTGATAACCAATTAGAATACATTTCTTTCACAGGAAGAGGAAGCAAATTCAAAGCCCAAAAGAGGGTATAAATATATCTCACGCTCCATTCCATGGGGTCAGCTACCCAGGACTTCAAACCATGTGATCCTGTCCACCATTAAACATCTTTCCAATCAGCCTCCATGTTTCCAGTGTCTTTCTTCCCACTTGAAGAACCCAGATGGACATTTTTTCCAACAAATGCTTAAAACAAATTACAACTAGTATGATGTGTGAAGCCAAACACTGTCAGCATTCTGTCCAACATATTGATGATGTTTTCGTAACTCTAGCCTTGTCTTCCATCTACTTTGGACCCATGCCAATTTGCATATAGGAGCAACAGATCAACTGATGATTATGGACATTGTTGTCCATACTGTACTGAATCATTTGGAACAACAGGGAACATACGCAAGGCTGTTATTTGTGGATTATCAGCATTCTACCCAACAGGTTGTTTTTTAAAATGTCCAATTTGGGTATAAATCAGAAGATTTGTTTGTGGATAAAGGATTTTCTGACAGATAGGCCACAGTCAGTAAAGATGGGATCTTACCATTCGTCTACTCTGACATTAAGCACAGGAGCCCCCCAGGGTTGTGTGCTTACCCTTTCCTTTGTACACACATGACTGCACCCCATTGTATATCACCAACGCAATTATCAAATTTGCGGATGACACGACAGTGGTGGGGCTCATTATTAAGAACAATGAGTCTGCTTATAAAAAGGAAGTACAAGGCTGACATGCTGGTATAAAGAAAATAATCTTACACTTAACACCAAAAAAACTAAACAACTTGTAATTGACTTCAGGAGGACAAGAAATGTACATTTACCACTGTACATAAATGGCAAGGAAGTGGAGATGGTTGCTAGTTTTAAATTTCTGGGCGCTTATATCTCAGAGGACCTCTCATGGACTATGAATGCTAACATGCTTGTGAAGAAGTCACAGAAGAGGCTGTACTTCCTGAGAATGCTCAGGAAGATAAATCTATCTCAGCATCTACTTCTGTCCTAGTACCGCAGCACCATTGACAGTGTCCTGACATACGGCATTCTTATATGGTATGGGAGCAGCTCTGTAGCAGACAAAAAAGCTCTACAGAGAATCATTAAAACTGCCCAGAATATCATCAGGCTCCAGCTACCAGCCCTGGACGATATCTTCACATCTCGCTGTTTGAGGAAGTTGCACAATGTTCAGAGACTCTTCCCATCCTGCTCGCAATCTTTGTGAACTGTTGCTTTCTGACAGAAGATGCAGAACAATTAAAACTTGGACCACACGTTTTTTGAATAGTTTTTATCCCTGAGCTATAATGGCACTTAATGAACTTAAGGACCACCATCAGGGAGCTGTTGGACAGTATTACTTGGTCTGTTGTGTGGATGCTTGTGTGTTTTTAGGGGCGGGGAATTTTGGTGGGTGGGGATGTGTTTGGGGATTGTCATGTGTGTGTGTGCGTGTTGGGTCTGGTCTCTGGATGTTATGTGAATTTCGTTGTATGTGTATACTGTGAATATCCGTACAATGACAATAAAGTATTAAAGTAGACCTGCTCTGAGAACTGACTAAAAAGTTCAGAAATATAACATAGTGCATTGAACTAGAATGAACGCTTAATAGCTAAAAAAAGGTGTATAATTTCAACATAAAGTATATTAACAGCCTTACATCCTGCCCTAGGAATACTGAGAAGTAATTATAGCAGAAATCAGTGAAAGTGTGAATAGGTTGGCCCCTTATAGAGGATTCACAAGGTAAATGTTTCTCTCAGCAAAGCTGGCTGAGGAATTCTGGGAGTTGAAGTCCACAAGTCTTAAAGTTGCCAAGGTTGGACACCCCTGCTCTAAATAATCCAGCACATCTCCAGTGTTTTTTAAAAAGTGGGAACAAGCATAAAACGTCATAACAGCGGAGATGTGGGACATTTAAAAGTCCGTTTTATTGTGTACTGACAGAAAAGCTCATGCAAATTTAGGGGAAAACGTCATAACCGGCTCCCCAAAATGCAAGAGGCAGCAGTGAATCTTCAAAAGCCCAAGGTCCACCATTGCTCCCTGACCCCGCTGCCGCCAGGGCGTTTGGTGAAGCGCCCGCTTTTCCTCCCCACGGGGTTCCGCGCGGGAGTGGGGAGGTTTCGCCGGTGACGCCGAGCTGAAACGGCAGCGTCGGCCCGCAGACCAAACTAAGCGCGGGGAACCAAGAAAAACGAGGCTGCGCATGGTTCCCCCAGTTCAGCCGCGGCGGCAAGGGGATCAGGGGAGGAGGAAGCGAGCAGCAGGCCTGGAGCACGAAGGCCCAAGATTAAGGGAGGGCGAGAAAGACCATCCATCTTGAGGGGAAGCCCGCCCCCCCCTTTCCAAAGCCCTTCGCGAGCCACCCGAGGAGGAGAAAGAGGCGACTCAAGCTCCCTCTTGCTATGCCCCTCGCGCTTAACCCCGCGCCGGAATCGCCAGCCGCCGCCACTGACTCACCGCCGTTGCCCACGGAACAGCTCGGGGGGACAGCGCCGTACGGAGGGAATCCCCTCTCGTCAAGTCGCTGCTATGACTACAGGAGGCCGGCGGCGCCATCTCGCGAGAGCACGAGAAAGCCGCGCCCAACTCTCTTTACCTCGCTGTGCAACGGGCTGCTGGGCGGGAGTTCGCGTCACCCATTACCGAGGATCTTCGCTTAGGTGACCTCGGTAAGCTCCGCCGGCCTCTTCATTCTGGTGGCTCGGAGGTGTCTGGCGCTTACGGAGGCTCTTGAGGCAGAGAGTTGGGCTCAGGCGGGCTGTTTCCTCTCTTTCCACCCGCTATCCGGTAAGGGAGAAGAGGTGCACCCTTTCTTTTTAAAAAAAAATTTTTATTTTATTTTTGAAAACAAACATAAACAAGCAAAACATAAAACATCTTTTTTGAAAGCAGCATAGTCCCGGGTTACATCTCTTCGTACAGACACAAATTCAAGTTCATGCTCATTTTTATATTCCATTCCATATCTTATTACTATTCTACATTTTCAATATAGCTTCTCCCCTCTTTTAACTTTCTTAATTTTATTTTATTTATTTCATCTCAATTCAAATCATTGTACTTATATTCTTTGTCTGTCCTGTTTCAACTGTACTATCTTTTCACATTAAACAAAATTTCTCCTGTAATCACTGATTGGAGTATGACGCCTTTATATCTTTCCCCTAAATTTATAACACTTAATATAATACATAACTTCCATTTGGATTCTGCTTGGTACTTTCTAAAACTACACTGTATTTTTTTAAAAAGAAAAAATTATAAATGTATAATATAATTAGAACAACAATCCATACCATTTCAATTCTATCATTAATATTAATATTCATTTAAATCTTAACATTTTGCACATTACTTTTCAGATAAATATCATACTTCTATGGGAACACTTATAAACTTTCCATAGTTAATTCCCCCCCCCCTTCACTTATATTTTATAAAACATTAAGTAATTAAAATGTTCCCGTTCCTTCCTAATTCAATTCTCTCATTTATTTTATTTCATTTCTTTTGTTCACAGAAGTTTCTCTAAATTACACTGACTATTTTATCCCTCTTTTTAATCATATGTTGTTTCCAATTTTCTAACATTATTTCTATTACAAATATAACAATACCATCTTATGTACCTTCACAGAATCCCTTTTTCAGTTAGATTTTCACCCATTATCTCTGAATAAGTCCTGTTTCTTTACATCTTGCTCCAAATCTTTGTAACTTCTCTTCCTTTCCTTCTTCCCTTTCTTCTTCTCTCTCCCCTTTTTACCCCCCTGTCTCTCCACCTCCATTTCCCTCTTCTGTATTCCCCTTTTCTGTTGCTTTCCAACATTATATCCACTTTTCAAATTATTTTTCCCTTTTTTGGTTGTTTTTTTAAGTCTTAAATTCTCCATTCTCTTTCCCCCCTTTCCCCTTTCTTCCCCAGATAGAGTTACTTGTTCATTAAAGATGGCTTCTTCTTTGTCCCAATCTTCTTGTTGTGCAGTCTTTTCTTGTTTCTCGTAGTTACGAATCGCCATTTCTAAGAATTGAAAAACGGAGCCAAAGGAGCCCTTACCTTCTTGTGTCTCTTCTTTATCGTTTTTAAATTCCATTTTCAGTTCATCCACAAGTGATGCCATTGTAAAAAAATTTAAACAACCACCCAATTGTTTTTAGTCATTCAAATATAATATCCAAAAATCCCAAAGTCACCAAGCAATCCAAATACACACAAGCTGTTTCTTTTTACACTTTCTTCTTTTTTCACTTTCTCTTCTTGGGGTTACTATTTAGTTACAAAGTTCCAGTTAAAATGTATCTTTTAGAAGTCTTATTGAGATTTTACATTAAATTCTTTTAAAATCCAGGCAGTCTCCTCTTTCCAGATCCTGCCCTTATTCTTTTCCTCTCCCTTCCTACTTATAGACAAAAAGAATTTTTTAGTGTCCAGAAATCTTTATTGTCCCTTTGGCATTTAATTATATTTTCAGCTTAATTATTGGTGCCAAAGTGGATTTTTCCGATTTCTTATTCAGCTCTCTTCGTTGTCAATGTGAGGAAGGAGAGTGAAGAAAAAAAACCTTTCCCTTTTCACTTTCATTCGCTGCTTCCTACTCTTCTTTGGGAGCGATGTTATCTTTTATAAAATTTAAATTCCAGGGTACCTTAGTTGTTGCTTTTTATCCCGGTCAGCCAAAACTTTCACTTCTTATCTTCCTCCTGCACTTTCTTTTCCAGTTGAGTGCTTCTTTGAGGTGACCATTTCTGACCACCGCTCCTACCGCCTTCAGGAAAGGGAGTTTGACCAGCTGAGGAGGAGAGATGCGGCTCTCCTTGACCCTGCTGGCGATCTTCCCCCTCTTCACCACTTCTTACGGGGTGGCTTAGCCCCGAAGCCAGCTGGCTCAGGGCGCTCCAGCGGCAAGCCCAGGCAGAAACCGTGCACGATCATGGATTCCTGCCTGCCGCCGAAGCCCTGCAAACCGGAAGTTTACGAGGTGCACCCTTTCATCAATCGCCTGGAATCTGCAGAGAGCCAAAGCCCTTTCAGTGGACACCCAAGGCTGATTTTTCAATATCATTACTTTATCCAGTGGTGTATTAGCCATTAAGCAGACTAAGCCGTGCTTAGGGCACCAGGCCCAAACGGGGCACCACAAAAACTATGTAGCCCAAGCTTGGCTTCGTTTGTAGGATATGTACAAAGGAGGGCACCAAGATTTGTCAATGCTTAGGGCACCAGTGAGCCTTAATCTGCCACTGACTGTATCCCACGCCCAAAACCAATTACATTCTTATATTCATTGATTAGCAGTTTGATGATATACTAAGATTCAAGCTTCTAAATCAGTATTTTCTATTTCGGCAATCTTCAAATGCTTTAGTGCCCAAGATTCTTGGCAACTTCATTCTTGTGGAATTCTGAGAGTCGAGCCCACAGTCTGGAACTTAAATCGGTTGCAAAATGTTGTTCTAAATGTATCTTGGTAGTAAGCCTGTGCAAAGCACCAATGGTATTTGGGTTCTCATAATTAGGTAAGATTATTTTAGTGCTGTCATAGATAAGCACAATTCCCAAAACAGTATGAGTGAATAAGTAAATAAGCATTTCTCGTTTTATAGTGAAAAGCTACATCTCAAAGTGGCTCTCTAAATATGAAAAGTTTTTAAGTGTATCGGTGAAAACTACCTAAGCTTAAGCAGTGAAATGCAGCATCTAGAAAAGATTGGTACAATATTAGAGTTATTTAACTCTAATATTTGCATTTTGATCTCAAGAGGTAATAATTCCAAAATACACAACCTTAACATTCGAATATGATGTCTGTCAGTTCTTGGCATTGACATGAATATATTGGGATAAGATTCAGAAAGGAACTACAAGGATGATTAATGGAACTATATGCCAGTCCATCTGAGGATAATCTAAAGGAGCTGAGCCCAAGAAGCTTGCCCCCCCCAAAAAAAAAAAAATACTAAGGGAAGAATTCTAGAGAGTTCTAAAGTGCTGTCATAAAGAGGCAATTTTTTCTGAACTGAAAACTTCAGGACAAGGATCAATAAGTTGTAATTAATGGGAAGGAGATTCAAACAGAGTAAGAGTAAAATTTCTGGCAATTGAAAAGGGACATTTGGGACACCAAGTCCAATTACTCTCCAGTTCAGTGCAGAAATCCATATTAAAATATCCAGGAAAGAGTGTCCATCCTCTCCTGGGCAATTGGGCCCCCTATTCAATTCCTCTTACCAGAGGTTGGAGATTGTTCTAACTTTCAACCAGACTCTGTATACCTGTATCTTTTGCTCTGTGTCATGAATTCTGGGATAATAGAAAGCTAATTGCCATGACTTTTGCTGTTTGGGGATCTATTGTCCACTGGCCTTTTATTGAATAAACCAGTAGCCGGGATGTTACACACCTTGTAGCTGCCTTTGGATGGGGTGAAATAAGGTGGCAGAAATAGTACTTAATACAGATAAGTAACAACTTAAGCCTATCTCAGCCTGGAGTTGGAAGCAAGAAGATGACAAGTTGGTAGGTACACTGCACAGAAAAACACATTGCCAGGATATGTATGAATCATGGCCAACTATGGAAAATATGGAAATTATTTCCAATCCTGTTTGCTCTTTTTGCAGCAAAAATCAGATTTAAAAAAGCCAAGTCATTCTTTGCTATTTTGTGAGCAGTCGTAAAGTGGATTTGGGATACAACGTTGTTGATAATAATAATGATAATGATAATATCCCAGCAATTTTACATTTACATTGAAAATAAAAGTCAACTTTAAATGATTTTATTCTGTTCCATATTTTGCCAATACTTCATTCACTTGCATTATTTGTATATTTATTATTTATTTATTGAATTTATATTGCTGCCTATTTACCCATGGCGACTTGAGGTGGCTTACAGAATGTAAAACCATATTTAAAATAAAAAAAATAAAAAACAACAAAAAAGAATCAAATAAATTAATAAAGTACAAATAAAATAATATCCACAGATAGGGTGGTTGTTTTTCACATTGCATATATTTTCAGTACTGCCTAGAGCTATTCTGTACCTATCCTATAGATGTATTTATTTAAGCCATATATTTCTGTTTCCATTCAATATAAATATCTTCTAATTAGTTTACAAGTAGGAAGATAAAAACAAACTAATTACAAAACCAAATGGCGAGAGAAAATGGCCTGTGCAATAGCACAGTAAAAGTAATAAAAGACCTAGGAAATAAAAGCATGTTTACTAGCCAGCAAAATGATAGCCAAAGAGTTACCAGCTTTTGCAAGAGGCTATCACTGCAGAGAAAGCCGCCTCCTACTATAGTCAAATTGTAAAAATTCAAATAGTTAAGCATTGTTTCTCCCACAGATTATTATGGTGTCTATGGGATGACAATTTAATAGGGTACATATAGATTAAGATACGATGGAACAAGTCCATATCAAAAAATATATTTCAAGATCAAGATTTATAGTATTCTCAAGTAAGCTCCAAAGCCATTTGGAATGTAGTATATAGAGCAAGCAAAATATTTGAAGATGCTTTCATCTGGCAAGAGAGCTACCCATCTTGTTCAAACTGGGTTCAAGAGTCTATGCAGTCGGTTAACAATTTTTTTTATGTATTTTAAAAGGCAGCAATGATTACAGGATAAAAATAAAACAATATACAAAATGGACAACAACTAGATCCATCCATATTTCTTGGATTAATATCCAGAAAAGCTGGAGGAAAAGATAGATGTTATACAGTATAATATGTACTTTATATAAACTTAAATCTAATGTCATCATTGACGTTTCTAATCTACTTCTCCAGCTCTCTGCTTTACCTTATAATGCTGTTTAAAAATGTCATATTAGAATAGCAGGACAAAAAATATAGTCTCTACACCAGTTTTTGTTGTACTCTGGCAGGAACGGGGCAGACAATGCAGCTATTCAGATCTTAAATGGAACAAGATTTGAGCACGGACACTACAACTTTCATTGCCTTCTTAAAGAAATTCTGCATTTTTGGCGGCTCACACAAGAGCTACACTCTCCCAGAAAGTAGCTGCACATTCCTTTAATCATCCTTAACTGTTGTCAGCTAGAAAATGCAACAAAACAACCAAGCTCAAAAAGCACAAGGACCCCACATATATATTTGCACTTGCTGTTGCTTTCAAAAAATTACCTCCAAATAAATGTGTATACAATGATAGCTTAAGTGGCTGCTTTATCATCTTTATATGACCATTGGGTCATAAAGGGCAGGAAAACTGTCCACTGACTTAACCTATTAACATTAAAGGGGTTAGAATGAGCCCTAAACAGCACCAAGTTGATTGTATAGCAAGTAGCTCATCTTTTCCCTGTCCGCAACAGAAATACTGGCCTGAAAAGTGATAGAAATATAGGAAGATGAAAACAGACACAGCAACTTTGTCCCCAATTATTTTTAATTTCAGTGACAGTTTGCTGGTTGGCAGGGGCAAAGGGAGATGTGAGGCAAAGGAAGTGAAAACCTTCAAGCCAGTAGAAAAACTAAGAAATGCTAAGGGATGATTGACTCCCTCCATCCCCCACCCCAATTTGCTTGCTTCCTGCAGAGATGCTTGCATAGGGACAGAAATATGGGCCATATTATCAACAATAGTTGATCTCTAACTACAAACCATGAACAAATAAACTTATCATCTCAGAGCAAGCAAATTTCTTAGAACTATAATAATATCTGTTTCATGCATTCCCAATGAGATGCCCATAAAGTAACCCCCAAAAGAGGTACCATATGACTATTTCACCAAAAAGCTCCCAATAGCCCTAAAACTGATCACCACATCTCAGTACTCAGATTATTTTATGCCCAACAGCTCCTTTTGGAAAAGAATGCTTTTTTTCAAAAGCGGCAATAGCTTGGGGCTTTCAAACTCATATGAAGCCTGATAAAAGGATACACATGGGCCTTTGTATTGCCAAAATAAGCGTTTGTCAATATGTGTTTCATGTAGCAGTCATATCCTGATCTGTTGCTCTATCACATGAGATTCACAATGCATTTGTTGATTTGAACCCAATAATTTGAAGTATTTGGAGGTTTTTAGGGCCTAAGAAATCACCTTCACTGTTGGAGTGAAGATGATTACATCTTCACAAGATTGTTTTTTTGATTGTCTCATTTGCAAGTCAAATAGGGGGCGTGCATAAGCGCACCAACATGCCTACCGTCCCTGTCCTATTGTTTCTCTTATTCTTCTTTTATTTTTCTTATATGTACCCATTTCATGTATTCACAACTATGTATACACTTATACTTATTATCTTGTAAACAATTGGCAAATCAAATAAATAAAATAAATAAAAATAAATAAATCTGCAGCACATTAGTAAAGAGACTTGTCGCCTAGTGGCAGACTTGAATCCTATTTTTTTCTCAATCCAATGGTAGTCCACGCTACCAAGAAAATGTTTAAAAATATCACTTTAAAAAGATATCACAATGTCTTCTGCTTCTCATAAAACTATCCTTTTTTAAAAAAAGATTTTTTTATTTTTGGACAAACATACACAAACAAAACATAAAACCATCTTCCAGTTACATACAGTGTGTCGGTTGGTTTTTTTGTGCATCCTCTCCATAGTCCTCACTTACAATTGTTTGTATAAATTCTCATATTATCAGTCTAATATATATGTATACATTATTATCATTGTTTAATCATTTATTTGATGAAACTTATTCTTTCATTTTATGCGAGATATTCAAAATTTTAAATTTATAGTATAACAACTAATATTATCAGCCTAAATCCATCCAATAGTAATACATCTTTATATTATATTCTGTATAATTCTATTATCCTTATATTGTTACATTCTCTAACATATTTCATTTCCATATTTTTGTTTCTAACCATTGATAAAATAAATCCCATATCTTATAAAATTGTTTATCTTCTTGTTCTCTAATTTCAAATGTCAATTTACTCATTTCAGCACATTCCATTATTTTCTTGATAACTTCCTCCTGCTTTGGTATCTCATTTTCCCAATTTTTAGCAAATATAATCCTAGCCGCTGTTAATATATTTACAATCAAATATTTCAATTCCCTACTATATATTTCCGATAAAATCCCCAATAAAAATATCTCTGGTTTCAAGTCTATGTGTTTCTTTGTCATTTTTTCCAACCATGTGTGGATTTTAGTCCAATATCTTCTGCACACGTCCACCACATATGGTAATATGAACCCGGTATCTGATGACATTTCCAACATTTTTCAGAATTATTCTTAAACATTCTTGCTATTCTTGTTGGGGGTAAGTGCCACCTGTAAAGCATCTTATACAAATTTTCTTTATATGCTGTTGACATTGTCATTTTATAATTTTGAGACCACAATTTTTGCCATTTCTCTAAATAAATCCCATATCCAAAATTTCCCCCCAAGCTATCATTGTTTCTTTAACTTGTTCCTCTTCTAGCTTAACCTCTAATAAATGTCCATATAGTTTTTTAATCACCTTTTCATCAGTACCTGTCAAAATTTTATCTGTCAGTCAGTTTATCATAGAAACCTTCTGTTTTAAAATCTTTGTCATATCAAGAGTGTATTTGCACATATGAAAACCAATTCATCCTTATACCTTGTTCTAGTTCTTGCATAGATTTAAGTTCACCCTTTCCATTCAATATTTCACCATATCTAACTGTTTGTTCCTTTTTATATGTTATTTGATAAAAAAATGTTTCAATAGTCAATAACCAGACTAGAATTTTTAAGTAATATTGCTTTTTAATCTTCTCCCAGTTTAATAACAAAGCCTCTCATATATAATGTCTTCTAAAATACCCCTGTGTTTTGGTTCCCTTGTACCATAAGAAGGCGTTGCCATCCCAACAACAAATCATGTCTTTCTCATGTCAATAATCTAGTATTTCTTAGTGTTATCCATTCCTTGACCCACATCAAGTTTATTGCCTGATAATATAACTCGCAATTAGGTAGGCCAAATCCTCCTCTTGTTCTGGGATCTTGCAACAGTTTTAATTTTATTCTCGCTTTCTTTCCCTGCCAAATATACTTCAACACTATTTTATTTAAATCTTCAAAGTAATCTTTCCCTAACCTAATTGGAATTGTCTGGAATAAATATAAAATTCAAGGTAATATCTTAATTGTTGATATTCTCCCTATTAGTGATAATTGTAAGTTTTCCCATTTTGCCAAATCTGTCACAATCTGTTGTTTGAGTTTAAGATAGTTATTCTCTTTAAGTGTACTACATCTTGCTGTCAAATGTATCCCCAAATACTTAACCTTATTTGTGACCTGGATCTTCAAAACATCCGCCAATTCTTCCTTTTGTCTTATTAACATATTCTTTGTCAAAATCTTCATTTTATCTTTATTTATTTTCAAACCAAATACTTTTCCATATTCCTCTATCTTCTCTATTAATTTAAGTGCTGTTTCTAATGGATCCTCTAGAATAAAAACCAGATCATCTGCAAATGCTTGCAGTTTAAATTCTTCCTTTTTAATTTTCATTCCTTTTACATCTTTTTCTTCTCTAATATTTCTATTTAACACTTCTAAAGTTAACACAAACAACAGAGGTGACAGTGGGCAGCCTTGTCTTGTCCCTTTCCTTATGTCAATAGAATCTGTCAGTTCCCCCTCTATCATTAAGTTTGCTGTTTGTTTGTGATACATAGCTTCTATGGCTTGAATAAATTTCTTACCAAAGCCCATCATGCTCCAGCTGTAATAACAAATCGCCAATTCACATTGTCAAAGGCTTTCTGTGCATCTAAAAATATCAAAGCCATTTGTTTTTCAGGGTGTGCCTCGTAGTATTCCAAAGTGTCCAGAATGATTCTCATATTATCTTTAATTTGTCTCTTTGGCAGAAATCCATTTTGATCAGGATGAATAAAGTTATTCAAATATCTTTTAAATCTTTCTGCCAATATTTTAGTGAAGATTTTATAGTCTGAGTTTAGCAGGGAAATAGGTCTATCGTTCTTAATTTGTTGTGGGTCGGCGTCCTCCTTTGGGACAAGTGTAATATATGCTTCTGACCACAATTTGGGTTTAACATGACTTCATTCATAACTTCTAACAATGGAAGATTCAACGATTCCTGTAAAGTCTTATAAAATTCTGCTGGGGGTCCATCTGGACCTGGTGCCTTTCCATTGTTTTGTTTTTTAAGTGCTTCAGTTAACTCCATCATCATTATGTTGCTTTCTAGCATCATTTCAGTATCTTTAGGTATCTGGGGTAAATTCACTTCCTGCAGGTATTGTTTAACTCTTTCCTTCTCTATATTCTCTTGTTCATACAATTTTCCATAATCTCGTATAATTTTTTTCTTTTTATTTCCATAGCAAACTTGCCCTTGGTCATCTATTACTTGCATTATTTTTCCTGATTCTCTCTCTTTTTTTCAATTTGTATACTAACCATCTACCTGGTTTATTTGCATCTTCGAAATAGATCTGTTTAGCACCTCTAATTTTTTGTGCTAGTTCCTCCTTTTCCATTAGCCCCATTTTATGTTTAATTATGTCCATTTTTAATTTAATATCCTTTTTTTCTGTAACTCTTTTTCAAATCTCTTGTAATCATCCTCTAATGTTTTAAAAGCTTGACTTTAAAACTCTCCTTGTCAATACCTTTCATTTACTTTGGCCCAATTTTTAATATGACTTTGGGTAGCATACTATGATCTACTGGGCTTGTGTGTGCTTTAAAAATGATGCGGAAGAAACACTTCACAAATGAACAAATATATTATTGCTGTTAGGTGCTGTTTTGTAGTTGAATCATAGAATCCTAGGGCTGGAAAGTACCTTGGAAGGTACCTATTCTAGTCCAACCCCCTGCCCAAGGCAGGAAACCCTTTACCACCACGGCCAAATGGCTGTCCCACCTCTTCCTAAAGACCTCCATCTAGCCTCCAGACTCACCATCATCACCAAGTGGCCGGTCTCAGGTCAACGATTATCTACCGTGTTTCTCCAACAATACGGCCTCCACCAATAGGAAGCCCCACCATGTTTTATTGGCATAAAATCAAATTAAGCCCCTCCCCCCAAATTAAGCCCCATATTAAACATGCGAAATGGGGGGGGAGAGCGGGGGGGGGAGGGCTTGCCGTTAGTAAGTACTTTTCTTGCATGCCCGGATATGATGCTGCCTGCGTTGGTGGGGCACTTCATATCTGGAGACCTTCCACCGTTGCTTCTCCCTTCTCCCTTGCTGCCGCGGCGTTTGGCGCAGCCACGTGCGGCCAGTCAGGGCTCCTCCCTGCAACCGGAGCCCTGAGGAGACACTTGGCTTCAGGCGCTCCCGCCTTCCCTTTGCTTTCAAGGTAAAGCGAATTATTTTACAAAGCCTCCCTGCCCGAGAGGGCAGCCCAACCCCACGTGGGGAGGCTAATCTCCCAGGGCCTCTTCCGTTCCTCCCCGACCTCCCTACGCTGCGCGCCTCTGACGCGCCGCTCCCTTCAGCCCAGCGAGCTCTTCCACCTCAAAGAAAGGCCAGGCGGGCGGCTGCGGAGCAGCAGCAGCGGGTCTGAGCCGCTCGCAGCGGAAACAGCCACCACCCGTAGCCCGACGCGGGGAGAACGAGCGAGGTTAGCGCCCGCCAGCCCGGGCGAGATTTGGGAACGAGGGGCAGGAGGAGGCACGCACACACCCGCGGCTCACTTTCCCAGCTTTGCCCAGCCCTTACGGCTCTGGTGCGGCCCTGGCGGGCAGCGAGCGCCTCCCCGCCGGACCCTCCGCTCATCCTGCCAAACGCCGCGGCAGCAAGGGAGAAGGGAAAGCAACGGTGGCCCGAACCCGAAGGTCTCCCGAATATCCAAGCTGTCGCCACCTGCCCACCCACCCGAGGATGCAAGGGGGAAGAATTAAGTCACCCCCCGAAAAGACATCCTAGCCGTTTTTTCGGGGGTCAAAAAAAAATAAGGCCCGGCCTTATTATGTGAGAAACACGGTATATATTTATGTTTATTACTTTACTAAAGTTACTTTACTGTATTACTAAAATATGTTAATATGACTCTTAAGTAGATAACTTTTTTCAGGCCCAGCCAGAAAGCTGACATTAGAGAAGTGTTGGACTTGCATGTGGTTATATATTCTTCCTCCTGAAGCATGCATACCTCTACCACTTTCATCAAATGCATGGTTCCTATACTATTTATTAGGGTGCTTCCTACTGTGAGATAAATTCCATGATAAGCAGGAATGGTTTTCTTAGCAAGGATTCTTTTTGCACATTTATTTATTTAATTTGTTTGCTGTCCATTTCACCGCAACCTGACTCTGGGCAGCTTACAACATTAAAATGTATAAAATTGTAAGTAAAAGTTGGGAGGCGAGGATGCAATATGCATGGGAGGGAGGTGGGATCTCTTATTAGTCCATCAATCATCTCCAGCATAATACTCCCCCTTGGAGCCCCAAGCCAGCTGGCAGAGTCAAGTCTTCACACCTTGTGGATAGTCAGGAGGGTGGGATCCCATCTCCTCTTGGGGAGCAAAATGCTCCAAAGAGCCAGGGCTCCTCCTGGACCCCGCCAGCCAGAATTCCATCACTGATGGGATCCGCAACATGCCTTCTTGGACGCCGTGAGTGGTGTGAGTTGTCCCATTGGGGTGAGATGATTCCTCATGGAACCTGAACCTATGCCATGCAGTCTTTATAGGTAATAATCAACACTTTAAATTGCATCTGGAAGCAAATGAGTTCCAAACAAAGAGCCAAAAAAGCAGGCACAATTGGCCTTTTTAAAAAGGAACATTTAGAAAAGCTATTCATCTTGTCATCTTCAGATGGAATGAAATTTTTTTTCCCAAACCAGTCTTTGGAATGCCACAGAACTGTACCAGGTAATTGATTTTCAAAGACACAGTCCCAATAAACAGTTAAACTAGAAGCGATCATTCGCATATTACCCTTCTAAATTCAGGGGTTTTTTTTCCTAAGAAGAAGTGGGAAAGATTTGCTCCTACAAAAGGATTGTATGTTTGGACATGTTTGTTTGTTTTTTGCACATAAGAGCCAAGAGTGAGCTCCTTGCCTGGAACCAAGATATCGCACTAATAATTATCAGAAGACAGGTGCATAGACACCAACTGTAGCCATATTTAGATAGTTGCTTTATTATATCTTGATACGAAGCTGGGAAGAAATACCAATCTAAATCTTTCTGCCCCATAGTGTGTCCTTAATAGGTTTATGCTGGATTGATGTCCATAATGAACAACATTTCAAGGTTCGTGATTGATAGATTTGTCATTAGAAATTCTAGCCCTGCCCAGTGTCATCTACCATAGGGAAGTCCTCTCCAATTGGTATGGACAATTCTGTGGTTGCACTCAGGATTTCTTGATTGTTTTTCTTTCCCATTCTTTCCTGAATGATTGAATTTTTAAAAATTTCACTTAACTACGATTTTACAGGCTAGCTGTCAGCTAACAGCAAAAAAAATAGATACTTTGGAATGTTTAGGCTGGCATATAATAATCATCCAGATTTGTGCACTGAAATGCAGCTGCTGATTGGTCATAAATCAATATATCCAGTATAGGTACTATATATGAAATCTTCAGAGAAGGAGTTTACAGGTCAATCCCAGACACTGAACTAACCAATACACATTTCATATTCAGTGCTAAGAAATACATTACAAAATTAAACACAGGACAAGTTTCATTTAGCATATTATAGTGGAGTCAATTATGAACTCTTTAATTTGTAGCAGGCCTAAGCTGTCATATTAGATTGTTAACATGAGATTATCATTCATTTTAACAAGTTCTTCAAGCTTATTTTATGTATTCGTGAATTTTTTTATCCTGTCTTTATTATTTTCTAAGTAACTCAAGTCATCAAACATAATACAGTACTCCTTCCTCTTCTTACTTTCCCCACAACAACAACCCTGTGAGGTGGGTTGGGCTAAGACTGAGTTGAAGTCACCCAGGCAGTTTTTATGCCTAAAGTGAGACTAGAAGTCACTGTCTCCTAGTTTCTAGGGCAGCACCAAAATCACAGCACAATCTGGCTCTCCGTTTCTTAATAAAGTTCCTGATTCCTGCTGTTTCCTGAATGGAAATCAATCAAGGGAAGATCATGTCATAGACAGAACCCATAGAACTAAGGAAGAAATATCACATTGTCGTCTATCTTTGTAGATGCTTTATTCATTTTGCCAAATGACAAAACAATGGAACAAAATTGGGACGGAGCAGACCGGAAGAATTAAGTATAACAGGGTTTGTATTTATGCTTTGGAGTGCAAATAAAAAGACTCTCTCTCTCCCTCACTATTTTAGTGCTTTGTTTTCAAACTCCAATGTGGATCAATACCACAGCAAAAATGCATTAGATTGTGGTTGTCCTTAGGGCAAAGTTGAGAAATTTCTGCATGTTCATCTCCTTAATACAGACATGCAAATGAACAGATTAATGAGAGGAAAGGGGATTTCTATAATTCTTCTGTTTCACCTGCCGGTGGTACATTCACCTCAATGTTGTATTCAGTTGGTTCTCCTGACCCCAGCCAGGGTACTGGGGTTCTGTTAAAGGAGGGTCGATTGGAGACTTCTTGATTATACACAATAAGAGGCTCAGGTACCAAAGGGCCAACGTCAAATTCAGGCATTTGGAAGGTCATCAATTTGACTGCCTTCTCATATCCCCCATATGGCATTGCAGTTCTAGAGAAAAGTAGAATCAACCATCAGGGTTTATAGATGTTATAGTATTTTCCCACCAATTCAGTAGATCAACAGATTTTAGCTACACATGTTCCTTTGACAAACCCAATCAATCCAGTCCTGTATTAATAACTATTCTTAGTTCTATTTCTAAGCAACCAGGTCCATTTCTCTCTCACAAAAAAGAGTGCACTTCAGAAAATCTAAATAAATAAATGGACAGACAAAATCCCCTGTCATAAATGTTGTATGGAAATGTGTAGAAATACAGTATATTGAGATGATAATCAGGTATATATAACATATGTCATTTACATTGTAGATTGTATAAGGCACATTAAATTCTAAGAAAATTATTTAAAAGCAAAATGTGGCTGATTCAAAATCATTATCAGCTATCCAGTAATGCTGGTTCAATGTAAAAACAGTTGGTCAATACAAACAAGCATCAGTTTGTAGCTTGGCAATTTTATTTTTGAATATCAGTAATCTATCAATCTATCACTATCACTTTGTGTAGAAACATGCTGGTGGCCATTTTTTAAAAAAAGATTTTTGATTACATATGTAATTAATAAAACATTTTCAAAGCTGTACTAGATTATGCCCTAGTTTAAATTATATTGGTTGATTGCACATCAGCCAAATGTTTATGCTGGATTTGGCATTTTATCCACTTATAATCCCTTTCCAAACATATGGGATAGGTAGATGCTCTAATATTATTATGGTCCCTCATACAGCCAGATGTTTAGATTGGATTGGCATTTCTGTCCCTATCAAGCCCTTCTCAGGGAGCTGGGATAGGGAGATGTTGCGGGTTGATGATACTAAAGCTACTGGTGCTGGATGTAAATTATCCAAATAGAGCTGCCTTTTGCAGTGGACTGAGTGGCATTCTTGATGCAACTCTGACTTGGTTGTTTTCTTGTAGGTGTTTTATTACCAAATTTGTTAACATCATCAGTGCTAGAAGGGAGTAAGTATACATTATACTGCCCTGGTGGTGTAGTGGTGAGAATGCAGCATTGCAGGCAAACTCTGCCCACAGCCTGGAGTTCAATCCTGATGGGACTCAAGGTTGACTCAGCCCTCTGAGATTGGTAAAAGGAGGGCCCAAATTGTTAGGGGCAATATGCTGACATTGTAATCCACTCCAAGAGTGCTGTAAAGCACTATGGAGCAATATATAAGTCTAACTGCTATTGCTATTGCTTTTATTTTGTATACTAGTGGCTTCCCCTTTTAGTGTTGGTGGAAGTAGTCTTGGCTGTTGTCTGTTGGCTTATTTGTCTGAGTTGGTAGTTTTTAATTTTATTTCATTTTATAACATTTGATGTTAGTGTTGATCTCTTATTTTATAAAATTTGGTATTGATCTCTGCTCATCTGGGTGTTGATTGCTGATGAGGAGATGATTTAGTCCTTTTTGGCTTTTTGATTATCTCTTTTGAACGGTATGTAGATTCTGTTTATCTCTATGTGCCAATTGAGGGTTGATATGTCTAAGCTAAGCTTCCAAGAATTGGAAATGTCAATGCTGATGGAGTTCAAGTGATGTTCCAGATGTTTTGGGATTGCATCCAAGGAGCCTATTACTCTTTATAATATCTTTGCTTTCTTTTGTCACAGTCAGGTCTTTTATTTTGTGATATTTTTTTCCTAATTCTTTCTCTTTTCTTGTCTTCTGCTATTTCTAGGAATGGCAACTTCCACTATTCCAACTACCTTGTCCTTCTTACTGACAATTGTTAAGTCTAGGGTGTAATGTGGCAAATGCTTTTTGGTTTCAATTCTGAAGTCCCAGAGCACTTTAACTTCTTCATTTTCTATTACTTTGTATAGTTTATGGTCCCACCAGTTCTTGCTTGCAGGCAAATAGTATTTCTTGCAGCTATTCCAATGCACCATTATTGCTAGTTATTGTTCGTTGCAGTCAGCCAGTTATCCATACTGGATTTGGCATTTTTGTCCCCCTATCAAATCCTTCCCAAGAATCTGGGATAGGCAGATGTGGATGTTTGATGATGTTACAGGTATTGTCACAGGATGTAAGCTGTCCTGATATAGCCAACTTTTGCAATTGACTGATGGTGAATCTGTCAATGCCAATGGTGTTCAAGTGATGCTCCAGTTGTTTTGGAATTGTACCCAAGGCACCTATTACTATTGGTACTACCTTTGCTTTCTTTTGCCACAGCCATTCTACTTTTGTTTTCAGGTCTTTGTATTTTGTTATCTTCTCCAGTTCTTTCTCTTCTATTCTGCTGTCACTATCCACTATCCAGATTTTTTTGTCTTCCTTATCAACAATTGTTAAATCTGGGGTGTTATGTGACAGGTGCCTGCCTTTTGATTATTATTACTGAAGTAAAGAATACACAGTGATTAAAAAAACTAAGCAAGATTGCTTCAGTATCAATAACTCACTTTTTACAAGTGTTCAATTGACAACATTCCAGTATATGTTATCCTAATGCCTTTTTTTCTAGACCACTACAACTGTGGTATCCTCTCCATTTAAAATATAATTGTAGGATTCACTTATCAACATAATGTGACCAAACAGAATAATTTCAGGACTACTGTATCTTTAATGAAAACTATCCTCATTGCAGCTTCTGCCTCTGATTACTTCCTAGCTGATTCAGAATAGCTTTGATGATGATTGGCACACAAGTACATCTTAATTAGAAACCAAGTTAGAGGAAGCCAGGCATTAAAGCTCTCAATGTAAAACAAGATTTCAACAGTTATGAGGCAATGTATTTTTTATATTTCACTATGCTGAAATAGAAAAATAATAATTTATTAAATTTATATGGCGCCTGATTCCTGACATTTGAAATAACAAGACAAATTCTGATTAAATTTTAAGGCACCTTCTTTGATAGGAATTAATTTGGGTTGAATAGGATCTTGTTCAGGGAAATTGGGCTTAGTAACATTGTATTAAGTGCAATAAAATTTTGTTTTCTGATAACTGAAGAAAAGCAGTCCTTTATAATCCAGATTTTTCTATGTTGTTCTATCACTAGTATCCAAAACATATTAAATGCCCTCACATATTCTCGCGCATACATTTCCTCAGATTCACATGTTTCCCAAGTATCCTCCACTGTTCTTTTGGTTGATTCTTTATATCTTTTCTATATATTTCTATATATAAGATCTGCAGAAGATTTACAGCCTCGTATGTCAGATCTATTATACATAGTTATTCTAACTATTATACTTCGTTCTATTAGTTTTAGTAGATCTATTATACTTAGTTATTCTAATAATTCTAGTAATTAACAGCCACTGTCCACTTGCAGAGAGAATGAGTAGGAATTAGGCTAAAAAATTATTTTCTTCTTGGCCAATTGTTAACTCCATGTGCTAGAACAGCAGTGTCACACACTGGCCATGGCCACCCCAGCTCCACAAATGAGAAAAATGTTGCAAAATGTCGTGTGAAGGCAACATGACATGACGAGTTTGACACTCGTGTGCTAGAAGATGAGGACTCTAGGAATGGATTTATTATTTGCTATCAAATATTACTGTATAGCCTATGTCTTGGGTGCTAAGAATTTGAAATACATTCCATGTTGAATTCCCACAACAAGATGTGGGAACAGGACAAAGCTATACAGGGACACCGGGGGAGTTTTAGGAAGGAATGAGGGAAGGTTGGCATGTATTTTCAGGTTGGTTGGAAGACCATATGGTTGATCTGCTTTTCCAGGGAATGGTCCAAGTGTAAAGCTGACATCCAGCTTCTTAGTCTGTGTGGAGGTGAGAAAACTGATATCCTGTTTCTCCAACAATATGGCTTCCCCCAATAGGAAGTCCCAGCATGTTTTATAGGCATAAAATGAAATTAAGCCCCTCCCCCCAAATTAAGGCCTATATTAAAACATGCGAAATGGGGGGGGGGAATGGTGGTGGGGGCTTGCCGTTAGGAAGTACTTTTGTTGCACACCCAGATATGGTGCTGCCTGCGTTGAACCCGATATGAAGTGCCCCACCAATGCCGAGGTCAACATCCAAGCCATCGCTGCCAGCCCGCCCGAAGATGCAAGGGGGGGGGAATTAAGTCACCCCCAAAAAGACGGCCTAGCCATTTTTTCGGGGCTCAAAAAAATAAAATAAGACCCGGCCTTATTATATGAGAAACACGGTAGAAAACCAGACATGATTTGCAGCAGCAGTGACAGGATCCTTTCTAATGATGCAGGTCAGCAGAGCTCTTGTAGGAGTCTTTGGTGTGAATCACTAACCTAACGTAACCTTAAGGAAATCCAAGCAGCATTAATTCCCCAGAGAAAATGGAAATAATGTTGTAGTCTCAGGTATGGGCTGTTCATTACCCTCAAGTATATGATAAACCTATTTGAGGTCAATGGGGAAATGTTCAGGTCTAAGGCAGGTACAGTTCCCGTTGAGCGCAGAAGATAGTAAATTTGCTGGGATTCCCATCATATTTATCAGACAGGGAAACAGATATTTGGCTTTGGAAAAGTAGCACTGGCTGCAGCTGCTTCAGCAATAGTTGGTAGAACTGGACTAGTCCTGAAGCTGCTGGTTTACCACCTCACTCTAATTGGATTGCCATTTGGTTCTGATGCTAAAGCAAAGTACTGATAACTTGATTAACAGACAACTGAGTCCCTAACAGAATAGGCCAACTCACTGTGGGACAATTCAACAAATACAAAAGTTAAATTAATTTCAATGGAACTGTGGCCAATACTAATAAAATAAATAAAATCAATCCAGAAATACAAGAGTTATAATAATTTTGATGAAAACATGGTCACCAATACTCAAATTAACTGAATGAAACAATACAGCTGGCAGCATGGAAGTTTCTGATACTAATATGGCATCGTATTAGCTAATATGACAAAAGCATTGAATTGTCCCATGGAGAGTTGGCCATGGTGAGTTGTCCTAGACCCATCCCTAGAGGGTAGGTAGCCATGGCTTAATTATTGATGCCCAGATGCAGGCTCTCCTCCTGTAGTGCTTGGAGATCCTGCTATCAAACTTCACATGAGGCAGAGCAGGTAGTCTCTTTTCTACAGACACTTAAATACCCTATTCAGGAAATTGCTTTTTAGCAGAAATCTTGCAAATGTGACACTGCTTGATTAGTTTATTTCCTGCAGATTTAAATGAACTATATTCACATAAAATAACTGTCTGCTGCAAGACACAGCGACCAAAGCCTGTTGTGCATCTGTTTTCCAGGATTTAAATTCGAGACATTTTTCTACTGCCCTTCTGTCAACAGATTCTACAAGGCCATGGAATACAGCTTGGTTATGAACATGTTATGATACAATTAAGTCTGAGCAATGATGGTTCCTCTCATACAAGTTCCATTTCCTGGCTCATGAAAGATTTGCCTTTTTTCTGCAAACAACAACACGGCATGAGAATGTGTTCCATTCACGCCTCCTCATTAGTTAGAAAGAAAGCGCTCCTGATCAATAAGCTGAAATGCCAGGACAATCAACATATTTATATATCTCATTGACCCTCATATTTCCTATCTACTGCCAGTCCCACCACTTTTGTAAGCATTTTCCCTCACCTATTGAAAGATTTATAATGACAGAGGTCTGCTTTGGTGCCATAAGACATGAGATCAATGTTGAATTCACTTTTCTCTTGTGGAGTAATGCCTATGGCTCTTTCCCATGGAGAAATGTAGGTCTTAAGAAGGGAAACTTTTCCTTTCCCACTCCCACTTTTATTTTCACCTATAATATAAAGAAAAAGAAGAAAACTTAAGTCAAGAGAAAACATACAAAGCAACATCCTGAACTGAGGGATGAATACAGATAATCCTCGACTTATGACCACAATTGAATCCAAAATTTCCATTGCTAAGTAAGGCAGTTGTCAAATGAGTTGCATACCAGTTTACCAGGGCTGGGATTCTCCAGGTTCTCACCTATTTGCTAGAACCGGTTGCTAACATTCTAAGCAGTTGGGAGAACCGGTTGTTAGAAAAAATTACCGGCCTAATCCTGTAAGGAAGGCAGGAAGGAAACATTCTGGTGTTGCTTACAGAAACTGCCTCTCCGTTATCCCTTATTACATTCTTGGCAGGACTAGACTTCCTGTCTCTGGAACGTCTCTGGAGTTTTTCCCCCCTCCTTTGCTGGTGCTTTGCTTGTGTGGAGTAACCCTTCAAAGTTACAACGGCACTGAAAAAAGTGACTTATGACCATTTTTCACATTTACAACTGTTGCAGCATTCCCACAGTCATGAGAGGCCAGGCGAGGAGATGCATGCCTCGATGTGAGTGATGTTGAGTTGGCCACACCCAGCCAGTCACATGACCACCAAGCCACGCCTACAGAACCGGTTGTTAAAAAATTTGAATCCCACCCCTGCAGTTTACAACCTTTTTTTTTTGCCATGGTTGTTAATGAACCACTGCAGTTGTTAAGTTAATCATGTAGTCGTTAAGCAAATCTGGCTTCTCCCATTGACTTTGTCAGAAGCTGACTGGAAAGGCTACAAATGGTAATCCCATGACCCTGGGACAGTGCAACTGTCATAAATACGGGCTGTTAGCAAGTGCCTGAATTTCTATTACGTGACTATGGGGATGCTGCAACTGTTGTAAGTGTGAAAAACAGTCATGCAGTAAGTCACTTTTTTCAGTGCCTTGTAACTTCAAATGGTCTAAAATGAATAGCTTTACATTCAGGACTAGCTGTACTGTGCAGAATCAAGTGAATGGTGGCAGAAAAGGTTGTTTCAAGCATATACTTAAACCAAAGCAACTAAACGTCTGTGCTCAGAATATGCTGTTCAACAAATTATCCATTTTTTATGAACTATATCTTTTCCTCCTTTCCCATATCTCTCTTCTCTTCTGTGATAAGCAATACCCATAGTGCAAAATTTATGTTGTTAAGCAAGATATTTGTTAAGTGAGTTTTGCTCCATTTTACGACCTTTCTTGCTACAAGTGTTAAGTGAATCACTACAGCTGTTAAATTAGTAACCCGGTTGTTAAATTGAATCTTGTTTCCCCGTTGACTTTGCTTGTCAGAAGGTCGCAAAAAGGGATCACATTACTCTTAGGACGCTGCCACCATCATAAATGTGACTCAGTTGCCAAGCATTTTCATTTTGATCATGTGACCATGGAGAGGCTGCAAAATACGTAAGTGTGAAAAACAGTCATAAGTCACTTTTTTCAGCGCCGTTGTAACTTTGAACGGTCACTAAATTAACTATTGTAAGTCAAAGACAACCTGTATTATACAAAATACAGACAAGGAGTTAGAAATACTAAGAAAAAGAAAATAAAGGTGTTGAGAAAAAAAGGAAAATTTAATTAAATCTAATTTACGCTAACAAAAGTTACTCTACCTCCCTACATTTCTCTATCCTTGCAATCCATCCTTGATTCACCACATCCAAATACTAATTGTTTGCAAATTTCTTACCTCCTTTGGAAGTTCCCCCCCATCCCTACCCTGTGGAATATTCTACCCCCAGAAATGAGACAGGCCCTCACTCACCTGGCCTTTGGGAAAGGTGTGAAAACATGGCTGTGCGCTGCATGGGGCTCACAGAGGAGCATGCAGATGTGGGATTAGTGCCTTGAAAACCTCTCCCCTTCCTTTTACTTAACTTTTAACGTTGATTCTTAAACACTTGCTCTTTTTAACATTTTATATACTATATTTATGTTTTTATATTTTATTTATATACAGCCCAGAGTCCATCGGTGAAGGAGATGGGTGGTTTCAAAATTTGGTGAACAAATAAATTTCACGAAATCAATTCAACTGCAATTCTTTTGAATCTCTCCTTCCTCTCACTCCTCTTTCATATATTTGTTCTACAATTTGATCCCTATTTGTTTTCCCTTTATGACAAAACCACCTCAATGTACTTACTCTCTTTTGTGTTCAAGCCACATTCACCACCCATTCATTATATACACTTTTTTTCATTATACCACCTACACTTTCCCAATTCACACTTTTATCTATATCTAATCTGCAAAACTCTCACTCCTTGATAACAAATAGGGCTCTTATATAAAGCTATTTTCATTTCTATCAACAAATGTTTATCCTCTGCATTGGACCATGCACTTTTGCATCAGTATTTGCACATCCTAACAATTCTCCAGTTACTTTTAACTCTTTAGTAAACATTCTACAAAGTACACAAATACACCTATTTACTCTTAATTTGTTTATTACCTTGTCTTTGATATGTTTTTATAGTTTTGAGTTTCTTTTTGATTGTATAAAAGTTAATATAATTTGCTACAAATCGTTTGGATCCTCCATTCTTTACATACAGAAATCCATATTCATGCCAATCCCCAACCAACATTCCTTTAATATAATCACAAACACAAAAACTGATGCAGCAAAAACTTAATTCATACATGATTTATTGAGAATGCCATTATTGTGAATGAATGAATGAATGAATGAATGAATGAATGAACAGGTGTTTTAGCAATTGTTTAGCTAAGGATAAATCACAGGAAGCAAGGAGAAATAAAAAGAATAAGGATGGGACTAATTTAGAGAAAAAAGGGAAAAGGCATTTAAACCATGGTTACATAATTATGCTGTAGAATTTTAGAGTGCTACAGCAAACTTACTAGGGGACTGTGGGACATTACATATTTTTGAGGGAAATACAGTGATACTTGACAGTTGTTAGGAAACATACAAAGTACTAGCTGAAGATAGTTAATTGTTTTAGAACATGGATGCTATGAAAAAAATGACTGAACTAGTAAAGACACTGTGAATTAAGAAAACTTGGGAGCTTCATCATTAAGATAAGGGAAGAGAAGTACATGCAACTTTCAGAAAACAAAGAAGGGATTAGATTTGTCCCAATTTTATCTCCAAAAGAATTGAATATATGCAATATTTTGATTGAGGAGATGTCATTCTATATAATATAATTTCAGGCTTTCAAAAATGCTTTTGAATCATGTAGGAATCTCAGTTAAATGTTTCAATCAATAAATCAAATAGCTTTCCCCACACTTTAAAATCATGCTGCTTCATTTGAATAGGGTAATGGTTAAAGAACTCCAGAGTTTTTAATTAAACTAAATGAATAATAGAACTACCATTTGTGGTGAAAAAAAGAATTACCATATGTGCCTTTTCTTCAAAGGCAGTTCAGGCAGTGAAATTTTCCCAGATATAATCAGATTTAAGAAAGATCTTGAACAGGATTTTCAGTAAGCATCCTTACCTTTTCCACCCCCAGTCTCATTTCCATTTCCACCTCCATCCACTCCTCCCCCTCTGCCGGCAGATCCCTCGGTGTGGCCACTTCCAGTTCCTCCAGCTCCACCTTTGCTCCCAGGCTTTGCAGGAGGAGTGGGAGGATAATGCAGTTTGGTGGATCCGTAGGGTCCTACAGTTACACCACTCATCATTCTCCCACCACCATGAGTGTGTCTGTAGGAATCAGCTCCGTAGTATCCCCCAACGGATGGGATAAACCTCTGGAAGTGATCCTAGATAAGAAGACGGAAGGGAAATGTAAGGAAAGAGGAGCAGAAAGTAAAAGAAAGGGGCAAAATTAAATAATCGTCAAGAGACAAATTCCATGTTTCTTTTTTATCTGCTAATATAATATTTCTGAATCTATTGTGCTTAGATGATGAAAACAATATGCTGATTCATATGCAAATGAATTAGTGGCCTTGAGGAACAACAGTGAGAAGTGCTGTCACAATAATTTTAGTATTTTTAATAGTTTATTTTAATTTTGAAAACTAAATCATTAGAATGGGATATCCTTGAGAGACAGCTACAGGTAGGCCAGCATTAAAGAACAGAATCAAGATTTAAATTACTACATTTGCTATGTCAGTGGACTAATTTATGAACTTAGTCTTTTCCAAGTGGAAGTCTCCCTTCTTCCTGCTTCAGAACTGGCTGATGCTTG
Organism: Notechis scutatus; assembly: GCF_049901735.1. NCBI lineage: Eukaryota > Metazoa > Chordata > Lepidosauria > Squamata > Elapidae > Notechis > Notechis scutatus. The sequence goes on from NC_142012.1 coordinate 72,742,779, forward strand.
CACACAGGAACAGATGCATTTGATTTCTTCTATGTGTAGCAGTTTAGGGAAGAAAGTTTAGTAGGCTGTAAACAGGCTTCAAGTGTCAGCTATCTGAGCTGCTAAATATAGGTGAGTAGACACAAAATACGAAAAGCCTGAGTTATCATTAGTGTCTTTGCTGCACCAGTCATAAAGCTTCAGAGCAGGTCACTGAATATGCAATCTGGGCACAAAGCCATTAGCAAATGATCCCGACAAAGCTCTGGGGAATCTCCCTATCCTACACCTATATGAGTGCCCTATTTTAAGGACAACAAGAGAGGCATGAGAATACAGAAGAAGAATATGTAGGTGCATAATACAGTTAGAAAATTCAAAGAGATAAAAAAGTTAGTTGGGTAGAAATATGTTAACTACTAAAATAATCAATGTTAATGCTAGAATAAGCCATTTTGTGCACCAGTGATGACAGGAATTGATCTTACTTTATTCAGGGCTATTGGTAAACAAGTTTTTGGTAAACATATGTGCATTCTAAATTAATACAGTATGTTAAAAATGACCATATATTCTCAGAATTCTGAATAAATAAATCTGGCAATGCTGTAAAGAGCATTTGGCTCAAAATGAATAGAGAAACAAACAAAAGCAATACTGTTATTGGCATCTAGAAGATGTGGATGACTTCCAAAAATAAAATGCGAATCTTTCAGAGGCTTGAAGTATTGGGGAACTATAATTATTGTGCATATGCTACAATTATATAAGATTCTACCAATTGTCCTTTTTTTGAAGAAATTCATGACTTGGCTTATTGACAGGTTTTTTTCTTCACAGAACAGAGGAAGAGCATTAGCTCTCCCAATTTAATCATGATCAAGAGGGAAAATTTAACCGAGGAAGTGGAAGTTGCAGGAACTCCAAGGGAAACAAACTAAAAGAGAACAATAGGCAGAGTTGGGGGGGGGGAATTAAGCACATCATCAGCATAGAGTCGTTATGTTGCTGCAGATGTCCAAATCCAACCCCTCTTGAAATCCGTTGACTCTTGTCTGTCACCAATTTAGTAATGAACTTTAGTTGACTAGATTATTATGCAATAAATAGGCTTGAGCAATAAATCCTTAAACTGTGACTTAATGTAATAATGTATGGTCCTGATCCTTTGTGTATGACACAAATCTTACAGTGCAATTCTGGATTTTACAACAGACTAAAGGCGGGTCAACTCAAATACAAATTTCATATTTTTAAAAATGAAATTTAATACATTTAAAGTAATGCTGACTATTACTGATATTTTCATTAACAAGCTAAATGGATTCATCATATGAATATATAGCCTCCTTGACATTTTATTGGAAGAATGCTCCAAATGGAGGAAGTATTGATCGTGGTACTTCAAAGTTCAATTCTAGTCCTGTCCAGGTAGTCCTTAACGTACAACCACAATTGTGCCCAACATTTTTGTTGTTAAGCAAAACATTTGTTAAATGAGCTAAATGAGTTTTGCCCCATTATACGACCTTTCTTGCCACATTTGTTAAGTGAATCACTGCAGTTGTTAAGACAGGAACACAGTTGTTAAGTGTATCTGGCTTCTCCATTGACTTTGCTCATCAGAAGGTTGCAAAAGGGGATCATGTGCCCCCAGGTTACTGCAATGGTCATAAATACGAGTCAGTTGCCAAGCATTTAAATTTTGATCATCTGACCATGGTCATAAGTGTGAAAAAGGTCATAAGTCCCTTTTTTCAATGCCATTGTAACTTTGAACAGTCACTAAATGAACTGTTATAAGTCAAGGACTACCTGTACTCTTTGTTTTAATGATGGACGAGGTAGATTATTATTCTTCGTTCAATTTATTTATTTATTTTATTTTGTCAAGCGTATAAGATAACAGGTATAAGTATAAACATAGTTATGAATACATGAAATGGATACGAATAAGAAAAAAGAAAAAAAGAAACAATAGGACAGGGACGGTGGGCACGTTGGTGCGCTTATGCACGCCCCCTACAGACCTCTTAGGAAAGGGGTGAGGTCAATAGTAGCCAGTCTAAGGTTAAAGTTTTGGGGTTTGGGGAAGAAACCACAGAGTCAGGTAGAGTATTCCAGACATTGACCACTCTGTTGCTGAAGTCGTATTTCCTGCAATCAAGTTTGGTGCGGTTTACCTTGAGTTTGTATCTATTGTGTGCTCTTGTATTGTTGTGGTTGAAGCTGAAGTATTCATTGACAGGTAGGACATTACAATGTATAATTTTATGTACTATACTTACATCAGACCAAAGGCGTCATAGTTCTAGGTTGTCTAGGTCTAGAATTTCAAGTCTGGTGGCATAAGGTATTCTGCAACGAGTAGAGGAGTGGAGAACTCTTCTTGTGAAATATTTCTGGACTTTCTCCACTGTATTAATATCAGATATGTAATGCAGGTTCCAGATTGATGAGCTGTATTCAAGTATTGGACTCGCAAAAGTTTTGTATGCTCTAGTTAGTAGTGTGATATTACCTGAGAAAAAGCTACGCAGGATTAGGTTAACAACTCTTAATGCCTTTTTTGGCTATGTAATTACAGTGGCCTCTAGCATTTAGATCCTTAGAGATGAGTACTCCAAGGTCCTTGACAGAGTTTGGATCATCAACAAGGACTTGACTATTCAGCTTGTATTTTATTTTCTGATTTTTTTTTTGCCAATATATAAGACAGAGCGTTTGTTTGTTGAGATTTGAAGTTGCCATTTGTTTGACCATTCTGATACATAGTCAAGGTCTTTTTGAAGGATAGCAATATTGTTGATGGTGTTAAATAGCTTTACATCATCAGCTAAAAGAACACAGTTGCTCTTAATATGATCACAGAGGTCATTTATGTAGAGTATGAAGAGAGTGGGGTCCTAGAACACTGCCTTGGGGGACACCACTGTTGACAGGGACAGAATTTGATAGGACGCTCCCAATTTTGACCATTTGTTGTCTGTTTGACAGGAATGCTTCTATCCAGTTATGCAGATGTCCAGAGATACCATAAGATTTTAGTTTTAGGAGTAGTTTGTCATGTACCACTGAATCAAAGGCTTTACAGAAGTCTATGTATATTGCGTCAATTGCTTTGCCCTGATCAAGTTGTATGGTCCATATGTTTTTGCAGTGTAAGAATTGCAGATTACAGGATAGTTTTTTCCTGAAACCAAATTGTTTGTTAGAGAGTAGGTTGTTTGTTTCTAAGTGGAGGATAATGGGTTGGTTAATAATTGATTCCATGACTTTACAGGTGACGCAGCATAAGGAGATTGGTCTGTAATTTTCAACTAGGCTGGGCTCTCCCTTTTTGAAGATGTGGATGACCGTGGCTAGTGACCATAGGTTTGGCAAGGAGCTGGTCCTGAAAGATTTTTCAAAGATTATGCTTAGAGGTTCGGCTATGGTAGTGGATAGCTTTTTTAAGAAGTAGGCACATATTCCATCCAGTCCAATAGATAGAGATGGTTTTAGATTGCGTAGTGCTTTTTCAACATTGTCTTCTGTAAAATCGATATGTATTAGATCATTGTAATTGTCTGTGGTTTAACTAATCCATTGCTGTTTACAAATACTGAGCCAAAGAATGTGTTAAAGAGGTTGGCTTTAATGGTGTCATCGTTGCAGTCTTTACCATTAGGTCCTTTCAGGGGTGGGGTGGACCTTGAGTCTTTTAGTTTGTTTTTTTACAAAATTGTAGAAAGCCGGGGTGGAATTGGTGCATAGAAGGTTTTCTTCTTGTTTAATGTGATAATTGGTGCATTCAGTCTTTATCTGGTGGCATAAATTTTTGTATCGGTTTTTGAAATTGGCAACGTGACCAGATTTGTTTTTCTGCCAGAGTGATCTCTTTTTGGATTGAAGCTTCCTTGTTGTTATGGGTAATTTGTTTTTTTCTGCTTTTGGGAGTTGTTATTGGTACATATCGTTTGATGACTTTTTTGACTTCAAGTAAAAATATGTTGTAATGGTCTTCAACAGTATTGCATCCAGTGAATAGAAGTTGCCAATCAAGAGATGAGAGATTGTTGTCCAGAAGATCATAGTTGCCTTTTTTGAAGTTATAATTGGGAATCCCGTCGTTATGATGATTTTTGTGTGGACGTATGTTGAGACAAAAGTCAATCATGCTGTGGTCACTGTTGGAAAAGGGTTCTTTAATTTTTATTCCATAAATTGAATTCAAACTATTGCAGAAGATGAGACGAGGCAGTTGTTAAGTCTAGTATTGTTGGTTAGTAGTTGTTCCAGTCCCAGATTTGTTACAGCATTGTAGAAGGTTGCATGTGTGGGTTCAGTTTTACATTTGTTTAGGGTCCAGTTAATATGAGGTAGATTGAGGTCACCAAGAAAGATAAAAGCGTGTGGGCAGGATGTTGCCCACGTTAGTTCATTTCACTTCCATGACTCTGGATGGCTTACAAAATTAAACAAAATATAAAAACACCCCCAAAATAACAGTAAACATAAAATAGTTTGCATTTAATTCTAAGAATAAGGATTCCACAGGAATCCAGAAGCCCAACTTCATGTTTAACCCCCACGCATTAAAATCCGGTACTTTTGTCCTGTTTTGATTGAGTTTGAGTTAGTCGCTAAATAACCAGGCTGAGAGACAAATGTTGTTTCAGACATAAGCCAGGTTTGTTACTTCCATAGCTCCACACAAAAATCACAAAGGTGGCCAATTTCCTACCGTTACAAGGCACTTAATTCCCTTCATTTCCAACATTTCCAACTAGGCAATGGAAGATGATCCTTCTCAAAGAGATGGAGATGGTAAGAAATCCTTTCATGATTGAGGCCATCAAGTGTGTTTCTATTTCTATCTCGCTGATTAAGAGCTTCCCAAAATATTTACTCTCTAAGTTATTAACAACAGTCAGCCTTCTCAACTACTTCAATGCTTTTTTAGTGCTAATCAATGCTAATTAAGCAATGGAACAACTTGCCCTCGGAAGTTGTGGGAGCGCCATCACTTGAGACTTTCAAGAAGAGATTGGACTGCCATTTGACAGAAATGGTGTAGGGTCTCCTGCTTGGGGGGGGGGGGGTTGGACTAGATGACCCAGAAGGTCCCTTCCAACTCTGATTATCTATTAGTTATTTTAGTGTATAGGGAAGGTCATTTTACAGTTTTTTTCCAGATACATTCCAGATACATATAATATTGTACAAGTAATGCTATGAAATTAAGGAAAGTCAAAGGTATTTATTTCTGCATTGCTTCCAAGAAAACCTTGTGGGTGAGACCATGTAGTCATCAGAAATTAAGCAGAATGTAAGTGTGACGTTACCTTTTACAACGTTTTGTGCCTGTAATACTACTGACTATTTTCCCTTATTTGTTTAAAATATTTTTTCATGAAAACCTATATACATTTACTGAGACAAAAAGCCACTTGCGTTCAATGGCATTTACCTTTATGTCTGTGGGTACAGAAATTGCAAGTGATTTTTTTCCCATCATGAATGGAAGAACTAAAGCTTCTGAATTGTGATGAAAAATAAGTGCTGCTAAATGCAACCACCTATATCTTAGAAAACCAGCTAACCTGTCTGGTTAGTAATGAATCTTTGTCAGAATTACTAGGAGTATAGGCATCCAAGTATTTTTATATTACCATTAATGCTGTCAGCTCCAGCATCTCCACTGCAGAAAAGCCAAAGGGACTCATACTCAGGAGAGGACTAGGGAATGAAGTAGGTTGTGAGCAACTAGTGTCACTTTGTCAAATGTTTTGCTGAAATCAAAATATATTGTGTCCATAGCATCCCCACACTCTATCAAAGACAGCAAACAAGTCCTTGCCCTCTCCCACACCCCTAAAGAATAAATACAGTTTTGTCCTTGAGTCCAGCGCTTCAAGCTTGCTTGGCTCTTATAGGATTATAAATATCTAAAAGAAATATGTACTGCATGTGATGAATATGATAGGATACATTATCATTATAATCTGTAGGATTCTTTTATAGTTTAGTATCCTTATATAATAATTTCATAATATTGTAGTGAGTAAATTCCAAAAATAAAATTCCAAGAATTAAATGCCTGCTTTATATTGATAATCTTTCTCTAGTTCTCAGTGGGTATGACTCCTATACTTTTGGATTGGGTTTCAATTCATGAGATTTAGCAACACAAATGAAGTTTACAGTTATCCATACATTTCTAGGTACAGCAACCATTTTTATTGCAGAGAGGCCCTTCAATTTGGCATAGAGGGGAAACCATCTCCAACATCAGATGCTGAGAGTAGCAGTGGGACTCCATCAAATATTCCTTCCAGAGCTTTTTGGCTATTGCCATTTCTTGCAGGATGCCATTTTCTGTGTGCCACAAGGCCCACCTGGTTTCCTCAAGTTGACCTGCTAGCTTCATATGCAGGAGACACAAGTGAGGATGGGATATGAATTAGGAAAAACCTTGCTTTTCCCTCAGGCCTGATATCACTATTCAGTTTCATTTATTCTCTTTCATGATCACCTATCATTTCCGGATATTTGCAGTTCCGACATATAGTGGCAAGAGTTTTTGACTCATGTTTCTAAAGCAATGACTTTAACATGAGCATAAGGCATAACAAACTGATTGCATACTTTTTACTACCATTTTTACATCTTCCTTCATGTTTTCAGATAGCCTGGCTGTGTTTTTCTTCTTTGAAGTATTTATGAATCTCCATAGAAAAAGGAAAGCCCATAGAAAGAAATAATAAAAGCTGGTGTTCTGAGGAAGAAAAGAAATGGATGAAGAGAAGAGATGAAGAAGGGGGCTTGCTGGGGGGTTGGGATTGTATTGATGAAAGGGCAGCAGATCAGTGCTCGGTGCTCTTTCAAGGGCAACTTGACTTTGAAGACGTTTCGCTTCTCATCCAAGAAGCTTCTTAAGCTCTGATTAGATGGTGGGGAATGGAAGGATTTAGAACAAACCCATCAGGACTAGATTCAGCAAGCCATCTGCATTTAAAAGATAAAGGCAGCAAAGTCCACATTTTGGACAGAGAGGACTGCTGTTTGGAAGAGGGGTCAAAGTGGCCATCTGTGCCAAAATTGAACAGTCCTCTCTCAACAGAGGGGGAGGGATACAACATCCTCTATCTCCAGTCTACCACACGGGTCCTTTCAACAGTTCCAAGAAGGAGCAGTTCCACACCCATTTGCACCACTCAAGTGATAGATAAGCCTCCAGGTGGCCTTAATGACTCACTAAAAGAATGCAAATGACCACCTATATAAATTCCTCTATTCCCCACCATCCAGTCAGAACTGAAGAAGCTTGTTGGATGAGAAGCAAAATGTCTTCAAAGAAAAACCAGAAAGTCAAAAGCGCCTCTTGAAAAAACACCTTTGGGACAACCATGATCCTGGATGACTGAGAATCTCCATAGACATAATCTGCAAGAGCAACCCAGAAGACGTTTTAGGCAACGCTGAAAATAGGGCGGTTTTGTCTCCCCCCCCCCCCCATCTCCCTTTGTTATGCAGCAGACAAGGAGCAGGAGGAGGGCAGCAACAGACACACCTGCCTTCTTCCAGAGAATAATTTTCCCAAAGAATTCTATTGGCAGGAGGATGAAGGCTGAGAGAGGAAGAGCATCATGCCACAGGAGGAGATGAGCAACTTTTGCCTAGTAAGAGTAACCAGCTTCAGACCTGAGGCTTAAAAGAAAGGGCAAAACAAGTGATTCTGGGGAAAAGCAGGAAGGAAAGGGATAGTAACCAAAGTCTAAAATTAAGCTATAAAACAATACTGAGTAAATATAATATTAACAAGAACAGATAAGAAGCCTGAGAACAGGAAAGATGAAGTGAAGGACCAGTGCCTGGGTGGGAAAAGATGTGGACAAATACAAAGGGAGATTCAAGCTTAAAACCTTTTAAACCTTAAAACCTATTAAAAACCTTTCTAGAAACATTGAGAGGGATAAGCAGGGCTGGGATTCTACCAGTTTGCGCCTATTCGCTAGAACCGGTTGTTAACATTCTAAGCAGTTCGGAGAACCGTTGTTAGAAGAAATTACTGGCCTAATCCTGTAAGGAAGGCAGGAAGGAAACATCCTGGTGTTGCTTACAGAAACTGCCTTTCCGTTAACCCTTATTACATTCTTGGCAGGATTAGACTTCCTGTCTCAGGAATGTCTCTGGAGGTTTTTTCCCCTCCTTTGCTGGTACTTTGCTTGTGTGGAGTGACCATTCAAAGTTACAATGGGACTGAAAAAAGAGACTTATGACCATTTTTCACAGTTACAACTGTTGCAGCATCCCCACAGTCATGAGAGGCCAGGCGAGGCGATGCGTGCCTCAATGTGAGTGATATTGAGTTGGCCACGCCCAGCCAATAACATGACCATCAAGCCATGCCCACCAACTAAGCCACGCCCACAGAACCAGTTGTTAAAAAATTTGAATCCCACCCCTGGGGATAAGGCTTATAGGAACACTAGCAAGAAACCATAGTCTTCAGCATGTAAGCATCCAGTATATTTTGTATATAATTGCAATTTAGTAAGTCTGTGGGAGGGGGAAGAGAGATCATGCCCAGCAATATGGGTGGCCCATGGCTGGATTCTCTCCCATTCTATTTAATGCCAACCAGGAGAGATTGTTTGATGGTTTGAGGTACAATATCATCAATATTCAGATGATGCCTAGTTCTATCTCTTGACCTAAGACCAAATGGATATGAGGCTAATATGATTAACTTGATCCAAACAAGATGGAGTGACTGTGAACTTTTTTTCTGTTAATTTGAAACCAATCAATTGTAAGACAACCCCAACAATAGTTCTTGATGGGATTGTGCTCCCCAAAGGGCATTTATCTAGGGTTTCTGCTGGACTCACAGCTACTGCTGGCGCAGCAGGTGAACAGGAGTGCTTTATCCCAGCTTTGCCTGGTGCACTAGTGCTAGCAGTCCCTGACACAAGAGAGACCCTGGCAACAGTCAATGACGCCCTTGTCATTCCTGTACAAAAGTGCTGTGAATGGGATTGCCTGTGAAGACCACCCAGGAACTTCAGCTGTATACAAGCATAGCTGTCATAGACTAACATGATAATCCCAGGCTTGTCACACAACATAGGAGCTGTGTTACTTGCCAGTTTGTTTTTGGGTGCAATTCAAGTACTAGTAATAACTTACACAATCCTAAATGGCTTGGGACCCAGATACCCAGAAATCCTTTGGTTCCAGATAGAAGCTGCCTACCCAAGATATGCCAGTAGAGAAAGTATGTTAAGACCCCCACAACAAGGTAAGGTGGAAGAAGGCTGAGAAGTGAGCAGTCACTACTGGAGTTCCCCTCCCATCACACTAACTTTCCCCAAAAATAAGTTCATGGTAACTACCGCTATTTAGGAAGTTGTTTAGGCAGGAATTTTTGGGCTGAGTTTTCAAATGAGGATGTGTATCTGCAACGTGAAGTGCATCATTGAGAGTCGTGTGCTCAGATTATTATTTTTGAACAGTTATTATATGTTTATTATTTTTAACTTACTGAGTTTTATTTTGACTAAAGAAGAAGGACTTGGCAAATAAATACCTTTTTCCTGTGGAAAGAAAATAATATTAAAGAAATAGTCAAAAAGAATATGGTTGTAAATGGGAGACAATATTTCCTGAGTCCCCCCAAAATCCATAAAAAAGTGGGTAGTTGCATAATTGTTGCATTGGATTGCCCCATAATGCCTTTAAAATCTGGCCTGGGGTCATGGTGTTGATGTCCATTTAGGTTGTGTGTTATATGTGGGTGAAAGGATTTTATCCTATAAGCAACTATTGTACTTCTCTGATTTTGTGATGTTTTTTGTATTCATTCACTTGAAAGCTACCCAGAATAATTCAGCAGTCAGGCAATCCAAAAATACATATTTTATGAATAAAGATAAAAAATTAATAAATTGCAAATATTTCAAAATGATCCATTATAATAATTCAGCATAAATATGATTTTGATCTACCAAAAAATGGCTATGCAGTACATCCCAAGATATGGACTGTAAAAACCTGGAAAGCAGCAGAGTTTATATGTTTTTGCCACAATCTTGGAGAGATTTACATTGATAAGCTCAGAATTAACATAATAGTAGAATAACAGAGTTAGAATGGACCTTGGAGGTCTTTTAATCCAACCCCTGCTCAAGCAAAAAAACCTGTACCCGTGATGGTGAACCTATAGCATGTGAGCTGCGAGAGGTCGCCCGGAAAAGCCCCATTGCGCATGTGCGCACGCCCCCTGCCAACCAGCTGATTGTCAGGTATCTGGCGTGCAGGGGAGACACGCACGTGGGAGATGTGCGTGCATGCGCAGAAGCATGCGGCATGCGAGGGGTTGCATGGGCATGTGCAAAGGCATGCGGTGGGGGGAGTTGCGCGCACATTGCATCATGGGTGCAGGCCTGCGGGAGAGAGCGCTTGCACTTTTGGCACACAACATGGAAAAGGTTAGCCATCACTGCCCTATACCATTTCAGTCAAATGGCTGTCCAGGCTCTTTTTAAAAGCTTTCAGTGATGGAGCACCCACAACTTCTGAAGGTGAGCCATTCCACTGGTGAATTGTTCTCACTGTCAGGAAATTTCTCCTTATTCTAGGTTGCTTTTCTCCTGGATTAGTTTCCACCCATCGCTTCTTGTCCTGCCCTCAGGGGCTTTGGAGAATAGCTTGGCTCCCTCTTCTTTGGGGCAACCTCTCAGATATTGGAAGACTGCTATCATATCACCCCTAGTCCTTCTTTTCATCAAACTAGACCTACCCAGTTCCAGCAACCATTCTTTATATTTTAGCCTCCATCTCCTTAATCATCTTTGTTGCTTTGTTGCTCTTCTCTGCATTCTCTTTCTAGAGTCTCAAAATCTTGAGACCAAATTGCAGTATTACAAGTGTGGTCTTACCAAGACCTTATAAAGTGGTACTAACACTTCACACTGCTGGCTCATGTTTGGTAATTGTCTACTAGGACTTTAAGATCCCTCATGAAATTACTGCTGTTGAGAATCTGTTCTGTATATTTGGTTTTTCTTGCTTAAGTGTAGAACCTTACTTTTTTCTACATTGCATTTCATTTTGTTTAGATAGGGTCTAGTATTCATGTTTGTCGAGATCCATCTGGATCTTGAGCCTATCTTCTGTGATGTTGACTTCCTGGCAGCTTGGTGTTGTTTGCAAATGTCATAAGTTTCCCTTCTATTCCCTCATCTAAACTGTTTATGAAGACATTAAAGAATATTTGGGCCTAAAAGAGAACCCTGCTTACTTCTGTCCATGTAGATCTAGTTCCATTAAGGTCTATATGTTGAGTGTGGTTTGTCAGCCAGTTACAAATCCATCTGGTGGTGATGCTGTCTATCCCACATTTTTCTACCTTACCAAGAAGTAGATAATCAAATGCCTTGTTAAAATCCTACTTTGTCAAATATCTTACTGAAATCCAAGTATACTATGTCAACAACATTTCACTGGTCCACTAATTTAGTTACTTTGTCAAATAATGAAATAAGATTTGTTTGGAATGATCTGTTTTAAACAAACCCATGTGGGCTTTATGTTATAACTTTGCTTGCTTGTAGGTGTTTGCAGATGTGTTGCTTGATTATCTTTTTCAGAATCTTACCAGGTATTAATGTCAGTCTTATTAGTCTGTACTTTCCTGGATCTGATTTTTTTCCCTTTTTGGAAGACGGAGCCACATCAGTCTTTTTCCAGTTCCCTAGTTCCCTGGTTCCCTGATGTTCCAAGATCTTTGAAAGATATAGTACAATGGTTCCAAGATCATGTCTGAACTCTGAGATGCAATCCATCTGGTCCTGATGATTTGAACTTGTCTAGAGTGGACAGGTGTTCTCTAATCACTTTCTTGTCTATTTTAATTTGAATTCCTAATCTGTCTTTTACAATTCTGTTTTGGGTAGCTTGGGCTATTTTTTCTCTTTGGGGTAAGCACAGATGGAAAGCAACTCTGCTTTTTCTCTGCTGCTTGTCACTTCCTTGCCCTCTTCTCCCATTAGTGGTTTGATTGTTTGACTTTTTTTTTGACTTTGACTTTTTCTTGCTTTTTATATGTTGAAAGAAATATTTTAAAATTATTTTTGACATTTGTTGCAAAGTTTAGTTCATTCTGTGCCTTAGCTTTCCTGACTTCATCCTTGCAATTTGGGATGTGTACAACTATTCTGCCTTCGTTATGTGTCCCTCTTTCCATTTTTTATACTTATGCTTTTCATCTTTCAATTTATCAGAGAAGGGAGGGAGGGAGGGAGAAAGGAAAGGAAAGGAAAGGAAAGGAAAGGAAAGAAAGAAAGAAAGAAAGAAAGAAAGAAAGAAAGAAAGAAAGAAAGAAAGAAAGAAAGAAAGAAAGAAAGAAAGAAAGAAAGAAAGAAAGAAAGAAAGAAAGAAAGAAAGAAAGAAAGCCAACCTCCCCTATATATTCCTATGGTTACTTCCACCAGGCCAAATAACAAGTTAAAAGAGGTCATCAGCTTAGAAGTGTCATTTATATTGATGAGTTTTTGATCGAAATAGGTCTGGTTTGTACAACATGCTAGTCACAAAACCCTTATTAAGGTTCACAGGGGCCAAGCTTAACAAATTATGTGGATGTGTCTGTTAAAAATCTCAACTTGATTAAATGTTGTGAAACACAATTATTTTGTAAAATTAATTTCTAATTCAGATAAAATTTGCATCTCTAAACCGACTGCAGTTTGCAGAAATGTTTCCTGACCTGCCAAGTTTTAAGAAAGTAAGAAGTTGTTTCGGCTGAACTGAACAATGTTTTGTCCCCACCTAATGTGGAAGATCCATGTATGATAAACAAAACAAAAACAAAAGCCATTTTTGTACTCCAGAAAGTATCGAACAAGAAAAAGAGGGAAAGACGAAAATCTTTCCTATAAAAATGCCAAATTTACTAGTTTCTTTCCAAAGGCAATTCAGGTCTTTAGAGCTACCAGTCAAAAGGTTTTATTCAGCTATTCCAACTTTTCCCTTTTGGGGATTTTATGGTATGGAAAAGAAGTTAAGAGTGGATTACAAATGGAAATTCTCTTTACATTTGCACTTATATTACCTAGATCCAGCCTGACAATAGAAATTCACTAGATCTAGGTCTATATTCCTGTGTCTGCTTGTACCTACCACAGAGTTGCTGGTAAAGGCATCAGGGTTGTTTTCATATATGAATTTCTCTACCCTCAGTTGACGAAGTTTAAACATCTTGGATCCCCTGTTGGTAAGGAGAGAGAGTTCTTCCAACATCACATCCCTGGGAATGCTGATCTTCTTCCCGAGGTTCAGCTTGGACCCTTCTTGTGGCATGACTGAAGGAATACAAGAAGAAACTATTATAGAAGCAGCAAAACTTACCCTGTGTTGCAATTCCTCAGCCAAGGCCACTAGATTTACGGTATATTGGACCCCCCAAAAATGTATTTGAAAGAATGGACATCAGGTTTTTGTGCTAGAGATGTAAACTTTTTTTGAGAGTTCATTGAGCCACATGATATGGTCATGTGATCATCTGATATCTTTTGGGAATCATGTTAATATATACTGTCTAAATAGATTTATGGGGTAACATTTAAATGTAAATATGTTAATGTGATATTGAATTATATGCCAAAGCTTTGGGATCTGACTGTTTATCAGCAGTTATGGTTGTATTGAGCCTAGGAAATGACGTGGGCAGTAAATACTGTATATTACTGTATATATATACTGTAAATACTGTATATTACAAAATTGGAAAAGTAATATCATTCTAGATATTAAGGATTTTGTTGGGAAATGGGTGATCTTCACATCCTCCTGGTGTTCTCAGGGCACTAGTTTACATCATGGTTTGAAAACCACTATACCGCATTGCTTACATTATTAAAGGCAAACAAAAGATCAATAAAACAAATTTCAGTAAGAAATTTTCAGAACTGATGCTTGAAACAACCTTGCAAATGAGGCTACACTAAAGTTTTTTAGTAGCTTTTTGAGTGATTTTCACTGTAGTCCAAACAAAGATGGGCAAATACATACTGGAAATTATAACCTGTGAACATCCCAACTCTTAGGGACATAAATTTCTTTCCTGAGCTCAATATTTTCTAAGATTTCATTTAACCTTCTGCCTCAATATATCTGATGGCTTGGCAGTAATCCTCCCTTTCTCCTCTTCCATCTCTGATTCTTATTACTGATCACTATATCTTATCCCTAACTTTCCCTGAAAAACCAGGCCAACCTGATTGAGCTCACTGAAACCTAGTGGGATGAAGGGGACATGTGAACATCTCCCTAATATTCAAGGTTATTAGGAATAATGTGTAGTTTAAGGAGTGAGAGCACTTAGGGATTGCATCTCTCTGATCCTGTTCAGCACTCTGCCTGATGTTGGGAATACTGGATATGATGTTGGGACATGAGATAGATTTCTGTGCTTTCCTTCCTCCAGAACAACCGTGTCCTAATTAAATTAATCAGATGGTCTAAGATAGTAAATTGAAAACTCCTGAGATTGGTGACTGAGAGAGTTTAACGTTCAGAACTGTCTTTTTTTTTTTTAACCTGCTTGAAGATGGAAAAAGCTATAAATTCCTGAATTCTCTGGGAGAATGGGAGGCATTCTTGCAGCGTTAACTGCTGATAACTATGTAAGTCTAAGTTTTAATTATTATGATTGAAAATTAACAACATTTCTTTCTTTCTTCTCCTCAACCAAATATAATTTTACTGACTCCTTTGCTTTCTATGGTGCTGAATGAAATAAGACAATTGACTTGATGATATAAAAGCAAATGACATAATATTAATAATGAAAATGCCTGAACTGATTTTCAGTGATGTTAATGAAAACTGCTTCCTGTGTTAAGTCAGTGTGATGTGCAACTTTTTAGGCAGCACACAGCCTATGCAACCGGAGTCTGCACAATCAGATAGCAGAGCTTTTAAAGTTCCCACCTATGATAGCTGAACCACCCATATTTTTAAGAATCTGACACACATTATTCAATTCTTCAAAAATGAAGAAATGAACATTTTACTGAGAACTTGAGATATAAATCTGAACTTTTTGAGGTGGGAGGTTTAGATCTATAAAATATGATGTTCCCCTACACATCCTAGTGGCAGAAATCTGGTGGACTTAATGTAAGGTCTTGATTCAATGATTCTTTGAAAGAGGAAACAATGCCTGCTGATCTTAAGTGTGTGATGTGATCACTTTTGAATGAATCCAGTCTTGAGATTATCATCAAGAGCAAGTGTCTAATCTTACATTTTAGCAAGATACTGGGGTAGATGATAGCCTCTCCAATCCACATACTGTTAAGGGAACTTTTACTTTTGTATTTTCCTTTGGATTTCAACCTCTGTTGGGAACAAATTACAGTGTGTTGCTCTTTGGCTATCACCATAATTTCCTTCTCCATCTCTTTGACTTATCAAAAACTGTAGTTCTACATATTATGTCAAAGTGTTTTCTCTGTCTGGGAAAATAACCTCGATGTTTTTTGTAAATCATTTCCTAGATATTAGGGAAGAATTATTGGAAAAGGAATGTGTGCTCATGGGGTATCTCTTACCTTCTTGGGTTAATTCTAAAATGAGTTTAGTAGGTTTTCTCTTCTTTTTGGGAGCTGGGGTTCCTGCAAGAGGCATGCTGTTCGAGGGGTTTTCTGTGTGAGAATGGAATAGTGGAATGAATCTGATTCTTGTAAGATGCAGATGCAGAACTAATGCTGTTTCAGGATGAAACAATTTTAAATTCCACATATCTATAGAAAAGGTGACAGCCACCTTTATGTCCCCAAACATAAGGACATAAAAGTGCATACAGACCTCCTCTGCATTTTCCCAGGCAAACCCATCAACAAAATTGCCCAGCATATCAAAGAGCAAAATCATTCTTCCCTGATCAGACCCAGTTTGGATTATTATATCCAATTCTGGGCATTCAAATTCAACAAGACAAATTGGAGAGTTTCAGAAAAGGGCCACCAGCACGATGAGTGGTCTTTAAACCCAACTCTTCAGGCTGCCACATGAAAGGGAAAGTTTTTCTTCAATTGAGATTTTTAAATTCAGACTGGGTGGACATCTGTCAATATGCAAGCTGTTAAATTAGATGACCTCAAAGGTCCCTTCCAGGATTATGATTGTATTAGATGATTTAAAGGTAATGCACTTATTGCAAGATCTTCCCGTGGCTGGCAGAATTAATTTGTTCCAAATCTAACATTGGCACTGTGTAACTCAGCTCCTGAATAACAGAATAATAAGAGTTGGAAGGAAATCTTGTTTGAATAGAACCTTGGATTGAATCACTTTGAAGTTTGGTAAAGTTCCCCTGTCTTTATTACTTTATTACTATCACTTCAAATTAAGGTTGAATTGAATACTCTCACATTAGTCTACTTGGCAGATTGTTTCTTAATTATGAAACTTAAATTATGAAGCCACTCTGCAAATTTATTTTCTCTCTTTTATCTATTATTGTATTATTGTAATGAAATTATACGGTGATGTTATTGTATCAATGTTTATCTTTCTGCTAGTTAGCCTGTTCTAATAAATTTGATCCTTAATTGATTTATCACACTCAGTCAAAATTTTCTATAAAACTACAGCAATGTTTTTTTATCGCACTATGATACACACAAGAATAACCATGAAGCGTCTACTGCTCATGCTCAAAATCAGAGGTAATCTACTTCTCAGTATAAATTGCTTTGATATGAATGTGGGAGACTTTTTGCATGCATATATTTCTTTTGGGCTTCTAGAGGCATCATTGGCTATTATTGAGATTATTGTATTAGATAAGACTTTGTCTGACCCAGTAGGATTTTATCATAAAAAATAGTAAAAAACCAAATCACTGCTTGATAGTGGTTGCTCCTGGGTGAAATAATAGTACACGCTCTGTTGCAGAGGTGGCATTCAGCAAGGTCTGACCAGTTCTGGAGAACCAGCAGTGGAAATTTTGAGTAGTTCGGAGAACCGGCAAATCCCACCTCTGACTGGAGATTTTGCAGTATATCCTTTCCCTGCCACGCCCACCAAGCCCCGCCCACAGAACCAGTAGTAAAAAAAAATTGAATCCCACCACTGCTCTGTTGCCTTTACTTTCTGAGGAGATTGTTCAGATGCCCAATGCACTTTTATTATATGAGGCAAAACTTCCTTTATTAGAAGAAAAAAGTGCAATGTATCATCACAGTCATTTAGAGTGGAAGGGTTAGGAAGTACTTGATCAAGCTCCCAATTCCAACTCCTATTTAGTACTTAGTATAATGAGTTTAGCCCAGTTTTCATAATGAAAACTGTAATGTAGCAGAACAGAATGAATAAGCCAGAATTGAAAGTCATATTTGCTTCTTGGATCATAGTTTCCTGTAACCTTCTTTGACATCGAACTGTACTAGCAATAGCATTTAGGCTTATATACAGCCCCACTGCACTTTACAGCAGTCTCTAAGTGGTTTACAATGTCAACCTGTTGCCCTCAACAGTTTTAGTCCCCATTTTATTGACCTCAGAAGGATGAAAGGCTGAGTCAACCTTGAGCCCCTCAGGATCGAATTCCAGACTGTGGGCAATGTTTAGCTTGCAATACTGCACTTTAGAGGCCACTGTGGCTCACGTGGTAAGACACTGGGCTTGTGCACAGTTGAGGTCAGCAGCTTGGCAGTTTGATTCCCATGAGTGAATAAACCGCGCAGGGACAAGAAAGGAACCTCTCCCAAATGCCTACCAGCCTTCAGGCATCCCGTGAGTAAAGATAACACCGCCCGAAAAAAAATCCTTTCCCAGAGGCAGGCAGCCACCTTGGTGATCCCTGGCTAACACGTGCCATACGCTAAATAAACCGCACTTTAACTGCTGCACTACCAGGGATCTTCTACTACTGGTGCTACATGAAAACTTAATCTCAAGGTATCCTAACTTGCCAATAGGAAAAGCAATGGGGGAAGGTAGTTGTCATTTATTGTCCCAGAGGTATGATATAGTAATTTGAGTAATCCAAGTATTATTAAAGGCATTTGTGATAGAATTGATAGGTGAGCTAGTCACAGTCCAAGACACATAAAATTCTACATGGACAATTAACATTTAGTAGGTAGAACAGAAAGTCATCATACTTAGGCAAAGGTTAGAGTTTCCAGTCTGTCAGGACATGCTGGTAGAAGGTAAAAGGATAAGCTGCCATAGAAAGTGTTCTGCAAAACCTGATCTATTGGAAATAAGACCTTGCTCATTTAGGTTCTCATACTGGTCTTACAGGGCAGAAAGAAGACAAGCTCCACTGTTTGAACTGTCCTGTCTCATCTACAGAGTAGTGAGGATCTAGTGGGCCACGGGGAGCTCAGGTTTATAAAAATATGCAGGATTCCAGCAGATGATAGGCATGCCTATCCAATCTCCAAAACTGGTGAGGAGGCTATTGGACTTTTGCTGGCGGTGGGGGTGGCTCTGAGTTTTCCTAAGACCTAGAGGCCAAAACACAGTGTAGATTCATGGGTTTTGAACTAGAACAGGGGTGTCCAACCTTGGCAACTTTAAGACTTGTGGACTTCAACTCCCAGAATTCCTCAGCCAGCAAAGCTGGCTGAGGAATTCTAGGAGTTGAAGTCCACAAGTCTTAAAGTTGCCAAGGTTGGACACCCCTGAACTAGAATAAACGTCTAGCTAGATTACTTGGTGAAACCACTGCAGAACATATGTAGCTTTCAGTTCCCTAAACTTTTTATGCTGGAAGGGGTGGAAATATTGGATATTGGTGTGGAAATTTGTGTATTTGTGTGGATATTGTTTTATGCTGTTTATCTGTTTATTTAGTTGTTAGCAGGAAGTCATTTCCACATGGGGTTTGGCCCTCCTTCCAAAGCAGTGCCACACCTTCTTATCCCTTACTGAGCTGCCAAAAAAAACCCTCAAAATTGGGGGGAAATATGTTTTTGCAATTTGAGATAGATGGTGGCTGGGAGTGATTAATTGTTCCATTGGTAGGGAGTCCTGTCAGTGATTGGATTCTGGCACGGTGCTTCCTCCTTTCCTTTGACTGCAAGGCCTCTGAAACTCCCTAGTGGCCTCACAGGAGACCCAAGAGCTGCTCTGAGTAGTCTGGCTGGCTTTCCTTGTCCTCACCCAGAACTAACATAGTGAAGCAATTTGGGAAGGGATGAAGTGGGGAAGACTGACTGCTTCATCCCTTATCATTGCGGGGAACCTCTCCCGCAATGGCTTCAGTGAATGCAGCCATAGGTCACTGAAAGAAGATTTCAGATGTCTTGGGGACTATTTGACAGAGAGCCCAGAGCTGTCCTCTAAGATGTGTGGCCATATGAATCTTCAAAGTAAAAAAAAGTCAATAGAATAATTATATTAAGGAAGGAATAGGTCACTGCAGAAAGAAATGGGAAATGGCCATCATCTATACACATAATAGAGAATGAATGAAAGAAAGGGGGAATAAATTATCCTGTTAACTTCAGTGAGTGAACAGAGGAACTGTTCCAAAGGAAATAGTAAAAATAGAGGGCTGTGGGGAAAAAAACTAAGGAAAATGTTTACTTGCATTGACTCAAACATTTTATTACTTTTGATGGTTTCTGGTCTTATAGACTTCATGGTGTTAAGACAAGGTTATAGGATTCCACTGATACAATAACTGACACAAGTAAGTAAACTTACCTGGAGATCTGTTGACCCTTTTTCAAGAGTTTGTTGATCAAGGATGATGTTACAAGTTTGTTTAGTAGAAATGCACCTGTGGAAAGAATAATAAACATATAATGGTACAGGAAAAGGTCCCTAAAATGACACTGTGACATTGAATAGAATTTATTCTGTGTATGTATTTTAGTTTATATAAGAATAAGAATGTGAAGTGTGACAAAATTGGAATTTTAGATTGTATCACCTGAACCGTACTTTGTTTTGTTTTGCTCTGATAAATTCCTACCTTGAGTGTTCAGCTTTTGGATATTATGTATAAAGAAAAAAACAGACAAGTGGATGGCATGAAGAGAAAGGAACTGGCAGATATAAAATGAGATTTAGGGAAGTGAATTTATTCAGACTTAAGCAGAGACAATGATGGTGGAAATATGATATGTAGTATCTTATATAATATTTCCATAATTCTTCAAATATTTGAATAAGATAGCCCTGCCTATTCTCCATCAACTGAAAGTCCACTCATAGAACATTATATAGAATCTCATATCCGTTTCTTCATTTTCATAATAGGAATGGAGAGGAAGGGGAAAGAGTGTTTCAAAATTATGACGAGCTTGGAAGAAGCAGTCAAAGCCAATTTGATGTTAACTGAAGCATGCATACAACATTGCCAGCAGAGCCACCGGCTTATTGACTTTCCCGCCAATCCTCATGGCTAAAAGGGAATACATTTAGAGTTAAGAATCTGTGGCTTCTTTCCTTAATATCTATGTTTGATCGGTCTTGAGACATCCCATGTGGATTTTTTATTTAAGGGTCTACAAAGACCTAAGTGTTTTACCTCATTGGTTTACCCCAAGAACCTTTCTCAGTAGCTCCCTATTTGCCAACCTCTTAGCCCAAATTATGGATGAGCTTTTACCTTAATTAAACAAGATATGCTGCCATCAACACAATTAAGTTGAGGAGCCAACAAAGAACATATTTCACTACTGACCTTTTTACTTATCTTCGCACAAGTATGTATACATTTAGAAAAAAAAGTAATTTTATCTATGGCAGAAGTCTAAAATGCAAAGATTCTGTTCTGCTTGCAGATAATGCAATAACCATTAGGCCAGTTGCCCAATGTTATATAATAGTGCATTCCATGCAATCAACATTATTTAGACTACAATGGTATACTATTCTACTTAAATCTTTGGGTTTTTATGCAATAGTCAACATAAGTATCTCAGTATGTTGTTGGTTAATAGCTACCCTTGCTTTGGTAGTTTTCTGACTTGTATTTCTATGCTTGTTTTTAATTATTTGTACTATTCAAACTGATGACATTTTCTGGGAAACCCTTCTACTCAAAGTAGTCCAGTTAGATTGCAATTAATAAATAGGGGACTTCTCCAGTAGCTAGAAATGTGATGTTGTTCTTGGTCCTGGAATGAGAATATAATCTCCTGGAAATACCATTCCAGGACAGAGAATAATAATCTTAAATTATATGAAGGCAGGTTCCAACTGAAGGTTATAAAAACAGTTGGACTTTTACCCAAGGAAGAGGTGCCTTCCTTGTATGTGAGGCTTTCAAGCAGAGACTGGACACCCATTGATCTGGGATGCTTTTGTTTGATTTCTGAGCCACGAGCAAAACAGGGAGCTTGGTGTCCAAAATGGTAGGAGTACCTTTGTGCAACTAAAATATGTGTGCCAAGAAAAACAGAAATAATACAGCAATTTACGAAATGATTTTTGGAGACTTGTACACAACAAAAAAAGAATATTTATTAGTGAATTAAAGAAAAGCCTTGTAGCCTATTAGACGACATGGAGCCTGGCATATACAAAGGAAGGATTGTGTAAACAACAAGAAGGCGCTAGAAATGATGACAGCCTTGAGAGTACAATTTAACCTGGTATTTTCAAATTTAGCAACTTTAAGATGTGTAGACTTCAACTCCCCAAACTCCCAGTTCACAGTGCTCACTGGAAAATTCTGGGACTTGATGTCCACACATCTCAAAGTTGCCAAGTTTGAAAAACAATGGTCTAACCAATTAGAGGAATGTTAGGTACTTTCCAAGAAGGGGAGATAAAGAATGAAATACAATACCCACACCTCCTTTCCAGAGAGTCCCAAACAGAGGTGGTATTCTACCGGTTCGGCCTGGTTCATCGGAACCGGTATTTCCAAGTACCAGCTGGACGACCATCAGCTGTGCCACGTGATTTAGATTAGCTAGAAAGCAGGAAATCATCAGATTTCTTGCTTTCTAGCTAATCTAAATCGCACAGCACAGCTGATTCCCCTCTCGCTTCAAAATGCTTCTTTTTCCAGTGCTTCCCTGAGGACCACTAGGCCAAAAACAGGGTGCAAAAGAAAAAAAGAAAGAGAAAGAAAGAGGGAGGGAGGAAGGGGAGACAGAGAAAGAAAAATAGAAAGAAAGGGAGGGAGGGAGAGAAAAAGGAGAGGAAGGAAGGACCACAAACCTTGCCACTAGACCAAGGCTCTTCAAACTTGGCAAGTTTTAGACTTGTGGACTTCAACTCCCAGAATTCCTGAGTTAACATGACTGGAGGAAGAATTCTGGGAGTTGAAGTCCACAAGTCTTCAAGCTGTCAAGTTTGAAGACCCCTGCCCTAGATGCAGCTTCAGAGGATGCTTTGAAACAGCACAGCAATCCAGGGCTGGAATAGACTTGGAGGTCATCTAGTCCAACCTCCTGCTCCAGAAAGTGAACTTCTGTCTTTTGACACCCCCAGTCACATGACCACATAGCCACCACCACCCAGTCACATGACCACCAAGCCACGCCCACAGAACCCATAGTAAAAAATTTTTGAATCCCACCATTGGTCCCAAAAAGTCAAAATAGAAACTGCAACCATACGGTTGAAGGTCCACCCCTGTATTATGGGTTCTAGTGATTGACCCAAAGTCAGAAGAATAAAATAACAGATTTGTAAGGGACCCTGAAGGTCTTCTAGTTCAATCCTCTGCTCAAGCAGGAAACTCTATACCATTTCAGACAAATGGTTGTCCAATCTTTTCTTTAAAAGCCTCCAGTGTTGGAGCATCCACAACTTCTGGTGGCAAGTTGTTCCACTGATTAATTGTCCTCGTTGTTAGGAAGTTTCTCCCGAGTTGTAGGTTGGTTCTCTTCTTGATTAGTTTCCATCCATTGCCTTTTGTTCTGCCTTCAGGTGTTTTGGAGAATAGGTTGACCTCCTTTTCTTTGTGGCAGCCCTTTAACTACTAGAACACTGTCTTTTCATTAAGTTAGACATATCCAGTTCCTGGAACCATTCTTCATATATTTTGTCCTCTAGTCCCCTAATCAGAGGTGGTCTTCAGCAGGTTCTGACCAGTTCTGGAGAACCGGTAGCAGAAATTTTGAGTAGTTCGGAGAACCGGCAAATCCCACCTCTGACTGGGGATTTTACAGTCTCCTTCCCCTGCCACGCCCACAGAACTGGTAGTAAAAAAAATTGAATCCCACCACTGCCCTTAATCATCTTTGTTGCTCTTCTCTGCCCTCATTCTAGAGTGTCAACATCTTTTTTATATCATGGTGACCAAAAGTGGATGCAATATTCACGTGTGGTCTTACATTATGAAGTGGTATTAACACTTCACGTGATCTTGATTTTAGCACTCTATTAATGCAGCCTTGGCCTGCTGTGCTCCATTTGACTTCCTCTGTTCTTGTAAGTGGCCAATAGGGTAAAAATGCTTGTCATGTATGACTCTTCAACAGAAAAGGTTCCTGGCAAAATAGAAATGAAGTCTATGCTAGACATTTGACATATTCAAAAGGCCTCCATCTAGGCTGCAAAAATTTGGTGCATTTGGGAGAAAGGCAGGGAAATAAATAAATGGAATAACTGAGGCATGGAGGCTGTCCCAATCTGCTTTATGACTAAGAACTAAGGAAGGATTTTAATGACCCTCAGTCCAAATTATATTTGAGACTGTAGGTTTGTTTATGTTTTCAAGCAACTGCTTAATGAAAAATGAAGAAGTCTTTTGTAGTGAAGCTTTCAATGGCTATTTATATGTTCAACCATTTTATTTCAATTTTCTCTACAGTAGTTCTTTTTCCATAATTATTTCACTAATAATTTTGCCATGTATAAAATATAGTATTAACATTTATTTTGATCTTCATAAAATGTATTATTGTCACATGTGCTTTTTAAATAAAAAACAACAGCCCTTATTTCTTACCCATAAACTTTGACAAGCTTATCTCTGCCTGCTTGTCTTTCCAATGTAGGTTATATGATATTTTAGAAAAAGTTAAACATGGAGATCCCAACTTCTCTTTCTTACCTAACAAATTATATTTAGCATCCAAACCATCTCTCTGACATTTCTCTATGTCATCAGCATCTACACTTTTAAAGGCATATTGGCTCTGTTCCCTATATGGCTATCTAGATATATGAAGAAAATTCCACTGGAGATTCAAAAAAATACTATGAAATCTTCTAGAAGCAAGCTGAACATTCATTATATTTCTTCCATATTCTCATCACTATATAATTCTATGTCCTATTATCCAATGATTTTTCTTGGCTCAACATACAGTATTTTATCTATAGGATGATAGTTAAAACAAATCACAGATATATAGATATATCTTTTTACTAGACAGAAGTTATGAAATATTATCATAAATGAAGAGATGCAATTTGTTAAACATTTATATCTTTAATTTAAAGATAGGATGTTTCCTTCTCAAAAAAAGATCGTAAGAAGTAAACAAAATCTTATTTTTTCATGGAGAGATTATTTACATCACAAGGTTAAATACTAGCATGGAAAAGTTGAATGACAAAATCCTTAGAAATAAGAATATCCATATTTCTTATGAATCCAATCTCTTGGAACAGAGGAAACTGGTAACTCCTTTTTCTGTATCCTGGAAGAATTATTCATGCTTTAAAAAAGGAATTCACAAATCAATTTTATTTGTCTTCATTTGCTAACTCAAATTAATTCTGAAGCTGTGAGTATGTTTAAAATTGAAACAAGCATTGAACTTCCAATTTTATAATAAGAATTGTGCATAAGAGATTTGGCATTTGCATACCAAAATTTGAGTCGTAGTGAAATAAAGAGGACTTCCCTGACCAATGGTATAATTATAGAGTTCAGACATCCATTGAGCTGATTCTTCCTTCTATTTAAAGTAGAAGGAAAAACTGGCTAACTGGACACCTAAATTCCATTGGTTCTGCCATCACTTCACCAGGATCCAATTAGAATTCCAGGCATAAACAGAGGATTTATGTATACCTATTTCAAATACCCATCTCTCTCTCTCTCTCATTCCCTCCCTCCCTCTCATAAAAGTTCACACAATAATTCCCGATTCACCTTCCTCCATTCTGGTCAGAGTATTAATCTATTTAATAGGAAATCTCTGTCCTTCAGCAAAATGACTTCTGGGTGGGGTTTAATTACCAATTTAGATTAGCTTTCCATTAGAAGGGTTGGATCTGTGTCATCTTTTTGGCGTGCCTACCTGTCTCACGCAGTTACACAATCGAGGGCAGCAGCAGAGAGAATAAAACTGGGAAGTTTTAATGTTTGCATTGACAAGGCAGCAGTCGTTCTAGGTGATCACATGGGGAATGGCAGGGAATATCTGCTCTATTGGTGAAATTATTTAGCAAGCAGGACAGCCTGGAAGGAGGAAATACTGAAATACATCCAAAAAGAAGATCCAATCTCTTTTGACATTCACCAAGGCCAAGAAAGTGACAGGGAAAGCTGGGCTGCCATCCAAAATGCTCCAAACAGCTAATTCAGAATGCAAAAGCTTCTAAGGGCAGTCAGTGAAAATGTTGAATGGATCACGTAAAGGGATTTCAGTGGTTTCTTAGAACATTCAGGAATTCTAAGCAAGTATTTTTTGTGTCACCTTTTTTTTTCCTAATAGAAGAAAGGGCTCTTGCTGGATTTGGTTGACAGAGGTCACTCCAAAGTAAGCCAACATTTAGTGCTCAGATAGAGGAAAGAGGATTTCAGCAGAAGTCAGTCGATACAAGTGCTTCTGCTGGCACCCTTTTGCCTTTTAATCATAACACTTTTCTTGTTAATCCTTAATCCCAACAGGCAACTGGTTGAAAATAATGTGAGATAATGCCAGTTTTAGACATTTTGTTCTTTCATCTCTTTCTAGTTATCTTTGCTGTCTTACAACCGCAGAGAGGACTCACCTTAGGCACACATCCACAGGCTGCTTGACGGAGCCTCCGGTAGCAAGAGCAGGGATTGGTGTCTCTGGGCTCCCTTGTTTGGTGAATTCTGCGGGAGGTTTGGTAACCAGTGACCCTCCTGGGCCCGCACACCCTGCTCCTGGTCTGCACAGCACAAAGTGCTGATGGGGAGTGCTTTGCATTTGACTCTTGGAGACTTTGCTCACACAGGCATCCTGGTGTTATTAATAGTTAATGGGAACTCAGAGTCCAAGGATCTCAGATAGCATCATCAGAGGCAAAGCTGGGAAGGGGGAAAGGATACTTCTGCATCCCTCAATAAGTAGCTCTGGGACCAGGTCTGAACATCCCAAAGGCAGCATTATTTACATTTGTACAAATACGATGTGTACGCCAAGTGGTTCCAGTAAATCACATAAATCCATCAATGGTAGCAGGGCAAGCAGTGCTCCAGAGCTTCACACCCAGAGGTGATATTCAGTTCAGATCAGTTCTGGAGAACCGGTAGCGGAAATTTTGAGTAGTTCGAAGAACCGGCAAATGCCACCTCTGACTGGAGATTTTACAATATCCTTCCCCTGCCACGCCCACCAAGCCACGCCCACAGAACTGGTAAAAAAAAATGAATCCCACCACACTGTGCAGATTAATAGACAAGGGGTTTAGTGGGTGGGAAGATACAGGCTGGCCCATCAGAATGGCTCCACCTGCAGTGAATTATGTCAGATGATTATCTGTTGCTTTTTTTTCTATTCTTCAGTCTTAGAAAGAAAGCATACTATTTTCCAGTTTGCAGGCTTATCAACACAAGAATTGAATAAACTATTATTTCACTGTAAAAGCTATTTATAAACTACCTACGTAGAAAGATTCTCTGATGTGAAGGAAACTATTAAGTAATGAAAGGATCTTTTCCTGAAAAAAATGAAAGGTTGAGATGAAAATTTTTTACAGAAGGAATGGAAGCAACGGAAGTATAAAAAAAAAGAGGAAGTAAACATATGTTAGACTTTAACTAGAGATAATTAATTGTATGGATTACTATGCTAAACAGTAACCAAAGTTAAGCAGTAACCAAAGTTAACCAATGATGAATGATAATTAAAAATGTGTATAAATGCAAGACTAGACTCCAATAAAGATCATCATGATTCAGGTTGTTCATAATCAAACAACTCGACTGCCAACTTCCGGTTTGTCGCTTCGCGAGCGGCAGGGATTTGCGAGCTGCGCGATCCCTGCCGCGCTAGCGTTTTTGGGGCTCCGACCCAGCCGGGTACGAGCTAGCCCCTGCAGGGGCAGCTGAAGGTAGGGGGATCCGGAGAAGGGTTGGGGGTGCTGCAGACCCCTCCCTGGCCGGCAGAACCCCCTTTTCCCAGGACGTGCAGCGGCGGTCCGTAATGGCCGCCACAAAGAAGCTGGCAGCCGGGTAAGAATGCGCAGGAGGAAGTGGAGAAAGTGATTGAGAGGAGAAAGTTTTCTTGGCTCCTAGGACTCTAAGACATATTTAATAAAATTCCTGAAAAGTATGACTTTCTGAATAATACCTGCCAGAAGAGGAAAAAGCGGCTGCTTGAAGGTGCTGAAAGGATAGCTTTCCTCTTTTCCTACGGAATAAATAACTGGATATTAAGAAACCTAATTTTTAGGTGGAAATTGGTTTTTAAGCGATGAGTGGGAAGAGAGAGGATTAAAAAGAAAATATTTGTATGCTAAGATTTGTTGGAGCAGATGCCTTAAGGATTTGAAGACTAGAATATATTGTAACAAGACTTTAAACAGATTTGGACTTTCTTTCTCTTTGATTGATATCACCCCAGAAGGAGAAAGTGAGAACTCTGCCTTGGTTTGGACTGATTGATAACTTTGGGACTGTTTTATCTTTTTTATTTTCTTTTGAATATTCTGGTTGTTGTAAGAAGAAAGAAGGAGAAAAGAAAAGAAAAGATTTATAATGGCTCTTTCTGTTGAGGAACTAAGAAATGGTGTGGAAGAAGCTTTCCTTTTCTTAGAAATGGCGCTTACTAATTATCAACAAAAATTACAACAGATGAAGACAGCAGAGGAACAAGAAAGAAAGGAAGGAGCCATCTTTAATGAATCTCAGAATTTGATCCAGAAAAAAGGAAGAGAGAAAGAAAAGAAAAGAAGAAAACTAAAGGATTTAAGGACTTAAGATCTAAAAAACATTTAAGAAAGGGAAAAATAAAGTGCAAAACCAATATGATGATTGTAAACAAAGGGGAAAAGAAATACGACAGAGAAGGGAAGCCGGTAAGGCAGAGGCTAGAAGAAGGGGGGTAGAAAGGTTTGTTGGGAAAAGAAAGAAAGGGGAAAAGTGGAGAAAAGCTACAACGTTTTGAAATTAAATGGAAAAAGGAATTTTTATGGATAATGGATAAAGTATAATTTAAAAAAAAAAAAAAGATTTTGCAAGGTACATAAGATGAGATGGTAGTATTGCAATGGTTTAAGAGTTGATAAGAGATTAAAATGTTAAAATGTTTAAAAATGATTGGTTTTAAAACTTAATAATAGGAGAGGTTTAGAATATTGTTTTAATTAAAGAGTTTAATAAAATTATGGTATTGATGTTATTATAAAATTTTTATTATAGTATTTCTTTTTAATATTTGGATTTATTCTCTAATTATGCACTTAATTGTGTTGGATGTATTAGTTAGATAGAATGTACCAAGCAAAATCTGATTGGGTATTAGATGTTATTTTAAAGATTAATTTGATTAATTTAGGGGAGATAGAAAGGCATCATACTCTGATTAATGATTTCAGGAGAAACTGATTTTCTTTTTTTTCATAAGGGATGAGACAAAGGGATGACAAAAATGGACAAAAGATACAAATATAATGATTTAAACTAAGATGATTAATTAAGGTAGAATTAAGAAGTGTGAAATATGTGGAGAAGTTAATATAGAAGGCTTAGAATGGTAAATAAAATAAGTAATGATATGTAAGATGAGCATGAATATAATTGAAGTCCATGAAGAGAGAGACACCTGGGTCCAAGTTACTTTCCAAAAAGATATTTTTTTATGTTTTGTGTGTTGTGTGTATATGTCTTTTTGGGGGAGAATTGGTAAAAACTTGTAGAAATATAGAATGAGAATAATGGTAACTAAGTCAGAAAGAAACAGATGAAATAATAATAATGATATTGAATAAGAGTAAAGAGAAGTAAAGAGAAATTGAATAAGAGGTTTTGGTGTATTATATGGAAATGGTTTAAAACAGAATCATAATTTATCTGACTTGTTAAATTTACAAGGGAAAAAGGTTTAAACATGTAATGAATAATGATAATTTGTGTGTTTTAAAAATTAATAAAACTTGTTTTTTTTTAAAAAAAAAAAACAACTCGACTGCCTCGTCATTACAACAAGTGGCGCTTGAACAGGGACCCTCTTACTTCGTCCGGCAAGGATTTGGTGCACCTTCAACCTTTTGTGGTTTCTTCAACCTTTTGGTTTCTGTAAGTATGGGGTCTTCACTTTCTGAGGAACAAAGGAAGCATGTAGATGAATTAGGCTATTTGTTGAAGAAAAATAATACCGAGGTACCACAGAGAAATCTCTTAAGGCTGGTCCAGGAGATTGCAGCTCAGTGCCTATGGTACCCAGAAAAGGGGTCTTTAAAATTAACTGATTGGGAACCTATAGGGAAAACATTACATACTGAACCTTAAGCAAAAATAGAAGTTTTGC
This sequence comes from Notechis scutatus, assembly GCF_049901735.1. Taxonomy (NCBI): domain Eukaryota; kingdom Metazoa; phylum Chordata; class Lepidosauria; order Squamata; family Elapidae; genus Notechis; species Notechis scutatus. Next base: position 72,772,406 of record NC_142012.1, read on the forward strand.
ATGTGTGGCATTTATGTAGGCATGCAATTGAAAAATATGGTCACAATGAACTTTCTCTTTTAACACCTCCACCTTCACGTTATACTAATGCTGCCATTTGTCCCCCTTCTTCACCTGAATATATGTCTTCAATTCCCTCAGCTCCTGCAGATACAGGGCAAAAGCCTCCTGACTCTATTGTTCAGTCTTCTTTTCAGAAAATGGTAGAGACTTGTAAAAGGGATGCCTCTGTCTCAGGAACAGAACTTGCAGAATTACTGTCTGTTTGTCCAGTACAATATCGTCCTGGTCAGGGGCCACAGCTTGGACTGCAAGTAGCAGAATGGGAGGGTCTGTTTTATCAGATCTTAAGAGAGTTTAAAAAGGCAGTTACAGACTATGGGATTAGTGGTAATTTTACAAGAGGACTTGTAGAAGGAATAAAAAATGGTTATACAATGATCCCTGAAGATTGGAAGTAAATATTTCGCATGATTTTAACATCCATACAATATGTGGTTTGGGAGAGTGAATATATGAGACATGCTCAAGCTGCTGCTCTAGGAGTGGGAGGAGCATATACAGTTGAGCAGCTATTTGGTTCTGGACCATTTGGTACAATTCCTACTCAAGTTGTTCTTCCTCCAGCTACGTTAACTATTGTTTCTGAATGTGCCTTTCATGCTTTTCTTAAGATACCCCAAGCTGGAGAACCTAGAGCAATTTTTTCAAACATTCGACAGAATGCCAATGAGCCTTATGCTGACTTTGTTGAGCATCTGTCCAAAGCAATTAGACAGCAGTTTGATCATCAGGAAGCTGCTGGTGAACTTCTTCGCCAGTTAGCTATTGAAAATGCTAATGCAGATTGTAAAAGAGCTTTACAGCTATTAAAGGCTACTGCTCATTACACTCTGGCAGATATGCTGCGAGTTTGCCAGGATATTGGATCACAAACTTATAAAATGCATATGTTAGCAGCTGCTATTCAGAAAGGACAGCGACCAATTGGTAACTGTTTAAGTGTAAGAAGCCTGGCCACTTTCAGAAGGACTGTCGTTCTACACCTTCTATGCCTCAGAATCGTCCTTCTAAGAAGTACCCTATTTGTAAAAAGGGATTTCATTGGGCCAATCAATGTCGGTTTCGGTCGGGAAACTTGCCAGGGTGTGGCACCTACCCAGAATCCAAAGCGTGCCTTTCCCATCACTCTGACTCCTCCAGCAGTCTCTCTCACTCCTCCCCAGCCACAGCCGGTAGCGCTGGGATCGATTTAATCACTCAAGAGAAAATTGAGTTTAAATTTCCCATGGAAGTTAAAATAGTTCCATCTCAATTTAAAGGTCCTCTTCCTTCGGGATTAGTTGGCTTAATTTTGCCTCATTCTTCTGCACACAAAAAGGGCTGTTTTGTTGTGCCTGGGGTAATAGATTCAGATTACACTGTTATCCTCAAGATTCAGATTTGGGTGAATCTTCCTCAAGTTCTTCCTTGTAATTCTTCTGTTGCTCAATTGCTTCTTCTTCCATATGAAATTCCATCTCCTGGTATAGGTAATTGTGGGGATGTAGGATTTGGATCAACTTCTTTATCTGTAGGCTTACTTCATCAGCTGAACTCCTCTCGTCCTTTGTTAACGCTCTTCCTTAATAAACAACCATTTCAAGGGTTATTGGATACTGGAGCCGATGTTAATGTCATCTCCTCTTTACAGTGGCCAGTACAGTGGCCAAAAACGACAGTTTCTTCATTGTGGGGAATAGGAGGTTCTACAGCTGCTTGGCAGAGTGTTCAAGAAATTAATGTTACAACATCTGCTGGTAAGTCCTTTTTTCCTACAACCATGCATTCTAGATATTCATACTAATATTTGGGGCCGTGATATCCTTTCTCTTCTTAATGCCCATTTGATTCTTGATGATGACTCTTCCTCTTAAATGGCTCTGTTCTACACCGGTTTGGGTGGAACAATGGCCATTATCAAGGGAAAAACTCGCTGCTTTACAACAATTGGTTCAAGAACAATTGGCTGCTGGTCATATAGAACCTTCTACTAGTCCTTGGAATACTCCTGTTTTTGTTATAAAAAAGAAAAATGGGAAACATAGAATGTTGCACAATTCCTCCATTCCAATTCTTCCTGAATTACAAGTACAGAAATCATATACAATGATCATGTACAATGGCAAAAATTACTTGGCATTATTAATTGGGCACGCCCATTCTTCTACATTACAACTGGTGATATGTTGCCCTTATTTCAGTCTTTGAAGGGAGCACAATCACTAGGAGATCTAGTTGTATTAACTGATCTTCAAAGAACATGCCTTCAAGAAATATTGAATAAGTTTAAGCATCGATATGTGGACAGGATAACATCCTTAACAATAGGACTTTGCTTAGCTATTCTTCCCACTACACCCTTACCCACGGGATGTCTTTATTCTAATGCGTCCCCGCAAGTGGTCAACATTCATGAATGGATTAATTTGTCAGCTACTCTGCCTAGAAACATTTATCCTTATCAATCAGCATTAGAGGATTTGATTATTAAAGGTCATAAACGAGCCTTACATCTTACAGGACAGGATCTCATTAGCATAGCTTTCACTTGTACAAAAGTTGAACATGAGTTTGATGATGATTTCAGAATCATATCAGATAGCCTTTTCTCAGTATGTGGGAAACTTGTTGTATTCTTCACCCAAGGATCCTAGAATAGTGGTTACTACTACTTTAAATCCGGCCTTTTCTTCCATTTTTGTGCGAAATTCTATTTCTAAAGCTCTTACAGTCTTTACTGATGGATCACCTACAAGGGGTGTGGTTGTCTGGCAGATTCAACAACAATGGTATTCTAAATTTACTGCCACGCAGACTTCAGCTCAACGTGCTGAGCTGGCTGCTGTGATTTTGGCTTTACGATTGTTCAATGACCAACCTATTAACTTGATCGTTGATACTCAATATGTGTATTTAGCTATGCAATCTCTTCCCTTTTCTTATTGTGCTCTCTCTTTGGATAAGCAATTTAAAATTTCATTATCTCAAGCCCGGGTTATTGTCCGTGCTTGTGCAGCTTGTCAGCAACTGGCAGTTCCCTTTCCAGTGCGTGTCAACCCACGAGGAACCCAAGCTAATCAAATTTGGCAAATGGATGTAACTCAATTTTCAACCTTTAAGCCATACTGTTATCTTCATACGTCTATTGACACTCATTCACACTTCCTTTGGGTTACAACTTCAAAACATGAATGTACTTCAGATGTTATTTCTCATTGCCTATCCTTTTTTGCTGTAATGGGTCTGCCTTCTCAGTTTAAAACTGACAATGGCCCCGCTTATATTAGTAAGGAATTTCAAACCTTTTGTCAGAAATGGAATATTACTTTAGTGCACGGAATTCCTTACAACTCTCAGGGTCAAGCTATAGTTGAGCGAGCTCATCGTACTTTTAAGGCATTGCTTCAGAAACAATTACAAACTGAGTCTGGCCCTTACCATCTGCGAAAGATTCAAAATCTCATTTCTGTAGCATTATATACTTGGAATTATTTAACCTTTTTAGATTCTCTTGCAGACTCACCTGTTAATTTGCATTTTCGAACTACTGAATCTTTAGCAAGGCCTTTGGTAAAGTATCACCAAGCTCCAGATCCAACCTGGAAAGGCCCTACACCGCTGATCACCTGGGGTCACGGTTACGCCACCGTGGAAGATCCTTCTACTCGACAAGCAGTGTGGGTTCCAGCATGCTGTGTTCGTTCGTATCATGGCATGGCATCAGGGCCTTCACAACCCGATTCCGGATTTCAATCTTCATCTGAACACGGAAGTCCGTCTTCCAAGGTCGACGTGCCCGCAACCCATCACTTGGGGCCAGGTTAAATCTACTACATATCAAGCTCAACAACAACTACAACAGGCCTCATTACCTCAGACTCCTGAAAATCTTGTTGCTGCTGTTTTTGCTATTATTACTGCTAACTCTGTTACCATTTTACTTTGTATTTTCTTGTTTATGGTTAATGGTGTTTCTGCTCAAAATGACACTTCTGTGGTTCGTCTTAACCCTAATTTGTGGGTTCATCATTCCCAATACATGTTTATGACCCATGGCACAAATATTACTTTATACTATGAGCCCCCAATGGCATTTGGTCAAATTTCTTTTACCCCTAACTTGATCATGTCTTCTACATTTATTGTCTCACAACTACAATCTATTTCACACTCCTGGCTATTTTCTACACCCCCTATGCAATTGAATTCTGTTCGTTGGCGTTACTTGAAAGTTAGTCGGTTTACAAGGGGTCTGTGTTTCTGTTGTCACGCTAAACACACTTGGCTTCATAATTGGTCTGATTATGATGCTGCTCAGCACATATTAAAAAAGCTAGGGAATTATAGTTATTGTTCTGACTACTATTGGTTGTCAGGTACCTTTAATTCTTCTTTGCATGGAATTAATATAGCTCCTGATATGTATCCTGACAATTTTCCTATTTTTAATGCCTCTGATCAATCTAATACAGGATCGATATGCGCTGGTTGGCAGTTTAAGGATCCTAATATGTGGTTCTTTTTTGATAAATATGCTACTAATGTTCATCCTCAGAATTATCAATGTGCAACTATAGGTTATTTTACTCTACCTGTTCAAATAGGTACGCTCCCATCAACTCGACAGCGGCGTTCCTCTCTGGGGCCTACATGTAATGATGAAGTCATTATTGACAAACAGTTGTCTTCTGGTTCTACATTTGGCCGTGCATTGGCAGGGGCCGTTACAGGAGTCCTTACTCTAGGCTCTTATTCTGGCATAATTGCTCAAGAAAACAGACGATCTATTCTTGGTCTCATCTGCAGACTTGAAAAATCCATCAATGCTATCTGTGCAGTCTCTGTCTACCTATTTATTCTGCTGCCTGCAATTTGGCAGATCGAATCTCACCAAGCTCAAGCCTTCCATCCTTCCAAGGTGGGTAAAATGAGGACCCAGATTGTTGGGGGCAATATGCTGACTCTGTAAACTGCTTAGAGAGGGCTGCAAAGTACTGTGAAGTGCTATTCATCCTGAAGCAATGTTTCTCAACTTCATCCACTTTATGATATGTGCACTTCAACTCCCAGAATTTCCAGTCACCATGAAATCCATGCATTGTAATGTTGCTGACTGTCGAAGGTTTTTTAAAATATATTTTTTATTTCACTCCCTTTGGAGTGGCAGTATTTGAGAAAAGCCTCAAAAGGAGTAGGGAAAATCAGACATACTTTGGGATATATAATATACTGAAATGTGAGTCCATTTCAAGTGAGGAAGAAGGATTAAAATGCAAACAACAAGCTATTCTCCATTACATTCTCTTGATACTCCCTCTTCAATATTCTGATTTTCTTCCCTCTGGTTCTATTTTTATCATCTTTCCTTGGGAGAATTGCAACTTTCTCACACTATTACATAAAATATATTTTATCCTTGTGGGAATAGTTTTACAATTCAGTTGATATGCAGAGGCACTTATCCTGCCTGTGGAATTTTGCTGGGGGAGAAATATCCAAAAGAAAAATCAAATCCCTGGACCAGGGGTGGGATTCTACCGGTTCGGTCTGGTTCAGCTGAACCGGTAGCTCTGAAGATCATCTGGGAGTAAACCGGTTCGCTCCAACGATCAGTTGCTGGGCCCACCCAATTGCCCCGGCTCCATATTGACCTTTATTTCCTGCTTTTGGTGCTCAGCCGCATCGTGCGGCTTAGCAGATTGCCGCGTGTCAGCTGTTGAAGAGGCAGGAGAGTGCAGGAGTGCAGGAGAAGGTCATAGGTACACCTCTGTGCGTGCACAAAGTGCATATGCATGCACAAAGAATGCCCACCAAGCCACACCCACCAAACCGGTGGTAAATCAATTTGAATCCCACCCCTACGCTGGATCCACCCAAAAATTAATTTTTAAAACAAATGTTGCTAGGAAGTGAAGTTTCTGATAGGAAAAGGCAAATGTGCTCAGAAAGGAAAGGGATTTGTGGACATTTAAAAGATTCAGGTGTCCACAGGCTGTGGGCAAGGATGGCCAGTTGGCAAGCTGCACTGGGGAACATCCCTGGAAACCTTGCTAGCTTTATTTATTTGGCTGACAATGATACAAAGTTCTATTCTTTCACAGGAGTAAAAGAGTGTCTGTCAATAAGAAGAAAATGCCATATAAAATCCTATAGTGGCAGCCACTAGAATCCAAATGTTGTGGGTTTGAAAGTGCAGCTTCTGAATTCATGCGGTGGGTATGTGGTTGCTGCTCAGACTGAAATGCAGTGTATCCCTCTTGGCCCCTCCTTCAGCAGCAGGCCCGTTTGGACCTATATACTTCCACGCTGCTTCTCCCACAAAGGGCCTCCAGGATCAGTTCTCCTGGGGACTTTGGTAGATCCTTCCTTGGTTTCCAGTGCAGAAACTTTTAATGCCTGAACATTTTCTGCATTCAGGTTTTAGCTTCCCTCATTCTGAAAGATGATACACCAACACTTTGGCTCTTCAGCTGAAGCTTCCCCAGTCCAGCAGAGGCTATTTTGAATCTCTGAGTCTATATATACCAGTCTGAAGGGAACACACGTTGTGGACTTAGTGTGACACTTCTTGTGTAAATCTACCACACTTAGTGTTGCTTGTGTGTATGTTTCAAAAGATTGGACTTGCTGAATTATCCATGGCGTTGGAGTTAAAGTTATTGGTGTGACAGCTTTAAAAAAAATGGTATAAAATATCAAGGCTCTTTCTCATGCACCCAAAAAGATACCGTCTTGAATACTTGTATCTGGTTACATTTCTGCAGAAGTAAGGTCATGGCTAACAAGGCTGCACTTGCACTGGGCTACTCAGTGCATCTGGCCAGAATAGACGAGAACAACTCACAAGGCTATGAACAAGTTTACAAAGTGATTTTAAATAGACAACCAAAGAAGGGCATTTTCCCAAAAAGATATTATGGGCCCAAAACATAGTCTTTCTCACCATTAAAATACATATTACTCTTATATTTTAATAGATATTATTTGCTCCTGTATTTCATAAAATGAAGAGGTAGCATTTCTTGCCTGCATAATGTAAAATGCACCACCAATGACAAGTCTTGTGATTTTTTTGGTACTGGCTGAAAACCTAAGGGTTTATATTCTCCAGCTTTCAGCTGAATTTGTCTTGACATGCCATCATCATATGTCATTCCTGTTATTGTCACTGTGCTGATTTTAGAGCTTTTATTTTGTTTTGGTATCTATTTATTTTGGAAACAGTATAGCAATCATGAAAAATCATAGCAATCTCTTAAATGTATAATAAATACATTGAACAAGAGGTTTATTGAAAAGAAGCCTAAATGCAATTAATTTGAATAATTTTTAACTGCCCAAATTTACATTTCACCCTTAATGATTTTATATTTCTGTATGCACACACATGCACAGAGAACTAAAAAATGAAATATGAGTGTTTTACACATTTTATTTTATTTATTTATTTATTTATTTATTTTGTCAAGCGATTATTAGATAGCAGGTATAAGTATAAACATGGTTATGAATACATGAAATGGATACGAATAAGAAAAAAAAGACACAATAGGACAGGGACGAGGCACGTTGGTGCGTTTATGCATGCTCCCATATTGATTGCAAGAATATCAAGATGAGAGTATGAAAGATTCTGCAAAGGTGAATATCAGGATACTGTTTAAGCACATTGATATGAATAGAGCCTCTCACATAGTATTACATGAACACACAGCAAAATATTCCTTTCCTCCTGCTATCCCCTCTCCTCCTCTTACAGATCAGAGCTCAGGCAAAAAAAAATAAGTTCAAGAGGCAGCAGAGATTTCATCAGCCAAATGAACAGATATTTGATGGATGTTCATTGAAACAAAACCCACTTTCCTGGTTTCAGTTCACCTTCATATTCTTACAATTTTGCATAGTTCTGTTCAGGGGTGGGTTTCTACCAGTTCTGTCCACCTCTGTAGAACTGGTAGCTCTGAAGAGCAGCAGACATAGAACCGGTTCTATGTCTGCTGATGTTTTTTCCCAGCTGCCCGCCTGGGCTCCTACCTGATCTTTATTTCTTGATTTTTCAACTTCAGCTGCCGAATGAGGCACAGCTGCAGTTAAAAAAGCAGGAAAAGAGGGCTGTTTCAAAGGCTGCTTCTCTGCACACAGCATACTGAAGACGATTTACAGGCTCACAGCTCACAGCGTGCAGGGAAGCTCGTAAATCCCGAACCGATAGATAACCCTGTCGTATCCCATCCCTGGTTCTGTTATGAAAGACAAATAGGAATTAGATGCTAGAAAACAGACTAAAGGTAATGGTACATGTAATTTTTCTATTTACATGTAGGAAAACCTATGTTTTATTAGCCACAGTCACATTATATAGTAAGCAATTTACTCTGAATATATATAAACTTCAACTGAATATTATAATAATAAATAAATATATAATCATTTTTATTCTGTAACATTTAGAAATCAAACTATTTTATTCCCCTGACTGGAAAAAAAAAAGAATATAAAGAGTACCAAATAATTTGCTGTGGACTAAATCCTAATAATTTATATTACACCACATTTATCAAAAGAAAACAATGCAAAATAGTATCTTAGAGACTTTGCCCCCATATTTTGTCACTTTCTGTATCATTTTGCCATAATAATAAGGCATGCCAGGCTCTCTTCTTTAGTTCTGAGAATATTCCAACTTGTCTTTTGTCAATCTCATTCCAAGACATTCAAAAAATTCTTGAGGATTTTGACATTCAAAAATCAATATCAATAGTAATAAGCACCTTGGGTGCAATCTCAAAACTATTGGAGCACTAACTTAACACTATCGGCCAATTTCAAAAGGCAGCTTTACTTAGAACACCTTACATTCTGTGATGACATCTGCTATCACTATCAAACATCCACATCTGCCTATCCCAGGTCCTTGGAAAGGACTCAATAAGTGAATAAATATGCCAAATCCAATCTGACTGGATGACGAACCACAATAATACTATCTTTATATAATGTTTCATAACAGAGGTTTCTGATATGCTGCTTCAAACAACAGAGATCAACTTGGACAGGTTACAGCTTGGAAATGTTTGCTTGGTGATCCTGTGGCTTTCTGATATACATGGATTCCATTTTTGTTTTCAAATCATGTTTTGGGAGGCAGAGATAGATTTGCCTGTTTTCAGTTAGTTGCTTCATTTTTGCTCATCTTTTTGCTCTAGCTTCTGTAGACATTAATGGAAGTCCTCCTGAGAACAGTCTGCATGACCAACACAAGGTGGCTATATTGTGAAATCGTTGCTGTCTTCAAGACGGAGCCAACTTTTTAAACAAACCTATAATTCTGTTGTTGCAGATAAAAATTATTTCCCGTGTTTGCCAGAGATAAACATTGGGTTCTGTTTGCAACCCTGAAAGTATGTGGTACTGAGTATTCCCTGTGAAGACCAAATAGCAAAAGATTAGGAGGATGGATTTAGTAAGCCTACCATAATATTTTAAATCCTGCCAACTTATCACTATAGCAGATGGATGTTAAAATCCTGATAGAACAGAGAAACAGTTATACCACCTAGTGGCCATAGGTACATCAATCCTTTCTCCCTTACTCCTCGGCTGCTGCCATTGGAAAGAAGAAAGAATCCAGTTCTCAGCAAGGATAGATGCATGATGCACAGAGGGTCCAATGATTAAAAGTAGCAGAAAGGCACACAAATGTACCACAATATTCATAGGGGAGACTTTTGCCAACTTTTAGCTATGGAGGGACCATGTTTTGGAGCATAGTGCAAGTGGCTAGGAAGAGATATCCCTTGTTCTCTGCCAGAGAAGCCCAGCTGAATCCCAGACTGAAGAGTCAGCTTCAAGAGGCAGGCCAGAGGCCAATGGGGACAGATCTGGGAGGAGGTCTTCTTGTCCAAGTTATCAGGGAAGGTTGGTGAGAAATCAGAGACAAGGTACTAATTTGAACTATGAATAGATTAAGAGAAGCCATTGTTTTTTTATTTCTGCTTTGATCAGCTTACTTCAGAATCTAGAAAGGATTTTGACACACTAGACCACATCAAGAGGAAAAAACCAAGTTGACAATAGGCCTGAGGAAAAACACAGACAGAGAGCTATTAGAGACACTGGCTATGTTTAACTAGGAAAACAGAAGAGGTGCAATAGGCAAAGAGACAAGATTGCCTTCAGACAAGATTGCCTTCAGAAGACAAGACAAAAAGACATGAATTTACAATACAAGAAGACAAGATGTTGGTTGAATAGATGGAAACATCCTGCAAGAGTAAGAGCAGTTCATCAGTGGAACAGCTGTTTCAAGCAGTATTGAAACAGAGTCTGGTCAGCTATCTGTCAAAGATGCCAGACTAGAGGATTCCTGCAGCAATTAAAAGTTGGACTAGTCACTAGATGATCTCCATCGTCTTTTTAGGAAGTTAGATTATATTACATTAACAGAGTTGGAAGGGACCTTGTAAGTCATCTAATCCAATCCCCACCCAAGTAGGAGACCCTACACCATTTCTGACAAATGACAGTCCAATCTCTTCTTTAAAGTCTTCCGAAGGCAGGCTGTTCCATTGGTTGATTGTTCTCATCGTTAGAAAATTTCTCCATATTTCCAGGTTAAATCTCTCCCTGTTCAATTTCCATCCATTATTCTTTGTCTGGCCTACAGGCACTTTAGAAAATAGATTGACCCCTTCCACTTGATGACAGCCCATCAAATATTGGAACACTGCTATCATGTCTCCCCTGGTCCTTCTCTTCACTAGACTAGCCATGCCCAGTTCCTGTAACCATTCTTCATATGTTTTAGTCTCCAGTCCACTAATCATCCTGGTTGTTCTTCTCTGCACTTTTTCTAGAGTCTCAACATCTTTTTAATAGTGTGGTGACCAAAACTGGATGCAGTACTCTAGGTGTGGTCTTACCAAGGCCTTATAGAGTGGTATTAGTACCTCCCTTGATCTTGATTGTATCCCTCTGTTAATGTAATTTAGGATTGTGTTGGCTTTTTTGGCTGCCACTGCACACTGCCAGCTCACATTTATCTGGTTGTCCACTAAGGCTCCAAGATCCCTCTCACAGTTACTGCTATTAAACCTGGTTTCACCCAGTCGATATGTGTAATTTTGTTTTTTCTTGCCTAAATGCAGGACTTCATTTTTCTCTTCATTGAATTTCATTTTGCTAGATAGGGTCTAGAGTTCAAATCTGTCAAGGTCTATCTGGATCTTGAGCCTATCTTCTCAGGTGTTAGCTATTCCTGCCAGCTTAGTATCATCTGCAAATTTGGTAAATCCCCCTTCTATTCCCTCATCTAAGTCATTTATGAAGATATTGAAGAGTTCTGGACCTAAGCCGGAACCTTATGGCACCCAACTCCATGTAGATGTAGACCCATTAAGGACTACTCATTGAGTACAGTTTGTCAGCCAGTTACAAATCCATTTGGTGGTGATGATATCTAGCTTACCAAGAAGTAGGTTGTGGTCTCCTTTATCGAATGCCTTGCTGAAATCTAAATATATTATGTCCACAGTATTTTGCTCGTCAACTAATTTAGTCACTATGTTGAAGATGAAATAAGATTGGTTTGGCATGATCTGTTTTTAACAAACCCGTGCTGACTGCTAGTTATTACTTTACTTGTTTCTAGATGTTGGCAGATCTGTTTATTTTTTATTATCTTTTCCAATATCTTCCCGGGTATTGATGTTAGGCTGATTGGTCTACAGTTTCCTGGGTCTGTTGCCCCCCACCTTTTTTTTTTTTTGAAGATGGGAACCACATCAGCTCTTTTCCAGTCCTCTAGTAGTTCCCTGGTGCTTCAGGATTTTTGAAAGATATGGTGCAGTGGTTCTGAGATGACCTCTGCCAGCTCCTTTAAAACTCTGAGATGTAATCCATTAGGTCCTGGTGATTTGTATTCATCAAGATCAGACAGGTGTTCTCTTACTATTTTTTTGCTTATTTTGTTTCTAGTCTTTTACAGTTATTGTTGTGTCCGGCGCAAGGAAGGAGACTCGGAGCCAGTGACTCAGTTCAGCTCATTTATTGGTCCCGAGATCGGCTCGGGCTCCGTAAGGAAAAACGGCGGCTTTTATTCTTTGGCCGCCGTGGCCGCGGCCAATGGCACCGCTTTGAATCTCCCGCGATTAGTTTCCACCAATCACGGGAGATTCGCGGCGGGCCAATCAGTGCGGCTCGCTCGGCCAATCAGCTCGCCGTGCGTCTTGGCCAATCGCTGCGCGGTTCTACAAGAATGGTAATGACCGTACAGAACATCCCTCCCCTCTTGGTCGGGTCCTACGTAACGTAGTCCCGTAAGTAGGCGGGGCTACGTACTTGTCTACTTGACCTGCGCAGGTTAGTTGGTGCTTGGCTCCCGGCCGGTTCGGTCGGGTTCTGTGTTGCTCCTCGTCCTGTTGATGGAACCGTCTGGAAGTCTGAGCCGGGCCTTTCATCGCAGCTCCCTCCCGGTCTACCCGGGCTGGTTGAGTTGCGGTCGCCGCTCCCGCCTGGTCTTTCCGGGCTGGTTGAGCTGGCCTGGCTGCTTCTTCCTGGTGAGGTGTCGAGTTGGCTGCTTGCCGGTGAGTATTCCTGGTTTCTTTCTAGTGATGTTTGGTTCTTTGGTCCTTCCCTCCCCTCTTGGTTTGTGTTGGGGGGGTTCCCTTCTGTGTTTGTTTCTGCTTGCGTGTCGGTTGTGTTTCCCGTGGCTAGTTGGTCGATGTGTCGTTTCCATGCTCGTCCGTCAGTTGTCTGTAGGCGGTACGAGCGTGGACCTGTCACTTGGGTTATGGTTGCTGGTACCCAGAGTGGGTCTCCGGTGAGGTTTTTTGCGTATACCGCATCGCCTGTTTTGAAGGTTCGGTCTCTGCTTGAGGAGTTTGGGGGTTTTTCCGGGTTGTATGTGGGGTGCAGTCTGTCGAGTGGCGATCTTAATTTCCTCCCCATCAATAGTTCTGCCGGGCTTTTATTGGTCGTTGTATTTGGGGTTATGTGTTGTATAAAGAGCATTTTGTTTATTTTTTCTTGGATTTCCCCGTTTTCTATTTTTTGGATGGTTTTTTTTGTAAACTGAACCATCCGTTCCGCCCTCCCGTTCACCGCCGGATGTGCTGGCGCTGTCAACGCGTGTCGTATCCCCCGTTCCGCTAGGAATTTTTCGAATTCCAGTGAGGTAAATTGGGGCCCATTGTCAGATTCGAGGACATCTGGGAGGCCGTGGGTTGCAAATAGTTTGCTGAGTTCTTTGGTGACGGCCTCCGTGGTGGTAGTTCTCATGTTGCTTACCTCCAACCAGTTGGAGTAAGCGTCTACCGTGATGAGGAAGGTGTGTCCTTTTGTGGGCCCGGCAAAATCTATGTGGATCCTGGACCATGGTCCCCTAAGGGTTTCCCATTCCAGGATTGGGGTGGCGGGAGGGCTGGGTCTGGTTTCCTGGCATCTGTTGCATGCTGCCACCCAGGCCTCGATTTGTTTGTCCATCCCTGGCCACCAGGCGTAACTTCTGGCCAAGGCCTTTGTCCTAACGATGCCCGGGTGCCCCTCATGCAACAATTCCAAGACTTTTCCCTGTAATTTTTCCGGAATAACAACCCGGTCCCCCCAAAGTAAACACCCTTTTTGCACTGACAGTTCCGTTTGTCAGTTCCGGAATGTCCTGAAGGTCTCATTGTCATCTTTTTCGGGCCACCCCTTCTCTACCCAATGTAATACCCGCGCCAGACGTTTGTCTTTAGTTTCATGGGCAATGTCTGACGCGGTTATGGGTAGATCGGGCAGAGTCTCTATGCTGAGGGTGGTCGTCGTGGGTGCTGGGTCGGTGTCGAAGTCTGGTAGCGGCGTGCGGCTCAGGGCGTCTGCGTGGGAGATTGTCTTACCGGGTCGGTGTGTGAGCCGGTAGCTGTAGGCGGCAAGGAATTCGGACCACCTTGTCATTCTAGGGGATAGAATGTTCGGGGTGGCCCTGTTCCCTGCCAGGATTCCCAGCAGCGGCTTGTGGTCGGTGATGATGGTGAAGGCTCGGCCGTAGATGTACTCGTGGAACCTTTTGACAGCGGCAACGATGGCCAGGGCCTCTTTGTCCAGCTGGCTGTAGTTCCTTTCCGGTTTGGTGAGGGTTCGTGAGAAGAAAGCGATGGGTGCTTCCTTTCCGTCGGGGAGAGTGTGGCTGAGGACGGCGCCGACGCCAAAGGGTGATGCGTCGCATGTGACAGCTAGCGGTAGGGTCTCGCTGTATTGGATTTGGACGGCATCCGAGGTGAGCAGGTCCTTGGTTTTGTTGAAGGCGGCTTCCTCGCGTTTCCCCCAAGTCCATGGAGCCGCCTTGTCCAGGAGCCTATGCAAAGGCTCCGCCGCGGTCGCCTTCTGGGGCAGGAAAACATTGTAAAAGTTAAGCAGTCCTAGAAATGCCTGTAGTTCCGTTTTGTTCTTCGGCCTGGGGGCCTCCTTGATCGCTCTGATTTTTTCCTCGGTTGGGTGAATTCCGTGCCGATCTAGGAGGTACCCCAGGAACTCGACCCTCTCGGTGAGTAATTGGCATTTTTCTTTCTTAACCTTCAGCCCCGCATTTTTGAATTTGGTTAGGACTTCCCTCAGGCGACCCTCTAGCTCCTTCTGGTTGGTTGCCGACACCAGTACGTCGTCGAAGTAGGGCACCACCCCCTTGATTCCTTGCAGGAGTCTCTCCATGAGGCTCTGGAATATTCCTGGGGCCACGCTGACTCCAAACTGGAGTCTCTTACAGCGGAAAGCCCCCCGGTGGGTTACTATGGTTTGAGCCTCGGCCGTTTCTGCGTCGACCGGCAGCTGCTGATAGGCTTGTGCCAGGTCGAGCTTCGCAAAGACCTTGCCTCCTCCCAGTGAGTGTAGGAGGTGCTGCACTACTGGGACGGGGTAGGCGCTTTGCTGTAAGGCGCAATTGAGGGTGGCCTTATAGTCCCCGCAAATTCTCACCGACCCATCAGGCTTGACGGGGGTGACTATGGGGGTCTCCCACCGGGCATGGTCGATTGGCTCGAGGACCCCTTGTTTGACGAGCTTGTCTATTTGCTCGTTGATTTTTGGCCAGAGTGCGAATGGTACCCGCCGTGGTTTCAGGCGAATGGGGGACGCTGGGGTCTAGGCTGAACGAAATAGGGGCCCTCGGTACTTGCCTAGGGTGCCGTCGAACACTTCCTGGAAGTCTCTCGCGAGCTGCTCTTCCCAGTCGGCCTCCCGATGTGGTCGATGCCCGTCACCTCGATCCCGAGCGGCGCGAACCACTGCAGTCCCAAAGGCTAGGGCGGTCTCGGTCCACAATCGTCAGGGGAAGCCTTGCTGTTTGCCCCTTGAAAGTCACCTCGAACTGGCCTGTTCCGACTACCGGTATACGATTCCCTTGGTAGTCCTTGAGGATCAGGCTCTGGCTTTCCAGCCCCTTCCTGTGGATGGCGGGCACCAGGCGCTTTATTTCCCGCCATGCAACCATGGAGAGGTAGGACCCGGAGTCCACCTCCATTTTGCATGGCTCGCCCTCGATGCCCACCTCCACATATACTTTCCGGGCGTCTGTGCTGGAGGAATGGCCGATGGCGACCGTCTGGTGGGTTTCCTCTCTCCGCCTGTTCCCGCCGTCTCGTCGGCCCCGTCCATCTCGGCTCCATCGGCTCTCGGCTTGGCGGTCTCTGAGCCTGGGGGGTGCCGTCTGCGTCTCCGGTTGCTGTCGTCTCATCGCCGGGGCTGTAGTTCTTGAGTCGGCAGACTTGGGCGATGTGGCCTCTTTGTCGTAGTGCCGGCATATTGCGTCGAAGAATCGGCACTCTGCTCGAGAGTGGTCGCCTCCGCACCCGGCGCACGGTTGCCCTGACTTACGACTCCGTCGATCGCGCCGGTCCCGGTCCGCCTCGAGTCGATGCATATCCTCTTCTCCGTCTGTGGTGTCGGAGGCGGAGTCGAGGTCACCATGGTGTGTGGTGGTCTCTCGGCGGCTTGCTTCGGAGCGCATCTCGGTTGCCGTGCCTGCCTTGGCGGTCACGCTTCAGCCCCGGCGTCGGGTCTCCGCATTCGGCCCGCTGACTTCCGGGTGGCCTTGGCTGCAGTGGCGTCTGCGGGACGTCGGCGAGGGCGATGTCGCCTTTTGCCATCAACCGACTCTGGAGGACTGGGTCTCTGAGTCCCAGGACGACGCGGTCTCGGAGTGCCTCGTCCATGTCCGTAAAGCCACACATGCCTCCGAGATTCCGCAGGTCGACCACGAAGTCGCCGATGCTCTTACCCGCTCGCTGGTCTCGTCGATAGAAATCGTGCCGCCGGATGAGGGTGGGCACGTCGGGGCATAGTGGTTTCGGAGTAATGGCGCGAGGTCGGCCCAGTCCATTATCTTTACGTCCTCTGGTTTCGCGAGGGCTTTGGCCATTTTGAACACTGCGGGCCCACAGTGTGTGAGGAAAACAGCGCTTTTCTTCTGCCCGTTTGCATCCTTTAGGTTGCTACTCGAGGAACATCAGGAATCGGTCGTGTGTACGATTCCCAATCCTCAGTAGCCGGGTTAAAAGGTGCGGGCGGTACGATGCTGGCCATCTCGTCGGTCTCGTTCCTCCGGACACGTGTACGATGGGGATCAGGCTTGGTATCCCACCCTCGTCGCCAGTGTTGTGTCCGGCGCAGGAAGGAGACTCGGAGCCAGTGACTCAATTCAGCTCATTTATTGGTCCCGAGATCGGCTCGGGCTCCGTAAGGAAAACGGCGGCTTTTATTCTTTGGCGGCCGCGCCAATGGCACCACTTTGAATCTCCCGCGATTAGTTTCCACCAATCGCGGAGATCGCGCGGGCCAATCAGTGCGGCTCGCTCGGCCAATCAGCTCGCCGTGCGTCTTGGCCACCGCTGCGCGGTTCTACAAGAATGGTAATGACCGTACAGAACAGTTATGTTTTTGGTAGGTTGGGCTATAGTTTCTTTTTGCGTGAAGACCGATGCAAAGAATGAGTTAAGCAGCCCTGCTTTCTCTTTAACCCTTATATTCTGTGAGTAAAGAAATTCATCCTATGTTTAAGGTTTACTTTCCATTGAGTAAAGCTTGACCTCTAATGATGACACAGACATGTTGCTGAAACACCTATAGGACATTTTAAAAAATGATGGTGATCCCATTATTAAAGTCCAGCCCCTTTGCTGCATTTGTGCAGTCACACCTCCCATCTTGACTTTTGCCATCTTGACTCCCTAGGATTCTAGCTGGCAACTATAAAGAAGGATTTAGCCATTTCAATCTTTTGATATGTTTTTTTCAATTTTCCAATTTAGTCTACAATCTGTGGGTTTCCAAGTAGTCTCTTGTTCAAGTACTGTACTAACCAAAGCTGGTCCTTATTTGCCTTTCTGGATCTGCCAAAACCCTGCTACCTGCTAGTATAAAAACTGGTGCTGATTTGGTGGGCAAGCACCATATATCTACTGCTAATGCAAATGTAGTTAACATAAGCAACACTCACCTAATGAAATTGTAATTCATCTGGACAACAGCTTTCCAAATCCTAATTAAGAAACTGAAGGATTTATTTCATGAATGCCAGCAACATTCATGGTCAATATCAAAGTTATTTCATGGTTGGGAATCTTCTCTTAAAAAAGAATGGCTGCCATGAGACCAAAAAGGGTTGGCAGTTGAATCAGACTGAGACAAAAAGGAGCAGTGACCTCTATGTGTGTACAAAATGTTTTCATCAAGTGAGCAGATATAAAATGTGTTGTATCTGTGTGGATTTCACTGATTTTTCTGTGCTGTGCAAAGCCATGCAAACTGCAAAATAAATTAGCATGGGATTTGGATTGAGTTTCAGAAAGTATTAACTAAGAGAATATTGTAGGAAGCCCCTCCTCCCCAGATGAAAATATTCTTATTCTTAATATTGAAAGAGGCAGGATAGAATATTTCCCAAAGGAAAAATAGAGAAACATGCTCTTAAAGGTAGAAATCAGCCTCAGTCTTCCTGCTATAGGAAACAGCCTTCAGGCATCTCCTTAGGGATGGATATTTTGTGCCCGTTAAGAAATTCATGCCAGTCTATTCATAAACAAAATGCCCTCAGCCCAGCTCCTCCAGAAGGGATTAAAAGTAGAAAAACAAAGACTCCTAAAATCTACATTCCCCACCCAAATTCTAAGGACAGGACATGACCTTTAGGAGATAATAGGATTAACCCACCAACATTAGAATAGCAAAAGGCACAAGGCTCACTACATTGCACAACCCCCTGGAGCATCTCAGAACCCTATAAAAATCCATCCATTCAGCCAGGCAAGGGGTCAACCACCCCAGAAACATTTGCTGCTGTCACTGAAGTTTCTGGAAACCAAATAAACCTTCTTTCCATGCAGTCAGCCTCCATTTTATTTGCAGTGCCTTTCTCCTGGCTTGGAAGTGGATCGGATTTTTCTTCTGACAGTATTAAAAGTATTAATTAAATAGGTACCAGCCTCAGAACCTACATTGTAATGTGCTCAATGCATTATTAAGTCAACTGATTCTTAAGTATGTAGGACTTGCAGATTGCAGCTTCTGAAATTATTTTGAATATTTTAAAAATACTGTGGGGGTCTGTGGTGCTCTTTGAGCTTTGTTGTGACATTTCATTGCTCAACTAGGGAACATCATCAGTGCTGCATATCTACGAAAACAACAACCAAGTGTAGAGAGAAACACAGACCACGCAGTTCAATCCTGAACTACAAATATTCTCTTCTTGTGGTACCTTTAATAATAGCTCCACTTTAGGTCACATGACCAGGAGAAGGGAGGGGCTTAGAATGGAGGGGTTGGCCAATTGACTTTTTGGTTGGGATGCACTGAAGGGGATTTTTCACTAATGTTTTTCTCCAGAGCTCCTGTCCTGACCCATCCCTTATTTGATTTCAGCTTTTCTTTTGCTAGTTTCTTCCCCTAACACCTTATTCGGTGTTTTATTTTTGAATAGTTAACCTGCAGTAGCTCGGAGTAATCCATCTGTCTATCAAGAAGATACTTTCTTTCCAACTTTGCTTTTGGTCAGAAAGGATAATAAGGCATGACCTGAAATCTTTTCCAACTTCCTAGCCAGCAATGGACATAGCAGGCAGATGTATTTTTGATGCAATATGTGTAATTGAGCATTAAGGGCTTTTCTCAATGCAACCTTCAGCCGTTCATCTCTTATGCATAAATCAGCTGTAAATGAAGCTGGCTTTAAACATCACTATCTAGATTTCATGCCCTTCCCCCACCTTGGCTGCTGTGATTGGCTAGAATGCCCTGTCCACTCATGGCTGACATGACTCCTGATGGGGAATTCTGCTTCTTTTCCAATTTACACCAGGAAAGCCAGCACAAACTGCTTTCCTCCTGTGAATGTGTCTTCTGAGGACAACATCTCATCATTCTTCATGCCATTTGGGTTAGAGGGGAAATCTGGGAGAATTCAATAGACCTAAAAAAAGAAAAAAAAGAGGAGGTGGGGGTGCATTATATAAGAAATCACTAGATCTCTACAGAAAGGCATAAAACTAAGGATGAAAACCTCCTAGAATGCATATGGGTTAATATAAAAGGAAAAAAGAACGATATTGCCCTAGTGTATACTATAGGCCAGAGGTCTCCAACCTTGGCAACTTTAAGGCTTGTGGACTTCAATTCCCAGAATTCTCCAGCCAGCGGAGTTGAAGTCCACAAGCCTTAAAGTTGCCAAGGTTGGAGACCTCTGCTATAGGCCACCCAACCAAGCAGAGGAAATAGATGAACTTTTTATTAAGCAGTTAGCTAAGGTGTGCAGGAAACACACCACAGTCCTAATGGAACTAATTTAACTACCCTGACATTAGCTGGGATAAACTCTGTATCAAGTGGGAGATTGAACAGGTTCCTAATAACTTTGTTATCCAAAGGCTGAAGGAGGGAACTAGAGGGACAGTTATCCTGGGCCTAATTCTTACTAACAGAGATAAAATGAAAGGGTTGAAGTTGCAGGAACTTTGGGGGAGAGAGATCACGTCATACTGAAATTCAACATAATGCAGGGACAAATAATGGAACAAAGTCAAACTACTGTCTTAGACTTTAAGAGGCTTGATTCAACAAACTACAAGAGTTTTTAGGAAGGAGTCTATGGATGGAAATCCTAAAGGGGAAAAACAATTCAAGATGCTTAGGAAACTCTGAAAAATAAAACTATAGAAGCCCAATTTAACACAATGCCACAGAGAGGAAAAAAACAAGAGGCCCCAGATAAGCCAGCAAGGTTGCATAAAGAATTCTGTGATGAACTGGGAGGGAAAAAGGACAAGTATAAAAAAAATGGAAAGAGGGATATATAACTAAAACAGAATAGCTGTAAATAGCCCGAATCTGCAAGGATGAAAACAGGAAAGCTGAGGATGAGGATGAATTAACAGTTGCAATAAATGCCAAAAATAATAAAGTTTCTTTCAACAAGTTAGAAACAAGAAAAAAGTCAAAGAAACAATTGGTCCACTATTGGGAGAAGATGGCAAGGAGGTAACTGTCAAGTGCCAGGGAAATTAGAAGATTCAGGCAATTCAAATGAGTATTTATTTGAAGTTTATTGCAAGCTTAAGTTGGTCAAGAATCTGACCAACTGGCTGTTAAAGGGAAATGAGCGGGTTGGACTTTGATCTCTTGTACAGGGACTCATGACTTATGACAGGGAGTTTGACCCCTCCCTTGGGCTCAGCCGGGCCATCTCCTACACTACAGTAATGAGTATCAGGGAGAAAGCAGAACTGCTTAATTAATTTTTTGCATTACACCAACCTATCAAAAGCAGCACCACAGAATAGGAATGCATTGCAAAATAGGCAAGAAAAGGGTAAGAGAACATCTATCCAATCTAGATGAGTTCAAATTACCCGAATCGGAGGGTTTGCATCTCTAGAGTTTTATTTATTTATTTATTTTTGTCAATTGTTTACAAGATTATAGGTATAAGTAAAAACATAGTTATGAATACATGGATACATATAAGAAAAATAAAAAAAATAAAAGAAACAATAGGACAGGGATGGTAGGCGCGTTGGTGCGCTTATGCACGCCCCCTACAGACCTCTTAGGAAAGGAACGAGGTCACAACAGTAGCCAGTCTAAGGTTAAAGTTTTTGAGGTTTGGGGAAGAAACCACAGAGTCAGGTAGAGTATTCCAGACATTGACTACTGTTGCTGAAGTCGTATTTCCTGCAATCAAGTTTGGTGCGGTTTACCTTGAGTTTGTATCTATTGTTTGCTCTTGTGTTGTTATGGTTGAAGCTGAAGTATTCATTGACAGGTAGGACATTGCAATGTACGATTTTATATACTATACTTATATTGGACCAAAGGCGGTGTAGTTGTAGGTTTTCTAGGTCTACAATTTCGAGCCTGGTGGCATAAGGTATTCTGCAATGAGTAGAGGAGTGGAGAACTCTTCTTGTGAAATATTTCTGGACTTTCTCAACTGTGTTAATATCAGATACGTAATGTGGGTTCCAGACTGATGAGGTGTATTTGAGTATTGGTCTAGCAAATGTTTTGTATGCTCTAGTTATTAGTGTAATATTACCAGAGAAAAAGCTATGTAAGATTAGGTTAAAAGCTCTTAATGCCTTTTTGGCTATGTAGTTACAGTGGGCTCTAGCACTTAGGTCATTAGAGATGAGTACTCCAAGATCCTTAACAGAGTTTGGATCATCAACAAGATCTTGACTATACAGCCTGTATTTTATTTTCTGATTTTTTTTTGCCAATATGTACGACAGAGCATTTATTTGTTGAGATTTGAAGTTGCCATTTGTTTGACCATTCTGATACATAGTTGAGGTCTTTTCGAAGGGTAGCAGTATTGTCTGTAGTGTTGAATAGCTTTACATCATCGGCAAAGAGAACACAGTTGCTCTTAATATGATCACAGAGGTCATTTATGTAGAGTATGAAGAGAGTTGGTCCTAGAACACTGCCTTGGGGGACACCACTGTTGACAGGTACAGAATTTGATAGGACGCTCCCAATTTTGACTAGTTGTTGTCTGTTTGACAGGAATGTTTCTATCCAGTTATGCAGGTGTCCAGAGATACCATAAGATTTTAGTTTTAGGAGTAGTTTGTCGTGTACCACTGAATCAAAGGCTTTAGAGAAATCTATGTAGATTGTGTCTATTGTTTTGCTCTGATCGACTTGTGTAGTCCATGTATTTTTGCAGTGTAAGAGTTGCAGATTACAGGATAGTTTTTTCCTGAAACCAAATTGTTTGTTAGAGAGTAGGTTGTTTGTCTCTAAGTGGAGGATAATGGATTGGTTAATAATTGAGAGGGATTGGTCTGTAATTTTCAACTAGGCTGGGGTCTCCCTTTTTGAAGATGGGGATGACCATGGCTTGTGACCATAGTTTTGGCAAGGAGCTGGTCCTGAAAGATTTTTCAAAGATTATGCTTAGAGGTTCGGCTATGGCAGTGGATAGCTTTTTTAAGTAGGCACATATTCCATCTGATCCAATAGATAGAGATGGTTTTAGATTGCATAGTGCATTGTCTTCTGTAAAATTGATATGTATTAGAACATTGTAGTTGTCTGTGGTTTGACTAGGAAATACTGGGCATGATCCATTGCTGTTTACAAATACTGAGCAAAAGAATGTCTTAAAGAGGTTGGCTTTAATGGTGTCACCATTGCAGTCTTTACCATTAGGTCCTTTCAGGGGTGGGGTGGACCTTGAGTCTTTTAGTTTGTTGTTCACAAAATTGTAGAATGGAATTGGTGCGTAGAAGGTTTTCTTCTTGTTTAATGTGATAATTGGTGCATTCAGTTTTTATCTGGTGGCATAAATTTTTGTATCTGAAGGAACTGGCATACATGATCTCAAAACCATTGAATGTAATCTTTCGGAGCTCCTGGAACATGGGAAAAATCCCAGAGGACTGGAAAAGAGCTGATCTCATTCCAATCACATGTGGTTTCTCTTCTCCAAAAGGGAAAAAACTGGATCCAGGAAACTACAGACCAATCAGCCTGACAATGGTACCTAGAAAGATCCTGGAAAAGTGCATTTTGCAAGCACCTAGAATTGAACAAGTAGAAGCCACATGAAATTGTCAAAAACTGATCATATCAGACAAACCTTATTGCCTTCTTTGTTAAATTAGTAGATAAGGGAAATACTGTGGACATAGTTTACTTAGTCTTCAGTAAGCCATTTGACAAAGTAGAATGTACTTCTTGATAAGAACAATGTGGGATAGATAGTACCACCATCAGATGGATTCACAACTGACTGACCAACCACACTAAATAGGTAGTCCTCAATGGAACTACATCTACATCTGCATGCAATGCAGTACTTCAAGATTCTATCTTAGGCCCTCTTCAACATCTAGTTGAGGGAATAGGAGGAAAACTCATCACATTTGCAGATGATAGCAAGCTAGAGGGAATAGCTAACTCTTTAGATCAGTGGTTGCCAACCGGTGGGCCACGGCCTACTGGTGGGCCATGAGAAAATTTTGGTGGGCTGCAGCATGCTGAGGCAGAGAGGTGGGGCAATCCTGCAGACTCCCTAGCAAACCCATGTCGTGGCTGCTGCCTCCTGCCTCAGCGCATCGAGGGGGCCGAGCAGCAGCGGGAAGAGTGTGGACCTCCTGAGCCGCAAGAAGCAGCTGCCCTCAGGTGAAGATGTTGCAAGGGGGAGGCTCGGCCCCCTCTTCCTCCTCGCCAGAAGCGCTCACACGCTCAGCGGGAAGGAGGAGGCTTGTTAGGCATCAGAGGGGCGGTGAGCGCTTTGCGTGTGAGCGCTTCTGGCAAAGAAGAGAAACTCCTGAAGGGGGGGGTCGAGTCTACCCCTTGCAACATCTTCCCCTGAGGGCATCGCTGGCAGCTGCTCAACCTCCTCGATGCACAGAGGCAAGAGGTAACACCAGAGGTTCCTTTCTCCCTACCCCCACCCAGGCCAGGCCTATGCTGCGATCTCCCGCGCGTATGAGTCCATCCACCGCCAGTATCACCCCTATTGCCCACCTTCCCGACAGCCATCTTGTCTTCAGCATGTGGCTGGTCAGACTCCAGAGAGGAGGTTGCCTGCTGTGCTGGACTGTGCCCGCCCGCACCCCCTGCTCTCCTTGTGGCTTGGACTCTGGATTTGTGCCTGGTATGTCTTAACTGGGATTGGGATGACTTCACCTCACCTGTGGGACCGCCAAGTAGCAGCTGCTAGCTCCTTTCTCCAGACGCCATGTCTTACCACAGGAAAGAGAGTAGCTGGGGTATCAATGTAGCTGCTCGGTTAGTTCATAATGGCCCTACCCGGAGAAGGAGGTGCTGGAGGAGGACGAGGCAGTAGTGGAGAAGGAAGCCAGGTGTTAAAAACCCAGGGTGGGGGGGAGGCTTCCAACCTGGCCCTCCTTCCCTCCCCCAACTCCAGGCAGCCACACCTGGCAAAGGAGGGAGAGGTTTCCTCTGATTTGGGGGAGATATGAAATGACAGGAGACCAGATTTGGGGGGGGGGGCTCTGCTTTTCTTGTTATATTTTTTTGTTATAATAAGCATTTTTATATATTACAAAATTAATTTTTTAAATAGTAATTTATATTTAATATAAAAATATAAAAATTTTATATTAAATATATTATCTTTTTTTAAAAAATTCATGTTAGTGGTCCTCAGGATTTAAAAGTATGAGTTAGTTGGTCCCTGAGGTCCAAAAGGTCGGCGACCCCTGCTATAGATGATAGACTCAAGATTCAGAATGACCTTGACTGACTTGAATGCTGGGCCCTATCCAATAAAACACAATTCAATGATGAGAAAAGTTAAGATCCTACACACAGATAAGAAAAACCAAATTCACAAATATAGAATGGATGTTATCTGGCTCAATACCGTGTTTCTCCAACAATACGGCCTCCACCAATAGGAAGCCCCACCATGTTTTATTGGCATAAAATCAAATTAAGCCCCTCCCCCCAAATTAAGCCCCATATTAAACATGCAAAATGGGGGGGGGAGCGGGGGGGGGCTTTCCGTTAGTAAGTACTTTTGTTGCATGCCCGGATATGGTGCTGCCTGCGTGGTGGGCCCTTCATATCGAGACCTCACCTGCTTCATCCTGCCCTGGCTGCCCTTCCAGAGCCGTACGGGCTGGGCAAAGCTGGAAAGTGAGCCCTCTGCACCGGAGTGAGGAGCCTCCTCCTGCCCCTGGCTCCCGTCTTCTGCCCTGGCTGGGAAGCGTATTTGCTTAGCCCTCCCTGCCCGAGAGGGCAGCCCAACCCCGGTGGTGGCTATTTCGCTCCTCGGCGGCCCACCTCCCCGCTGCTCGCTGCCGCTCAGCCCAGCCGCTCCACCCGTTCGTTGAGGTGGAAGAGCAGCGGCTCTGGGCTGAAACAGCCACCACCCGCGGCCCAGCGGAGAACGGCGAGGTTAGCGAGCCCGGGGAGGAAGGGCAGGAGGAGGCACCCCGGGCACAATTTAGCCTCCTACGGCTGGGATCGGGCAGCGCCCCCGTCGGGCAGCGAGGCACCTGAAAATCCAATTAGGGCTGGGCAAAGCTTGGAAAGCAAGCGGTGTGGAAGTCCCTCTCGCCGGGGGCGCCTGAAGCCAAGTGTCTCCTCAGGGCTCGGGTGGTGGCTTGCAGGGAGAGCCCTGACTGGCTGCAGGTGGTGAGCTGCGCAAGCGCGCCCGCGCAGCAAGGGGAGAAGGGAAAGCAACGGTGGCCCAACCCGAAGGTCTCGGGCTCCCGAATATCCAACGGTGGCCCAACCCTGTCAAGCTGTGCCCGCCCACCCACCCGAGGATGCAAGGGGGAGAATTAAGTCACCCCCGAAAAGACGTCCTAGCCGTTTTTTCGGGGGTCAAAAAAAAATAAGGCCCGGCCTTATTATGTGAGAAACACGGTAGTAGCAACTGTATGAGAGATCTATTGCAGGTGTCCTCCTAATAGACCACCACTTTGGTATGAACCAGCAGTATGTTGCAGCTGCCAAAAAAACATGCAGTCCTAGGTTGCATCAACAGAGGGATAGTTTCAAGATCACATGAAGTAATAGTACTTCTTTATACTGCACTGGTGAGACCACACTTGGAATATTGCATCCAATTCCGGTCATCATGATACCAAAAAAATTTTTTTGACATCCTAGAAAAAGTCAGAGAATAACAAAGATGATGAGAGGTCTGAGAGGATAAACCACATACATGTCTAATATAAAGAAGAGAAGGACTAGGGGTGATATGATAGCAGTCTTTCACTATTTGAGGGGCTATCAGAGAGAAGAGGGGGTTGACATATTCTCTAAACCACTTGAGGGCAGGACAAGAAGCAATAGGTGGAAGATCATTAAAAAAGGATCCAACCTAGAACTAAGGAGAAACTTCTGGACAGTGAGACCAATTAATCAATGGAACAGCTTGCCTCTAGAAGTTTGTGGGTGCTCCATCACTGGAGGTTTTCAAGAAGAGACTGAACTGCCGTTTGTCTGGAATGGTATAGGATCTCCTGCAAGGGGACTAGAAGACTTTTGAGTCCTATTATTTATGTTCTACATTCTAATATATCTCAATTTAAAAAAAGAACAACAAAGAAAATGTCATTTCACCATGCCACTACAGTACTGGTCTAGAGAAGGTCCTCTCTTAACAACCACTAATTCATTGATTATTCAAACTTACAATGGTGCCAAACAAGTGGTATTTATGAACACTCATAAAGTTCCAGTTATCATAGCATCTCACAATCACGTGATTAAGATCTGGGACATGGCACTCAGCTTAGTTATGACATCACAGCATCCTGCATTTGCTTGATCACCATTTGCAACCCTTTTTGCCAGTTTTCCACAAGCAAAGTCAATGGGGAAGCCGACAGGAGTCACAAAAGTAATCACACAATGTCCTTACTTTACAACCCACAGGGATTTGCTTAACTATGGCAGTTGGGACTTCAATTTCTATTGCTCAATAGCTTCATGATCCCATCTCCTAGTGGTTGAAATTCCAGGCCCATATGCCATTATTTACTAAGGACCATTTATATTTTTGAAAAGCCAGCCCTCATGGCAGGTAATCCAACAGCCAAGATGGCTGTGAAATGGCTGTTCAAAGGGCCGGTGGGTTGACTTGCTTGATGAATTGTTTCAACTGGAACAGAAGCAGATGTGTAAGATGGAATGAAGTGTGGCAGATAGACTTGAACTGCCATGCAATGGGGGGAAATACTTGTGTTTCAGCATTTGAGGTGCCATGGGGGCGCAGTGGTTAGAATGCAGTACTGCAGATTAGACAGAATTGCAAGCTAACCGTGGTCATAGCCATAGTTCAATCCTGACCAACTCAAGGCTGACTCAGCCTTCCATCTTTCTGAGATCAGTAAAATGAAGATGCAGATTGTTGGGGGCAACATGCTAACTCTGTAAACTGCTCAAGGAGTCTGTAAAGCACTGTGGAGAGGTATATAACTCCAAGTGTTATTGATATTGATACAGGAGGAGAACTCAATGGTTATTTCCCATCAGGCTAGGGAAATTCTTGCCCTCTTAATGCAGCACATGCAGACGCAAGCAGGAAGTCCACCAGGTCAGCCCTATGAAGCACAGGAACTACATGCTCTGTGTCATCTGGCCAGAAGAAAGTTTGGAGGCGCTTAGAATGGAACAGCCAGCAACATTCCAAGCTGTTGTTCAACTCTCTCCTGCCTAAGGAAGCGCCGGGAGGGTGTGTGTGTGTGTGTTCCTCAGAACCCACCTGGAATTGGTCCATTTTTAATTTGTTTCTTTTTTCAGCTGATCCCCCACACTAGTCTTGGCTTTGTTCTCTCAGTTTTCAGAAAGTTACCCTGCTAATAACAGAATCCTGAGCCCCTACACATAATTTATTTCCAGTATTTTATTGTATTGGAAGGAATAGAAAGCAATTCTCAAATTCATTAATGCATCCCAGAGTTAGGTAATCTTAAATCCTTAATTCCACATATAAATCGTAAATGTGTTTGACGAGTTTGTGTATTTGATAGCAATTCCCATGCATTCCTATGGCTTTGAGCTTCAACCTTCTTCCTGTTAAAAGTTGCGAACTGAAACTCATATTAACAGGGTAGTGGCTCTCTGTTTTCCACCAAAATGTTCAAGGAAATAGATTGATATTCAGAGGCCAAGGAAGGAAGATTATGAAATTCTAGAACACATTGAATATATAAAAGAAAGCTGAAAATGGGCCATGCCTCTGTTTTATTGTTTAATAAACAATTAACTTCAAGGTTTCTGTTTTCAAGTTGCATTGGGAATATTAATCAAGCTTTATTTTAGGCAATAATTAGTCTCACATTCAATATAGGATGTGCATCAGATTTATAATTTTCAAACCTCAGAGCTAACTACTGTAAATCTCAAGCTGTTCTTGATTTTTATTTGGAAGACTCAGCTCCCATAAAATGCAATAGTTCATATTTCATGGTGCACTGTGGCTATGCAACTCTAATTAAAATGATTTCCTATTATTTTCTTTGCATAATGTTTTAAATTTCAGTCCCTAAGAGCTAATTTAACAACTGCAGTGATTCACTTAACAACGGTGACAAGAAAGGTCGTAAAATGGGGCAAAACTCAATACATGTCTCCCTTAGCAACATAATTTTTGGGTACAATTGTGGCTGTAAGTCAAAGATTGCCTGTACTCATTTTGTTTCTAGCATAATAGGAACATGAGAATGAAAAAGCCAAGCGTAGAGAAGAATTAAAGTGCATATCAGAAATGTATTCCTCAGCACAAGCATTTGGAAAGTGACTTTCAGTTTCAAATGAAAGAAAATAAAATAAAAACATAATTCTAGAATGACAGTGTCAATTCTATTATTACTTCAGAAGTTCAGCCTCACACCGTTGGGGAAAAGCTCCCAGCTAGCAGGTTCCTTTCTTCAACATGAAATGGTCAATCTTCAAAAAAGGCAGAAGCGTCATTGTGGGTCACAAACAGCACTCTAGCAAAGGTCATTCTTTGAGTTTGTTGTGGAGAAAGCCAATGTGAAGATCAGAAAGATGCCAGGATCACCCAAAGTGTCTTTCTGCCTTCCAGGTAACGATTTCACTTTTTAGCCCTTCTCCAATCAGAGATTAGAAGAGCTGCAATTGTCCCTTTCCTGGAGGCTTAACTGAAGACTGCTTTTATGCTGGTCTGTCTTTTGGCGGTGTTTCCTATCATAACTTCATATCCATTGTCCAGTTAACAGAAAATGCAATAGTCAGGGAGGAAAGGGCTAGCTCAGCTCCTATATTCCCATGGTAGGATCCTTCACTTTCTTAATTGTACGGAAAATCTGTATTTCTGAGCAGTTCTGACAAGTTCTCGAGACCCACAACAGATCCCAGTTGCTCTGAGAGGTGTATTCATTCTGATGGTCACACTTCACTCTGTGAGATCCAAAAGGTTGCAATAGGCCTAGCAATGCTCGACTTTGGATTATAAAAATTGGACTTGGTTATAGAAACTGGATCTCAAAGCCTTCTCCATTTAACCTCCATTTGTCTCAGTCCCTGATAATACAAATTCTTGGCTGATTGCTATTTGTTTTGGAATTCATCCCACCATCCTCCCTATTTAAAATCTTAATCAGAAGTCTCCTTCCTATTGAAAATATTATTTGGTTTTAAAGGAGCACAATAAAGCTAGGTGGCTTTTTTGTGCCTCATCATCAAGGAATCTTTCTTACAAACATCCCAAAGAGATTTTGCAATTGCATTAGGTTTTCCTAAACTCTCAGTTCTTCAGCTTTCTTCATGCCCTTTGTCTCTGCATGTTAGGCTAAGCTACAAAGTCCTTAATTACCTATAGCTCTTTATTCAAGTTTATTCACTCTCTATATCAATGGAACCTGATATCGATCCTGCTGTGGAATCTCAGAAATCAGGACTGGTAGCCATGTTTGTTAAAAGTCCCAATATGAAACCCAACATGGACAGGTTGGCAATGGCTAAAAGGCTGTGGCCAAGTTATATGGCAGTTTGAATGTGTTCAAATACCATGTTTTTCAGGTTAATATGTTGCATAAACAAAGCTATAAAGCTATTTAACAGACTTCTATGTGTAGTCCATTAAATCCAATTATCCCTTAAATCCAATTTATGTTATTAGCACCAATTTACATTGCTTGAAGAATTAACTGAAATTGTTTTCATCATGATTTGTGTAACCACACAAAATGTATAAATTGCTGCAAAATTCATAAAAATGTTGCCTGTATAATTACATTAATGGCCTACATTGCAACAATTGCCTGGATAATTTTAGGCAAAATTGGTTTTGAAGAAGTTTGAATTAAAATGTTGTATCGAAAGTCTGAAATCCACTGAATGAAGGTCCAGATAAACTAGGTTACATGTAATTCCTTTCCCATAGCAACATGAGCTGTCAAAATAATATAAATAATTCTGACAGATTATTCAGACAGCCAATTCAAGAACTGCAGTTTAGATTGATGTCAAGCCTAGGAAAAGATCCTGAATCTGAGATAAAATACACTATTTGCACACTCCAATCCTCATGTAAATTTTCTGTAAATGGACTAATTTAAAATTGGACTGAATATTGGGTATTTGACACCAAATTTTCAAGGATCTAGGTGTGATTGCTGGCAAAGGAGGAGACAGGATAAGATTATATTTTTAGTGTTTTCCCCTAAGCACTGCATTTCTAATACAACCCCCACCACAAAACTTCAAGGGACTGAGTGAATGCAAAGTAATCCTGGGATTAAAATCCTCTTGCTTCTAGCATCACTACCCAGCCACTTTTAAAGACTTCAAGTAGCTGTAAAATAACTACCCCTTACTTGCTATCTTTAATTAAATTGCAAGAGCCTATAAGGACTTTTGCTGATGTTTTGGCTTAGTGATTAAATCAATCATCTTCTTAGATACAAATGCAAATCCTACCTCATGAATTTTCACACACTTGCTCATACTTCCCACACCCCTTCTACTTGCTCTCTCATAATAAGATGTGAATGCCATCCTTCATTTTAGAAGATTCAATACTCAACACTTCAATTTGCTCCTGTGCATTATCTCCACCCCTATTCTTTTTTTTTTTCTCAGAAGCCTCCAGAAAATATTATTTCTGATTAATGGAAAATGGCTGCCAAGAAAAGAGGTGATGAGTAAACTCTCTCTACGTTTATATCTTTCTTGTAGTTAGGAAAAATGGGTCAGATAGGGAGATTAAGGTCTTCTGGCTGCATTTAAATCACAGCCGCTTAACCCAGAAGGGCATTTCTATGCCTTATTCATTCCCAGCCCTTTCAGTCTTTCTTTCTGGCTCTAAAAGTCATACATAGTTTCTGCTATGACTCTGAGAAGGAAGGGTTTAGTCTTTGGCTCCTGTCCCATTTAATTACAGGCTGAGGTTACAGATACGTTTATGTGAACCAGTGCCTTTCAAATGTTCTGTGTTACTTATTCATTTGTTGTTGTTAGTTGCAAAGTTGTGTCCATGTGCATTTTTTTGCCTTCCTTTTTTCTACAAGTTTATGATGGAACACACAATGTTTTGTGCTTAATTTCCTCACTCCTTTAGCTCCTTTAGCTCTTGAAGAAACCCAAGAAATAATGACTGACCCAGGGAGGTCTAGAGCTAAGTAGGACCTTGAATTTGGGTCTCAGTCAAACATCTTAGCCACAAATGTTGGCAACAGAATTATGAAGCAGCATGGACTTGTCCTGCTTTAGGCCTGAAGCCAGCTGGGTGACTTTGGGCAGTCCTTCTTTCTCAGACCTAAGAAAAAGGTAATAGTAAGCCACTTCTGAAAAGCTTCTCTCCCCCCCTCCCCCCCCCCAAAAAAAATCTTGTCCAGGCAGCTGCCCGAAGTCAGGACTGAGGCACACATACATACTTAACAAATTGCAAAGCAGATTGGAGCCCCCTATTTATCTCAGAATGCTAATCCAAGGACAAAATGTGGGGACAATGAGGAAAAGCTTCCCTGTAAAGTAGTCAAGGTGTCAAACTCAAGAGTGCTTAGATCTGGCCCATGGGGCCTCCCTGGAAAAAGTGAAGGACCAGCCTGCAGTGCCTCTGCCAGTGAAAATGGAGCTCCATTTCTGCTGGCAGAGGGTTGCAGGAGGCCATCACAGCCTAAAACGGTGCTCAGGAGCCCATTTTCATCGGTAGAGCGCTCAGGCCACCGCAGGTGCCCCCGACATGAATGACGTCGAGATGGCCACGCCCACCCCAGCCATGCCTCCCCCGCTCCTTCCCTCTGTGGTCAAACACAACCCTGATGCGGCCTTCAATGAAATTGAGTTTGACACCTTGTTGTAAGGGGCGGGGGGGAACCCTCTTGGCAATTTTATTTCTTTGCCCACCTTTGGCTTTAGATGGAGGCAGGCTGTCAATGCTCAAGATGAGTCTCGGTCATCTGCCATGTAAATGAAAAGCTTTCTACCGTCACTATTTTATTTTCCTGCTCCAAAAAACAAAACAAAAAACCCTGCTGAATCCTGTTGAAGAATTTCAAACCAAAAAAACTGAGGGATTGGGGTTTAGAAAGAAAGGCAGTTTGTCTCCAGTTTGGCTTCATTGATCTAATTTATAGGAATTAGGTTTAAACAAAAGAAGGCAACCACAAAGACAAATATTTAGCCTAAACGTCTGGCTTGTGCCTATGGCCATTTTGCACACTGCACAGAAGCAAACTTAAGTTTGCAATCCAGAGCACAATTATCAGTGAGCTGAAACTAATCTCACTTACAAAATTGAAGATATTAAAATGATCAGAAAAGACTTTTTCATTGGTGACCAGAACCTGGTCTCCAAATATGTGCCTGCATTCCAGTCTGAGATGCTGAAAACCTGGGTCTAGCTACCTGGAAATTGAGGGATGATGTGGGCCGGCTTGAGGAAGCCCCTCTGTTCATCTCACTGAGTTCAGGAGAACTTTGATATTGGAGGGGAACTCCCTGATATGGCCCTGGGGACGCAGGCGCAGAAGTAGAGGTCACCTCTGATCTCCAAACTGGTTCATCCAATGTTGTGGCTGAACGAGGGGCTAACACTGTGGGAGCCACACCACTTGAAATTGGCATTGGGACAGGGGTGGAAAAACGACGAACTTCATAGGTCCTGGTTGTTTTCACAGGGGCTTGCTTGGCCGGTGTGAAAGACAAGCTGGACTGTTGAACTGTTGGACTTGTCGGGGCCTGGACACCAGTGTTTGTAGTCTCCCCAAAACAGAACATGGCAGAATTTAGTTGGTATGGTTGATGTCTGAGGAAGTCAATGACTTTGATCCCTGATTTGTGGCTTGGTGCTTTTTTAACTTTGCTCTCTCCCTTTGTGGCCTGGGATTTGCTAGCTGCCAATGGGTGAAATGGGGAATGCAATGGGTTATAAGCTATGGGAGGTGGGGCACGAATATTTGGTGAATACTTCCAGGAAGACGGAAGAGAAGGTGCTGGAGACGGAGTTCTTGGCTTTGATGTTGGTACAGCCTGCACCACAAACTTATCCATTCGGCTCTGTCGCTTAGCAAAAAGCTCCGCCCCTTTCCCCTTCAAATGAGACAGGTCATATGCAGGAGAGGAGCCATTCACCATTCCATTAGGGGTACTAGACTGCTGAGGCTTAGGAGCTACTGGAGGTGGGGTCTTAAACTTCCGGCCTGAGAACTGCATAAAGTTGCAGGCTTCTGCTCCCAGACTGAGAACATCTTCCTCAGGGCCTGACTCAAATGCTGCTCCTTGGTGGTCCCCTTTGGGTTTTTCATCCAGATTCTGCACAAGGGATAATAACTCTGGATTTGGGGAATTCTTTTTCTTCTCTTCTACAGATTTGAACATGGGCTTCTTACTGCTTCGGCGGCGGGCCTCCTGCAAGATACCTGTTCTGGGAGCTGGAATTGCAACCCTCTGCTCCCTGGAGGCCAAAGGCTCAGAAGCAGGTCGTGGAATAGCAGAGTCATTACTGGGGAATTGCTGGATTGGTGGCTGATTGATGGGCTGTGGAACTGGACTAACATCAAAAGTAGAAGATGCAAAATCCTGGGTTTGTGGAGAAGACAATACGTTAGATGTAGCTATGACTGCATCCACAGTTGGTCTAGAAGAGGACGAGAGAAATATAGAAGCCGTGGAGGTTCTACCTGCCCTGGAAAGTGATTTAGCTTCTGCTGATTTTGCATCTGTTGCTCTCTGTACTGATGATGGTGTAGTTGGGATATATAGAGACACAGATGTGCTTGCTGTGCCTTTAGGTTGCTCCGATGATGGAGGGGCAGCAAGGACTGTACCTGAAAAAACAGGGGAAACAGGAGGGGCAGCTGTTCTCTGGTCACCTACCCTCTCACTACTCTTTTTTAGCACCAGGGGTCTAAATATAACAGATGATGTCATAGAACGTTGCCCAGAAAATCCAGGAGTGAAAGGCCGAGCAGACCTATTGAAGATGCCTGAGGTATTTGAAGATATCTGGGGGCCCTCTCCAAAGATAACAGATGGAGACTGGAGCTGAGCAGGATTAGGTGGTGGCAGCTCACTAGAAACTTGTGCAGATTCTAAATGGACACTTAGGGGAGTCTTTTCAGCCTTCCATGGCATTGGTGCTTCAGTACTAATCCTGCTGTGTGTAGGCTGGATGGCTGAATTTGGGAGCTCCGCCTCTGGTTTCTGGGCAGACATATTTTCCAGTGTCTGCTTCCCAGTTTTCTGCCTCTGCTGCTCAAATAATTGTGCTCCTCTCCCTGAGGCTTCACTCAGCCCTTGCTGTAGCTGGGCCTGCTCCTGTGCAGGATGGCCTTTGGGCTTCTCAATGTCAAGGTAGGTGTTGCCTCCATCTGAGTGGTTAGTTAAACTTCGAGCATCCGAGAAGCCTTCTTCATCCAATTCTGACTCACTAGTTGGGAAGACTCCGTCCTCTTCATCATAGCAGCGGTCTTCCTCCACACTCCCAAAACTGACTAGGGTATATTTCTTAGCTCTCTGCCTGCGTTTTTTAAACATCAGAACTCCCTTGGAGTGGGGGTTGGGGGCATCCGTCAACAGGGATGCAATAGTTCTGCATTTGGTTTTGGCTTCCTTCATGTTTTTTTCTTGCATGCTCACACCACGATTAAGCTCTGTAAAGAAGAAAACAAAAAGCACAATCAGGGTTCTATGAAGAATCTACATGGGAGCACATTTGTAGCATCTGTAAGGCAAAATAGCCTTACTGATGATAGGAATGTTCTTGGCTCACAAATGAATTGTATTCAAGGTTGTATTCTACCAACAAAGGAATGCAAGATGTCATAGTAACTTGATAGAGGAAAAGAAATCTTTGGCAGTAAATTCCAGAGAACCTTCATGATTGAGCAACTGAAACTTGGACCTGACCTAGTAAAATCCAATTAGAATTTATTATGAGAAATTATTAGACTTTATAACATCAAGGTCCATCAGGTGAAAGATACCAGTTTATACCTGTGGGAAAGAAACCTACAAGGAGAAATACATCAGAAAGAAAACATTTAGCTCAGTTAGCTCCTAGTTGCACTGTTAGGCTTTCTGTAAGCCAGGGGTGTCAAACTCAATTTCATTGAGGGCCACATCAGCATTACGGTTGCTCTCAAAGGGCCAGTTGCACCTAAGACTATGATGACTCACAGAGGCCAAGAGGGCATGGCTGGGTGGTAACAGCTGGGGTGTCATGACTAGGTGGCTGGGTGGGGGTGGCCGGCTTGACACCGCTCACTGGGCATGGCTGACTCAGGCCGGCTGGGTTGGGATGGAACAGGTCTCACTAGCTAACTCGATATGAGGACAATTTGGTGCCCCACAAGTTCCTCGCTTCCCCAAATTGCTGGCAGCCAAGTGCATGCATGCACTCACACACATACACAAACACAAACACACACACACACATACACACACCATTCTAAGTTTGGGGACTTTTATCCACAGAAGAAGGAGAGGGCCTTCTCCCCAAACTCAGGCATGACTGGCAGTTTGCAAGCTCAGATATGGATAAAAGTCTCCAAGCTTGGAATGGTGTGTGTGTGTGTGTGTGTGTGTGTGTGTGTGTGTATGTGTGTGCACGCACAGCACCCCTAAGGAGACTTTGTCAGCAAAGCAAGAGGTGGAAACGGCATTGCTGCATGTGGAAGTGCGGAGAAGGAAGTTTGCAGGAAGCAGTTTCCTCTGAGTCCAACTTCTGCCTTGACAGAACTCTGGAGAGCAAGAGGAGGCGGCAGGGGAGAAGTCCTGCATGAGGGAGGCTGGGCCTTCTTGAAATCCCAATTTCCAGTTGTGTGTGATAAGGATAAGCTGGCTTGTTGGGGCAGCTTTCCCTCACACACACCTCCATTCCCTCCTCCCCTCCAGAGATCAAGGCAGAAGTTGGAAACTTCATCCTGAAAACTTTCTCCTCCGTGTTTCCACCTGCAGGAGCATCATCCTCAGCCTCCTGTGGAAGGCCAGGCAAGACTGGGAGGGGGGATCCAGAAGCCTCCAGTGGAGGAAGGCAAGACCAGGGCAAGTGCCAAAGCCTCATCCACCAGAGCCTCATGGAGGCCCCACGCATGGCAGCACAGGCCACTCTGCAGCGCAGCCTCTCTCCCTCCTTCCCTGCTTCCCTCCTTCTCATTCCCATCTCCTTCTTTCTTTCTTCCCTTCCTTCTTCCCTCCCTCCCCCTTTCCCTGCTTCCCTCCTTCTCATTCCCATCTCCTTTCTTTCTTCCCTTCCTTCTTCCCTCCCTCCCCTCTTTCCCTGCTTCCTCCTTCTCACTCCCATCTCCTTCTTTCTTTCTTCCCTTCCTTCCCTCCTTCCCCCTCTTTCCCTGCTTCCCTCCTTCTCACTCCCATCTCCTTCTTTCTTTCTTCCCTTCCTTCTTCCCTCTCTCCTTCTTTCACATTCCAATCTCCTCCCTCCCTCTCTCCCTCCTTCTCATTCCTATCTCCTTCCTTCCTTCCTTCCTTCCTTCCTTCCTTCCTTCCTTCCTTCCTTCCTTCCTTCCTTCTTTGTTCCCTCCCTCCCTCCCTCTTTCTCTCGCGCTTTCACTGCCTCCCTCCTTCTCACTCCCACCTCCTTCCTTCCATCCTCCCTCTGCACCCAGAGGGAGGGTGAAAGAGTGTGGCAGCACAGCCAGTGGCTTTCCCACATGGGGGCGGGAGATAGTGTGTGAGTCGTCCTGGTGAAAGGGAAGTACTCACGGGCTGCGGGGCCAGTGGGCAAGGCCAGGTTGGCGAGTGGGCCATGGAGGCGGCAGAGGTGCTAGTGGCAGGCATGGCTGCTGGGGCTCTACTACCTGCTGATCTACAACAACTTTGTGGGGGCCACCCGGGCTCTGTCTTGCCCCGTAGGCTGACCACATTCCTGCAGCCCACAAGTGTTTCCCTTTCACTAGGGACTCTCCTGCCCCCGTGTGGGAAACCACTTTTCTTTCAACAGGGACTATAAAACTGCCCTGCCCCGTCCTTTCACCGGGAACACACAGTCCCTGCATGCTCACTGTTCCCTGTGTGTGCCTACAGGGGGACCATGTGGCTGGCCCTCACTATCTCCAGGGCAGCTCCTCAGGGCAGATCTAACCGCATCATGGGCCGGATGTGGCCCATGGGCCTTCAGTTTGACCTGTCTGGTCTAAGTCATCAAAATTGCAGGCACTCAGCTCAGAAATCTTTTGGGATTTGCTAAATTTGAAGGGTCTATACAACATTCCTGACATCTCCACTCTTTTGGATAAATGTTGATACCGGGATGTTATCAGTTCTGCTATTAAGCAGATTGAGAATCAAGGAGAGTGACATAATCATAGAAATTGAGGTAGAAAAAGTACTAATAATACTCCATATTCCTAATTAGAACATAGAGCATAGGATAATAGGGTTGGAAGGGACTTCGGAGGTTTTCTAGTCTAAGTAGAAATACTACTATTAAATTATTAAAATATGTCTATCAAAAAAATATCCACCTTCCCCAGTTTATGAGTACAGTATTATGGAAGTTTCAATTGAGCAGCGTTTCCTGTATTAATTTGTAAATAATTTTTAAATTGCCCTAATGCTGACTGCAAGCTCAGCACAAAGTTTACAATCTATTGATAGTAAATAAAATGTACATTGATGAGATGATGCAAAACTTCTCCTTAGCAGTCTCCTATTGGCACAGCAGTGGTTAGAGGACTAGTAGATGCTATAAAACCCTGGTTAGCATTTGCCTTCAGTTACTACCATGCTTCCACTTAAGAAATGAGGATGGAAAAGCTGCCTTGTTTACTTTATAATCAAATGCTAGTAGTAATAACAGCCCTCATTATCATGAGTAGGATGGAAAGGAGACTGGTGTAACATTTCTAGCCAAACTAACCTTTTCTATTGCATAAGATCAGAATAATAAGGATTCAGGCACTTCAGCATCATTTTCCCATTTGAGAAAAGTATCAGTGGTGGAAACAGCTGTAATAAATTCTTCTCCTCTTAGAAGAAATCAGGGACTGCACAATACATGGGTTCAAAGCCGCTTCCAACCTCATCCTACTTTTTCCTAATTCCTTTTTTTTTAAAGTTCTCTTTCCTAATTCAGTTTCCTTCCTCAGGCAAACATCCCTACGGAAAAAAGAAATACGGAAAGAGAAGAAGCTTGCTAAGTTCAGGGCACAAAGGAAATGGGTACCTGCATATGGTTGGTCCAAGGGCTTGATAGCAGCATCCAGTCCTGGAGAGCAGGGCATGTCACGTACTGTTTTTAACTCCCAGCTCTCCATAAAGAGAGAGAGAAGGAGTAGAATAGCTCCCTTCTGGAGCAGAATCAAAACCTTAAGAGTCCAGGTCCTTTGACTGCAACGCTGCTGGCCTTTTAAAGCCACTCTTTTGTCTCTTCAGTACTGCTGCTAAAAGCCATGAGGTCACTCTTGCTATTTTTACCCTCCAGGCATCATCACTAAAAAGGGTGATGGACATTGTCAACTGTCAAACACTTGCTCCACTTCCCATCCTCCTCTCATAGCTAGGGTTAAAATAAGGCAGAATGTTTCTCACAACAAGTTTCCACACTTCTGAATAGAATAAAGGCATCCAATGTAGTTTAGATTTTTCCCCCTGGCATTCACTCACCTAACACAAAGTTTGGCTCCCTTCCCCCCCACCAAAAAACCCCCACTCAAATTGTAATTTTAATCAGTATTTGAATCAAAGTGTATTCACAAACTGAATTTTTGCCACAGGTCATACAATATGGCGCACTATTGTTTTTCACATCCAAAATGTGGCTAACATACGAAAACTAATAACATTATAAGTGCATCATTAAGAGGAAATAAATTTTCCCTTCTTTACCCTTATTCTTCAAGATATATGTCAATGGGGCAGGGATTCTATGTAATTAATAACAGAAGCCAGGAATATACATTTTGTATATTGTGCTATTCTGAATCACAAAGTAACCAATCTTGACATGATTATCATAATTCTCTTTACCTTCATAGCTCTATGTGGGGTTTTAAAAAATTTCCCTATTCTAATTTGAATTGGCATATAAAAGTAAGACAAGGTTCTGTAATCAGGAACGGCAGTAAATTATTGTGCCAGTTATTTACAGTCACGAATTGTTGGGATATAACTATGTGCAAAGCAATATAGAGGTGACTTTGGAAAAGGAATAGATGAACCATTAAAGAGGAGAGAAAGCTACTCAGTCCTGGAAAGTGAGAAAGAAACTCAAGGTAAAACTGCCTTGATTCTATTTGGTATAAGATGGGGCAGATGGAAACTCTGACACAGGCTTTTAAGATTTTCTGATTCTACTTTCCACCTATAAAAACATTCTTTGAATTGCTGCCTTGTCTGTTTGTTGACCTGGCTTACCTCAAAGGGCTGACACCAATCCTGAAAGCCTGTTAGATTTTCTCTCTGCACCATCTTATACTTAGCATAATTAAAATCTGCCTCAACAAAATCAAGGTGGGATTACTTTGAGTTTCTCATGCCTTTCTCTTTCTCAGGACTCAGTAATCCCTAAAATAATAATAATAATAATAATAATAATAATAATAATAATAATAATAATAATAATAATAATAATAATAATAATAATAATAATAATTCATCTGAATAAACTGAGTATCTGTTTCCTGCCTTGATCCTACCTTAAATACAAATACTATGATCTGATGGAAATATGGGGGGGGGGGGAATCTGGATGACCCTACCTTGGAGGTTTGTCCATACCTATCCTGGCAGAAGAAGTGTAAAAAACAGGTGGCATGTCAACAACTAATGCAATATGACTGAGATTTTTCTTTACATTCCTTTACGGACTTGCAGTGATGCACCATCTTATGCATTGTTGCCATTCAAGTTGCTGGATTTGACTGTTACACTGCCAATCATCTCAATTCAAGTGTATTTTTACAATTGGTGTCTGAACATGATGGAAATCACAGTTCAATCAATTCATTGATAGGATGGTCCAGAAATAAATCTCTTAGTCTTTCACATTTGGAGTCAAAAACTGCTGTAGCCAAGTGAACCGTGGCAGAAATTTCCTGGATTTTTTTCCCCGCTTAGCTCTTTTCTTATACAACTTCCCATTTGTTTTATTTCTGATGAAGGTCATCTTGAAAATAAGATGAATCAAATATGATTTTGATCACCATCTAGCAGCCAGCCTCAACAATACCCTACTCTGGCAGCCAGTATCAAAGTGAAATGGATTATGTGGATAAGTCTGCGGAATGAGGGGGAAGAGATGCTGTATAGAAAAAAAACAGACAAGAGAAAGTGAAGCCCCCAGTGGATTAATGGTCAAAGAAAGAAACTTAGAAAGAATTGATCACTTGGTTTAAAGTGGCAATGGGAAATTTGTTCCATCAGACTTTCAACATTCTGATGATCTATCCTAACAATAGTGTACAATTAACTCATCTAGTTGTGCTTCCTATCTGATTTACCAGAGAGATAAAACTTCATGAACACCAATAGCCTTTTCTGTTACCTAATTTCTCTTATCTTGTCTTTAGAAAAGGATCAGACACCTAGAATGGTCAGTGCAGACAGAAAATGAATATTCATCATTAAAACGATGGGATCAAAATGAATTTTATGCTAACAAGATCATTTGGAATTTATTTGTTCATGTTCATAGAAGTTTAGAGTAGCTATACAATCATAAAAATGTGATCTGGTTTTGGCTGATGCTTCATATATATGACATCTAAATAAGATAGTGCAAAGTTCTTTATGACCATTTTCAGCTTAAGCATTTAAGCATTTCCCTCTTCAGCAGATATGTTATAGAAGGCACCCTATACTTGTTTCCAAGTTTTGTATCTATCCTCTAGTACTTGACAAGACCTTTCTTGACAGGAGGACAGAGATCAGCTTCAACATTTGTTGTTCAGAGTGGCATTAGGAGGAAAGAAACGGACCTGGATATGTGGCATATGAGGACACAAGTTATATATTGTATGGGCCAAATTCAATTTATATAAATGCAAAAATTATTGGATTTGGGGGAGGCTTCCGGTTTGAGCTTCTTCGGCGACAGACCGAAACCTCGTCTCTGCGAGGCTTTGATCTGTGCTCGCCGCTGGAGCGCCCCGAGCCAGCTGGTTTCGGGGCTAAGCCACCCCGTAGAGGTGGTGAAGAAGGGAGAGACTGCCTGCAGGGTTGAGGAGAGCCGCATCTCTCCTCCCCAGCTGGCCATTACTCCCTTTCCCGAAGGTGGTTGCAGCAGTGGTCAGAAATGGCCACTACAAAGAAGAACTCGACCGGAAAAGAATGTGCAGAAAGAAGATAAGAAGAGAAAGTTTTGGTTGACCGGGTCAAACAGCAAAAGCAACAAATAAGGTACCTTGGAATTTAAATTTAATAACATTGTTCCCAAAGAAGATTTTGAAGCTGCGAAGGAGAGAGAGAAGGGAAAGGATTAGCTTTTTTTTTCTTCCCTTCCTTATACTGACAGCTAAGAGACTTAAGCAAGAAATTGAAAAAAATCCACTTTGACATTAATAGGCATCTAAGCTGAAAATAAAAGTCAAAGGGATAATAAAGATTTCTGGATATTTAAAAGTTTTTAAAAGCAGGAAAGGAGAAAAAAAAAGAATAAAAAATCTGGAAAAATGGAGGAGACTGCCTGGAACTAAGGAATGGAACTGTAACTAAAAGGAACTTACAGTGAAATTTCAACAAGATTCCTCAAAGATACATCTTAATTGAAACTTGGTAACAAAATAATAGAACCCCAGGAAGAGAAAGTGGAAAAAAGAAGCAGAAAGAAACAGCCTTGGATTATTTGGATTACTTGGTGATTTTTGGTTTTTGCATCTGGATGACTAAAATTAACCGGGTGGTTGTTTAAAAGTCTTTAAAATGGTATCACTCTTAGAAGAACTGAAAATGGAACTTAAAAAATGGAAAGAAGATGCACAAGAAGGGATAGGTTCTTTTGGCTTCGTATTTCAATTCTTAGAAATGGAGATCTGGAACTATGAGAAACAACAAGAAACGCTTGCAGAACAAGAAGATTGGGACAAAGAAGAAGCCATCTTTAATGATCAAATAATTTTAAGTGGGGGAAAAAAGAAAAGGGGGGAAAGAGTGAAAGGTTTAAGACTAGAAAAAACAACCAAAAAGAAGAAGAAGAATTTGAAAGAAAAGTATAATATTAAATAATATTATATAATTAATAATATAATATTAGAAAGAAACAGAAGAGGGGATTACAGATGAGAGAGTTAGAAGTAGAGAGACGAGGGGGTAAAAAGGGGAGGGAGAAGAAGAGGGGCAAGAAGGTAAGGAAAACAAGTTGTAAAAGACAGAAACAAGAAATGGAGAAACAGGGAAAAGATATAAGGATTGTAACCATAAGCTTGTTTAGAGATAATGGGTGAAAATTTAATTGCAAAAGGGATTCTGCAAAGGTACATAAGATAGCAATTGTTATATTATAAACAGAAATAATTTTAGAAAATATGATTAAAATGATGGATAAAATATTTACTGTAATGTAGTTGAATGTTTGGTAATAAATAAATGAATTAAAATGATTGAGAGAATTAAATGGGAACATTTTTAATTATTAGTAATGATTTATAAAAATATAAGTGAGAAATATGGGAAAAAAGAATTAACTATGGAAAGTTTATAAGTGTTCCCCAGGAAGTATGATATTTAATTGAAAAATGTTAAAGATGTTAAGATTTTAATGAATATTAATGATAGAATTGAATTGGAATGGAATGTGTATATATATATATATATATATATATATATATATATATATATATATATATATAATTAATTTTTCTTTTTAAGAATATAGTGTGTATTTTAAGAATGTACCAAGCAGAATTCGATTGGAAGTTATGTATTATATTGAATGGTATAATCTTAAAGGTATACATTGAAGCTTAAATAAGAGTTTGAATGGATAAAATTAAAAGATATAAAGGTGTCATACTCCAATTGGTAACTACAGGGAAAAATTTGTTTAATAAGAAA
Organism: Notechis scutatus; assembly: GCF_049901735.1. Classification (NCBI taxonomy): domain Eukaryota; kingdom Metazoa; phylum Chordata; class Lepidosauria; order Squamata; family Elapidae; genus Notechis; species Notechis scutatus. The sequence goes on from NC_142012.1 coordinate 72,815,888, forward strand.
AGAAAATATGAAATTGAAACAGGACAGACAAAAGTATAAATATAATGATTTGATTTAGATGAGATAATTAAAATAAAGTTGAGAAAATTAAAAGAGGGGAAAAACTATGTAGAAAATATAAAATGGTAATAAGATATGGAATAGAATATAAAAATGAGCATGAAATTGAGTTTGGTGTCTGTATGAAGAAGTGTTAACCTGGGACCATGCTATTTTCGAAAAAGATGTTTTATTTGTATTTTGTTTTTGTGAAAACCCAAATAAAACTTTCAAAAAAAAAATTATTGGATTTGGAAAATAGTTCCTCATTCCCAAGATTGCAATAATCAAAATAGGGCAGGGGTTGCCAACCTTTTGGACTTTAGGGACCACCAAAGTCATAATTTTAAATCGCGCGGACCACTAATATGAATTTTGACAGATGGTGGCTGCAGGAAAAACGTCTGCAGGGAAATTTCCCGTCTTGTTTTCCTACCGATCGATCATTCTTTATTTGGGATTGCAGGATACCGTCTCCAGCTCTGTTCTCGGTGGGGGGAGGGAGAGAGAGACTTTTGGCTTCATGCAAGGAAAGCAGCAGAAGCAGCAGAAGTCTTTCTTTCTCTCCCCCAAACTCCACCAGAATGAGTGTTTGCCGGCGCAGCCTCTTGGAGCAGGAGGCCTTGCAGGGTCACAAAGACTCATTTCTGGTGGAGTTTGGGGGAGAGAAAGAAAGACTTCTGCTGCTTTCCTTGCGTGCAGTCAAAAGCAGAAGAAAGAGGCAGAAAGAAGCATCCCAGTGGCCAGATGAGGCGCATGGGGCGTGTGGGACAAATTCCCCCCTCCATCCTTTTCCCCCCTCCCCTCACTACCTTGTGTTGTTTGCAATGCAAGCGATGCAAGCCTTGTGTTCCAGCAGGCCATGTGGGCGGTGCAGCCTTGTGTTCCGGCACAGCCAGGGTTAATTAATTGCTTTGGGGGTGACATTTCTCTGCGGACCACCAAAATTTTCTCATGGACCACCAGTTGTCCCCAGCCCGCTGGTTGGCGACCACTGTCTTAGGGTAATCTCAGAGTAAGAGTTCCCACACTTCTGTTTGCCGTTGAAATAGTTGCCGTTGCAGAATGAAATAGAAGATTCTTGGGCTTTGGGCTGGTTCCTCAAATTTAGAAACACAGGAAAGGATTTCAAATGCGCCAAAATAATTTTGAAAAGTCTACTTAATTCTCCTGTTTATAAGTAAGCAATATTTCATGCATGCTCAGTTTTAAAATAAAATAGCTTTAATCAAAAACCTTTGTCAAATAGAAACCAAGGAAATGCACTCCTGTTGATTATTCTAGACCTCTTAAAGCTTTTTATGCTACTGAAAAAACCCGTAGGCTTGCTTTATTAAAATGTCATTTCTGCTTGATCCTATTTACAAGTATGCCATGGGATCTTATGAATTTTCACTGGGATATGCATTAATTTCAAACGGATAGAAAGCTATTAGGAAGGGACCGGTGCACAATATGAGGCAAGATCCTACTTGCATGCTGATGACTCAGCACATAGAAAATTCTCTGATTTAGGAGAGAAGACAATGTATTTTTGCTCTGTGATTGAATGAGCAGGTAGATAATTTGGGGTTATTTCCTAATCTCATTGAAAGTCCAGATGTTCAGCTTTGTTGTAGCTCTGCTATTGTACTCACTGTAGTCATTCCTGAACAGAAATAGTCTAGCAAGTGCTGGTAATATTTTTTTTAGGATCTTTTCAATGTGTTTTATGTAGGATTGCCCTTGAAAATGTAATTGAAAATACAGCTGTGACTGCCCTGATACTGTTAGGGACAGTTGTCAAGAATCATGTAACTCTGTCTTGAAGGAGCTGTATTGGTTAACTATTGGATGCCAAGCCACACTCAAGGTAATAATGTTGATGTACCTGAAGGAATACAGGTAGTCCTTAACTTACAACAGTTTGTTTAGTGACTTTCAAAGTTACAACACACTGAAAAAAGTGACTTATGACCATTTTGCAACTTATGACCATTACAGCAAGCCCATGGTCACATGATTTACATTTGTATGCTTGTCAACTGACTCACATTTATGACGGTTGCAGTGTCCTGGGGTCATACAATCACCTTTTGCAACTTTCTGGCAAGCAAAGTCAATGGGGAAACCAGATCCACTTAACAACCATGCTTCTAATTTAACAACTGCAGTGGTTCACTTAACAAATGTGGCAAGAAAAATCATAAAATGGGGCAAAATTAATTTAACAAATTACTCACTAAGCAACATAAATTTTGGGCTTCATTGTGGTCGTAAATTGAGGAATAGCTGTACCTCTTCCTTTAACATCCTTAAATGCTGAGGACGCCTCACACAGCCGTTCTCTATGATCCTGCCCCAAATAGGGCATATCCCCCATCATAAAAGGCTAATAAAAGGGTGGGCTAATCCCTGCCTGTTCTGTTTATAAATTGCTGAGCTCTTCCAGAACTAACAGGATAGATGATGTTGCTTATGCTGTTCTTACCGGTTGTGTTGATTTTAGTGGTGTTTGATTGGTCATTTTATCAATATTATTACTAAATTGTGACTTTTTTAACAAGTAGAAGATACAAATAATACAAATAAATAATATTTAATTAAATTTCATTACAACTGATCTTTCTTCACAAAAATAAGTGCTTGGTTTGGATGAAAGCTCTCCCAATTAATAGCTGCTTCTTGTTCAGGAAAAAGGGATACATACACACACTACAAGTGAAAGAGACATACTAATTTCCGATTTTGAATGTGTTGCAAATGAAATGGGTTTTATTATACTGGATCTGACCTAAGGTGGGCTTGCAGGGTGTATCTGGGCATGTTCGTATCTGCTACTGCCTCCTTTGCTCTGTCAATAATGCATGGAAACAAAATATGAAGCGGAATATAATTCAGACAAAAGATCAGCAGAGGTGAGCAAAAATCAGGGAAGCAACAAGTCAACTGGGACAAAAATGAGAGGAGAAACCAGTGACTGTGGCAGTGGTGGGGTTCAATTTTTTTTACTACCAGTTCTGTGGGTGTGGCTTGGCGGGCTTGGCAGGGGAAGGAGACTGTAAAATCTCCAGTCAAAGGTGGTATTTGCCAGTTCTCCAAACTATTCAAAATTTCTGCTCCTGGTTCTCCAGGACTGGTCAGAACCTGCTGAATACCCACCTCTGGACTGTGGTGTGAAAAGAAACAATAAAGAATGAACTAAGGCCCAGCCCTGCTGCTTAGGCAGCTCACTCCAGGCCCCAACATCAGACTCCCAGAGTGGGAAAGCAGAAGGAAGGTTTTCTCATTTCTCTGATGGCCCTACTTATAATTCCGCATCTTGTAACTGGAGATCGTATCTAGGAAAGTAAGGGAAGGAGGGGAAGAGGGGCTGGGTGATCCTGAAGGAAAGAAGGATACGGGTAAGATTCGGTCTCAGCTCTGACACAGATTCAAGATCTTGGGCAAAGCCGTCTATCCTTAGTGGACTGCCTTCCCTGAAATGAGTTTCATTTACAGCAGAAAACCGTAGGCCCCCCAAATTATTTGGCAAATTATTTTTGCAGTCTTTGCAATGTATGCTTGTGATTTAGCAGACTTATCATGTCAGCCATTTTATATTGGTGTCAATGACATTTCCTCAAACGTTTAAATATGGTTTCTAAACTGGTCCTACTCAAACTGCACCTATTTCCAGGTAACAACGGAATATGCAGACTGTTTCAATCTTTTTTAATTTTTATGTTTCTTTTTCTCTAGCATGTGTGCCATTTTGTGCAGAGTTGGTAATAATAGTTTTGCTTTGCTTATTATATTATTATTATTATTATGAAGATCAGCCTAGAATTTTTTTGCTTTACACAAAGGTTGTGAGTTGGCTATCTGCTTATCTATTCAAATTTTAATTTGTATAATAAGCTCTAGATGCTTGTTTTTCAGAAAAAAAAACATTTTTGAAGCAGGCCATAGAATAGTTATAGCAGTTAAAATCAAATTGCAGCTTTTGATTGCCCACGGTCCTGAATACTTCTTCTGTAGCCTTAGAAATGCCACATATGATGTATCTGGCTTCTCTGAGGTACATTTCACTGTACTGACTCCACTTATGAAAATAAGTTATGATGCAGAATATGGCTCACCCCTCTAGGACAATCAGATGGAAGAGAGCAGCTGAGCATGCCTTGCCCAGCATTCATCTCATGGCTGTACATTATTCAAAAGAGATAAATAGACTCACTTGAAAGTCACTGAAACTCCTGGCAAGCTATCAGGAAATTAAATCACTCGGCTCTAATTTTAACTCATTTTCATTTCTTTTTAATCACTTTTAAACTGTGAAGTACAATTTAAGCTTATTTTAATAATTCAGCATTTCTCATCAGCTTGGGAGTAATATACAGTATGCATTTTTTGCTAAAATAAATTATCTCTCTTCAAAATATCCATGTTGACATTTGTCCAATCTTTACTTGGAAACCTTCAATCAGGAAAGGACATTCTGCATTCCCTAAGTGATTTCTGTCTGATTAATGTTTTCAAAATATTTGGAAAAAAATAATTTTAATAAAGATTTTCAACCAATACCAGCAATTCAGTTCATTAAGTCTCTGATTAGAAAGAAATATATAGTAGTTTGATGTATTTCTTCCAGGAGCTCAAAGAAGCTCTCTTCTTGTTTTTTTTTCTCCCCATGCCAACATCTCTAGGAGATAAGTTGGACTGAAAGGAAAGGATCGATGCAAAATTGCCCGGAGGGGACTAAAATCTCAGAGTCCATGCCGCTGGCCCAGCTCTGGCCCACACTGTCTCATGGGCTGAGATAGAGGATTATTCCAGAGCCCCTCAGAGAACTTTCATGACTGGGAATACATTTAAAGATTATCTTAGTTTAAAATTATCTTATCTTAGTTTAAAATCTTCATCACTAAACATGCTGGCCCTTGCTTTGTTGGTTCTATTCATGCAACACACTAAACTATAAATCCAACTACATGACATCCAACCATGTTGCATGAATCCAATTAGTGTGATAAGTGTAGGATTTCTTCTCTTGTGATGCATTGGGTTGCTTCTGCACACAATAACAAACAAAGGTAAAAGAATTAGAGACAATTTGATTCCCACAACTCCATTCCACATTGCCAAAGTATGCTGTGACTGGAACATGCATAAACATATATTAAGAATGGAAGATGGCATCCTTTTGTCCTAAAGGGAGTGGGATGGCTTAGCCAGTTGTTTTAAACAGTTGGTTCTGAAATTTGGCAAAAAGACAGCCAACTGGCATTGTGCATGCAATCCCTGCCATCATTGGTTACCCTGGAAATCTGATTGGGAAAATGACACGTTAACATTGTTAGGAAGACAGCAGTAATATGGGGTCTGTCAAGAATGATTTTTTTGTCAATAGAAAAAAATACTTCTGCCTACTTTGTTATATGAATTGGAAGTGAAAGTTAAGCATCTCAAAAAATATGTAAAAGTTGAATGCCATGAGAATGAGAGACTTAAAAACTGTATAGTAAAACAATAGATATTGCAGAATGAATAGTGAACAGAAGGACCCTGGTAAAGTACAATACATTGGATGATTTGGTCATATAGAAAAATAATAATCTTGAATTGCAAAACAAATGTATGAAGGAAAAGTAATAGGCAAAGGAGAATATCAGGAAAGTCATGATTGGATGAATCTTCAAAAAGAAAAAGGTAAGAAGTTTCAAGAATAAAACATGTATGAATATGCACAGTGGAAATAATATAATTTGCAAAACAGAAAGGTATGGACAAGCATAATGAATGTTTCTGGTGTAAACTTGATTTTAATTATATTTTATTTTTGCTTATTTCCTGCCTTTAAATGTTTTTGCTCACTATTTCTTGCTTTTTTCTGTGCTTTGCATAATATTGCTTTTGCTTATCCAGAATAGTTTGCCTAAACATATATAACTCTCAAGGGATACTAGAAAAGTATTGAGCTATTAATAATGTGGCTTGACATCTTAGATACAACATCTGTGTATTGTTACACAGAGTCAAGACCCCAAGCACTCATATTTGACCTGATCCTGGCAATAATTTGAGATTATTTTTTACAACCTTCCATTAGGCTTCTGTGGGAAACACCCCCTCCTTCTAGAGAATGAAATGTTTTGAGGAATATTAAGAGGTAGAATATTATATTTATAATATTATATTATAAATATAATATATTTATTATATTACAGTAAAGCAGATGTCTGAAGTCTTTAGAGGTGTGCCCATTAAGAAAGACTGGACTAATCTGTTCACAAACAAAAAACCCTCAGCTCCAAATGTTGGGGTTAAAATTTGCATCCCTACCCCACAAATTCTAGGACCAGATTCACAGCATTTCATAACCCCCTGAAACATTTCAAACGCAAAACCCCAGAAACCTATAAAGATCCATCCACTCCTTCTGCCATTTGGTCAGCTGCTCCAGAACCAGATGCTGTTAGTGGTTCTGCTCATCAATAAAAGAATCCTTCTTTCCAATAAGCCTCCATTTTATTTCCAGTGTCTTTCTTCTATCTTGGAACTGAACCAGATGGATTTTTCCTCCTACACCTCCATCTACTTTATCCAGTGGATTCTTCATCTTTTACTTCCCTGAAGCTTGTCAAATACATTATTTTTTTCATACATTTGTTCATATAATGAGCTCAAAGTATGCAGGGTTTTGCTAGCTAATAATGATTACCATAACAGAAAAATCAACTTTTATTTAATGTCCTTATATCCTTAGTAACCATGTCCAAATCCAGAAGTGTTTATCTTCTTTCTTTCATTGTTTCTTAATAACCAGCTTTCAGAGTTATAAATTACCACTGGAAAGATCATTGCATTAACATTTTAACACTGACCATAGCTGATTATTTTCTCTGTCACTGCTTTTCTCCTAGCATTCAGATCCTCTCTAGTTCTACAGCATACTGTCTGTTTTTATCTACTTTGCAATCCAAAATCAGAAAACTTCGTACTACCTTCATTTCTTTGCCATCAGCTGTGCGTTCACTAAGTGGGCAAAATGGCATTCCCTTGGTCTTAATATTTAACATTTAACTGGATTTTAAAATGATCATTTTTACTTCCTTACTGAGTTCTATAAATCTTTCTAACTTGCAGCTGACAAAGTATATAGTCTAGGGACCATATGAATTCTAACCTCACTTCCATTCCTATTTTTACCAAAGTGGTTTCTTGTTCCTTGTAAATATTTCTCTAAAGAATAACCTATTGATTATTTATGCAAATAAATCTTTTATAGAGAAATGCCATAAACCTCAGTTGACTATTCCTAAGGAAAGGAATCCAGGCAGTGGTGTTAGTAGTGATGTGTGTTTTTGTACGTGATCTCAAGGACAGGAATGATAAATAAGCCTTTAAGAAAAGAAATGAAAGCATCAAAGTGAAAATACATCCGGAAGCACAAAAAATACTTGATGTAAGGATCAGCAGAGGAATCATGACCCACAGAATGTAAGATGGAAATAAGGTGTAGGATTTTTTTCTGTATAAAATGTAGCAAAGTAAAAGACAAGGACACTTTGTCCTTGTTTTCACTTTTCTTCCTTTTTACTAGGTCTGATATGTGCATGTGAATGATGAATGTGTATACTTGCAGAATAGGTCCTAAACAGATAGTTAGAAAACCATCAATCATGCTCCTGGCTTGTTAATGGGGCCTTTGCTGTCTGTCCTGAGACATTGCATAAAATAACCCTGGAATCTTTGGAACCTAAATACCACAGACAATACTGCTACCCTACAAAAAGATCTTGACTATGTATCAGAATGGTCAAACAAATGGCAACTTCAAATCTCAACAAATAAATGCTCTGTCTTACATATTGGCAAAAAAAATCAGAAAATAAAATACAAGCTGAATAGTCAAGATCTTGTTGATGACTCAAGCTCTGCAAAGGACCTTGGAATACTCACCTCTAATGATCTAAGTGCTAGAGCCCACTGCAACTACATAGCCAAAAAGGCATTAAGAGTTGTTAACCTAATCCTACGTAGCTTTTTCTCTGGTAATATCACACTACTAACTAGAGCATACAAAACATTTGCTAGACCAATACTCGAATACAGCTCATCAGTCTGGAACCCACATTACGTATCTGATATTAGCACAATTGAGAAAGTCCAGAAATATTTCACAAGAAGAGTTCTCCACTCCTCTACTCGTTGTAGAATACCTTATGCCACCAGACTTGAAATTCTAGAACTAGAAAACCTTGAATTACGCCGTCTTCGGTTTGATTTAAGCATGGTATATAAAATCATACATTGCAATGTCCTACCTGTCAATGAATACTTCAGCTTCAACCATAACAACACAAGAGCACACGATAGATACAAACTCAAAGTTAACCGCACCAAACTTGATTGCAGGAAATACGACTTCAGCAATAGAGTGGTCAATGTCTGGAATACTCTACCTGTCTCTGTGGTTTCTTCCCCAAACCCCAAAAACTTTAACCTTAGACTGTCTGCTATTGACCTCACCCCTTTCCTAAGAGGTCTGTAGGGGCGATGCATAAAGCGCACCAACGTGCCTACCGTCCCTGTCCTATTGTTTCTTTTATATATTTTTTATTTTTCTTATATGTATCCATGTATTCATAACTATGTTTTTACTTATACCTATTATCTTGTAAGCAATTGGCAAATCAAATAAATAAAATCAAATAAATAAATAAAATAAATGGCAGATATAACCTAATGTCACACACACATTCAAAAGAATGGCACTGTGGTACTCTGTCCATCATATTGCCAATGTTTAAGGGCAGACCATGAATCTGAATAGTCATCCTATAGAAATCTCTCACAAGTAACAGGCAGGAATTCCTTCTCTATGTTCTTATTGTTAGGAAATACAGTATTTAGACAAAATTTTAATGTTATCTGTAATAGCCACATAATGCTACCCCACCAAAATCCTTTTGATTCAGACATTACCCCCATTTCCTGTAAATGGACTTCTTAAAAAAATAGATTAGAACATAAATAACTATATTAAGCTCTTTCAGACAACCTTTACTATTTTTAGTAAAGCAGTTAGCAAATATTTCAGTGTCCACTTTAACAATGCAGTATTCCAAATCTACATTCCTCTCTCGTCAATAAATTGGGGAGGGGGGAATTATGATGCTGTTCCTCACAATTGTATTAATGAATATTCCTTCTTGAGTTGCTAGAAAAATATGCTGGTGATTTGTATTCTTCTGACTGCCAACCTGTAATCTACCTCCCTTCCAAGGCTTGTGAGCTGTCCTGTCCTCAGAGCATTGCTAGAAGACAATATAAGGGCAGCAATCGAAAGATTCCCTTGACTTTGTTCTCCTGCCATCTAGTGTCAGCAAGCCAAAATAAAAACAACCATGACCCATCATTGTATTTAAAGTCTGGTGGGATAGGTTTGACAAGAGGTAGTGGGTGGGTGTAGTCTCTGCACTGATCTGCTGTCACTTAGGTCAGAAGATGGGCCTACTGGCCTTATTGGGAAACTGATAAATCTGTGTCCAAAACTAGTCCAGCTGAGAGATCCCTGGGTTGGAGAAGGAATGCGGGTTGAGCCAGAAGGGTTCTATTGACATCTCCCTCTACTTCCTGTCTGTTCTTCAGCCCAAATGACTTATCAGCTGGGCTAGTTTTGTTCAGCCTTGCACGGTTTTGCCTCTGAACTCTATTCTCTCCCTCTTCTTATTTAATGTCTTCATAAAGCCACTTGGTATGGTCGTCACCAACATGGAGTGTCATATTATCAATAAACTGTTGGTACCCAACCATACATATCTATCCTGGGTCAAATCAAGTAATGCCATCAAGGCTCTTTCCCATTGTCTGGGGAAAGTAGGAGGAATAGGAATCTAGATGGAGAAGAACAGACTTCAGTTCAACTCTAGAACCTCTGGATGAATTTTGAGGCCCAGTGGATTGGGAGAATTTCCATTTTAGTCCATTCCAGTCAGATTGAATTCACCAAATAGAGACCGTGTATAATCTGCAGGTCTTCTGAGTCTCGCAGCCTTTCCGGAGGTTCATTTTGTACACCAACTGCGCTCTACTCACAATCACTTGCCTAATTTTATTACTATAATGTGTTCTATATTGGGCTGCCCATAAAGAGCATTCAGGAGTTGTAGCTGTCCAGAATGGAGGAATGTAGACAGTTTGGAGCATTCCACAATACGTTCAGATAACACTATTGTTTTGCAAATTACCCAGACTTTCGGGAAACTTCTGGGCACAATTAAAGATGCTGGTCATGACCCATAAAGTTCTAAATGGTCTAGATAGGGTTATCTGTGACAACCCTGTGGTCACCTGTCACCAGCTGTTTTTGTTCACCCCATTAGAACTGACATCTTCTAGTGAGCAATGCAGATGTTGTGCCTTTTCTTCTACTTTATTTATTTTATTTGTCAATCGCTTACAAGATAAATAGGTATAAATATAAACATAGTTATGAATACATGAAATGGATACATATAAGAAAAATAAAAAGAATCAATAGGACAGGGACGGTAGGCACGATGGTGCGCTTATGCGCGCCCCCTACAGACCTCTTAGGAAAGGGGTGAAGTCAACAGTAGACAGTCTAAGGTTAAAGTTTTTGGGGTAGAAACCACAGTCAGGTAGAGTATTCCAGACATTGACCACTCTGTTGCTGAAGTCGTATTTCCTGCAATCAAGTTTGGTGCGGTTAACCTTGAGTTTGTATCTATTGTGTGCTCTTGTATTGTTGTGGTTGAAGCTGAAGTATTCATTGACAGGTAGAACATTGCAATGTATGATTTTATATACTATACTTAGATCGGACCGAAGGCAGCGTAGTCCTAGGTTTTCTAGGTCTAGAATTTCGAGCCTGGTGGCATAAGGTATTCTGCAACGAGTAGAGGAGTGGAGAACTCTTCTTGTGAAATATTTCTGGACTTTCTCAATTGTATCAGATATGTAATGTGGGTTCCAGACTGATGAGCTGTATTTGAGTATTGGACTAGCAAATGTTTTGTATGCTCTAGTTAGTAGTGTGATATTACCAGAGAAAAAGCTATGTAGGATTCTACAGTACCTTCTTCTGAGAGATACAGATGGCGCTGACCTTACTGGCTATCCGCGAGGTGCTAAATATTGCTTATTCCCTTAAGTATTTGTGGAAGATTTGGCAAGTTTTTCTAGTTGGTTTGTTTTTATGGCTGTTGTTGTTTACTGATTGTAAAATGGAATGTTCCTTTGGATCAGACCTCTGGCTTATTATCATTATCATTATCATTGCACTTATTTTTTATTCTGCTTGTTTTATTTTGTTTTACATTCCTGTTCACCATTCTGAGTCAAAGTAGTGAGATGAATAGACATAGAAATTGTTTATATAAATGAATGCTTAAGTCAAGACTAGGCTGAAGCTGCGATACCTAAAGATGATGACAACCACATAAGCAGGGTGAGAAAAGCCAGGAAAAATTCCCGCAGGAAAAGTAGTTAAGAAGGAACCAGGTCATTAAGGAAACAAAGAAAAAATGTCACCTGGATCAGCAAAAGAACTTGTCCATAGGAAACCCCTCCCCAAGTCCCATCACCAAAACAAAGCAAGGATTTTGGGGATAAAAGAGATCATCAAACTGGCCCTTCTCTGAATCATCTTTGGAGCCAGACTTGGCTTCCAATCTATAAAGTTTGCTCTTATTTTAAATTCATTGGGTCTCTGTGTCTTCTAAAGAACCAGTTGTGCCTCAATGTTCCCTTGAAAGTAATGTTGAGTGTGGCAGGTGTCCAGGGCTGTGAGCGTGTGAGTGAGTTAATATATAAGCCGAACCTAGAAGCATGTGCGTGTTAACACTTTGCTAGTTGGTTTATTTTTATGGCTATTGTTTTTTACCGATTGTAAAATGGAATGATCCATTTGATCAGACCTCTGGAATACAAATATTAGTAACTGTTCAAAGTTACAATGGCACTGAAAAAAGTGAGTTATGGCCGTTTTTCACACTTATAACCGTTGTAGCATCCCCATCGTCACATGATCAAAATTTAAATGCTTGGCAACTGGTTCATATTTATGATGGTTGCTGTGTCCCAGGGGGGGTCATGTGATCAGCTTCTGCTACCTCTGACAAGCAAAGTCAATGGGAAATCTAGATTCACTTCACAACCATGTCATTAACTTAACAAATGCAATGGTTCAAAATAGGGCAAAACTCAAGTGAATAAATGTTTCACTTAGCAGCATAAATTTTGGGCTCAATTATGTCGTAACTCAAGGACTACCTGTATATTATTATTATTGTACATATTTTTTATTCTGTTTGCTTGGTTTCTTTTTACATTCCTGTTCACCATTCTGAGTCATAGTAGTGAGATGGGTAAACATAGAAATTGTTTATATAAATAAATCTTAAGTAAATCAGAGTAAGCAACCTAGCACTATCTTTCTGCCCTAGTAATACCAACAGTAGAAAGCAAAGCCATGGAAAAACCTTTTTTGGCCGAAACAAATGAAAACCTGTAATATGCTATTTGGCACAGCACCAGCCTCAGCCAGTGAAAGGAACTTAGCAAATTCTAGCTCATCTATAAAGCCCTACATCATAGCACAGACTGGGTTGTTAAGTTCTGGTTGGGTGAGCAAAAACAGCTAGGGATTATCTATCAAAATTAATTGGGTTCCTTCTATTAAGCTCTATCATTAGAATATGTTCCATAAGAACAGTCAATGAGATTTCCAAGCCATGATGAACAAGTTGTGAAGAAAAGCCCATAGAGCAAATAAATGTAATTTGTTTGTACTCTCAAGTCAATCTTGACTCCCAGGAACTGCCTGGATTAGACCCTGCATTTTTGTTGGCAAAGTTCTCCGTCTAGAACAGGAGTCTGCAACCTGCGGCTCTAGAGCCACATGTGGCTCTTTTGACCCTCTACTGTGGCTCCCTATTGGCTGGCTCCTCCCCTCTCTCCCCATCACTCCTCGCCTGGCCTGAGAAGGTAAGGGTGATCATGGGGGATGGAGACTCGCTCCATATTCCAGAGCAGGAGGTGACTGAGTGGGAGTGAGTGACATTGAATTGTCCACGCCCACCCAGTCACACCAGTTGTTATATTATTGGCTCCTGGTGGTTTTTTTTCCTGTGGGGAACAGGTCCAAATGGCTCTTTGAGTGTTTAAGGTTGCAGACCCCTGTTCTAGGAGAATGTCTGGCCTACCAAAGGTTACCTTGGTACCTAAGGCAGGACTAGAACACAGGGTCTTTTGTTTATCACTTAGTGCCTTAAGCGCTACATTTTAAGGCTGAGTCTGAGGTCCAAAAATCCTTTTCTAGAAAGCCCCAAGAGGGGCATGGTAGCAATGAAACAGCCAATTGAGTGGGAGGAACTAAGGATCCTCAGCCCACCCAACTTTCAACTTCATCCCATTTCAAGAGGGAATTGAGATCTTCCCTTAGCAATTTGTCAGAGTCTAAATACTATTGATTAATTGCAATAGGAAGGAATTCTTTTTTTTTTAAGAAATGGGAGGTGTAAACATCTGTTCATTTATATCAGCACGCTTTAGGCATCACGAATTACTCCAAGGTCAAAGTCAATCTTTGGGCATTCTGCTTGGTTGGATAAGTTCCATCAATGAGCTCTGGGAGTTAGTTGGCTGCAAGTATTCAAAATTATTCAATAGCTGCAGAACAACTAGTTTGTCTTTGTTTTTCTTCTTATTATATAACATAGATAAGCAAAAGATTAATTTTAATGATTAATTCGTTCTTTAAGACTGAATTATACTAAAATTCTATGTATTTTGGATACCGTTTCCTTATTTCATTTTAATATTACAATGTCCTAAAATGTCAATTATCATTGATACTTATTGTTCTGTGCATGTGGTGAGTTTGTGTATTCTTAGCTTTAACACCAGTATCCATTGCAGGTTGGGCTGATAAATGCCGAAGAACAGTAAGATAATTCAATGACTTACATTCTTAGCTATCATCCTAGAATTATCAAGACCTTCAGAGAAATGAGTTTTAATCATCAATGCCCATGTTGTATTTCCTATTTGTTTGTGGAGGAGCACATTTAAGAAAATGTCTTATTTGGTTACTCAAATTATAGTGCAGTTAAGCAAAAATAATATAATCCTAGTCATCTGAATCAGCCTTTGTTCTGATATACAGAAACATTTATCGCTGCTTGTTGAAACATTGCCTCCAAAAAATTCACATTTTTGAATGATTTTACTAGATAATTACTAAATAATTTTATCGCTAGAATTATTTTAAAATACCTGCATTTCCCTACTCCTCCTTGTTTTTTATTCTCTGTCCTCCTCCTGTTTTTTATGATTTGAATAGTATGCAGGCTAACATGGAAAGCTCTACTTTCCCAACGTGCCGCCGCTGCCTGCCCTGGGCTTCCTCAACCCTGCCCTGTACCGGCTCCAGGAAGGAGGGAACAGCACTGCCCTCTACAACGTGAGTGCCCCGGGAGGGAGGGCAGCTTGGGAGGCTGATCCCTGGTGGGAGGGGCAGCCTGAGAATTTGTTGTCAGGCACGGCAACTACAAAGAGGGGTGGGCTTGGCTGAGTAGGATCCTGGATATTGGGCATGTGGTCAAAGCCCCCCTTCCTCTGCCTTCCTACCTGTCTGTCTGTCTTTCTGTCTGTCTGCCTGCCTACCTACCTACCTACCTACCTATCTATCCATACATACATCTATCAATCTTCCTACCTACCTACCAATATCCATCCATCCATCCATCCATCCATCCATCCATCCAAAAGGTCTGTCTTTCTATCTGTCTTCCTGCCTCCTTGCCTACCTCCTGCCTACCTACTTACCTACCTACCTATTGATCCATACATTCATCCAAATGGTCTGTCTGCCTGCCTGTCTGCCTACCTACCTACCCCTACCTCTCTCTCTCTTTCTCCATCCATCCATCCATGTTCGAAGTGCCAGCCCCACAGGCACATCAGGAAAGTAGAGCAAAGCCAGTAGAGAGGGAGGGAGGGAGAGGGAGAGAGAGAGAGAGAGAGAACTGATCAGATTGAAATGAGACCTAGTCAGACTGAGGCCCTTTTCCACATTGAAACCTCTTTGGCTTCTATTAAAGGTTTTGTGGACAAAACATAGTCAAGACTATCAGAAAGCTCTCATATTTTGTTGAGGCTTTAAACAGGATCCATTGGACCAGATCTCCACCCTAAAAAATTACTTTTCCCCAATGTATTACAGTGCCAATTCTGAAGAAGGCAAAACCAAAATGTACTGGTAAATTACAGGGAGAACACACACACGCTCCCTTCTAACCCTGTTGGAGCAGATGATTGGATTAGAATAGATATCTCATTATCTTTCTCCTCCCTCCCTTATTTCTTTTTCTTTCTGTCCCTTCCTTCCATCCCCCCCTCTTTCTTTGTCCCTTTTTCTTTCTTTCCCTTTTCTCTTTCTTTTCTTCCTTCTCTCTTTCCCTCTCTCTTTTCTCTCTCTCTCTTTCCCTCTCTCAGGCTCACCCCGTTGACTTGCACTGCTCCGCTTGGACTTGCTTGGGCAGGTCCCTCTGGTGCAGCGGGCTCAATGGGGTGGACATGCAGGGCCGGCACCTAAAACGTGACAGTGGCGGCACGTTTGAAAAGTAAAACAAAGCCAGAGGTTGGTAATTTTTGCTTTTGAATCACAAAAGCTTCTGGGCTGTGCACAAGAAGGGACACACATGTCAATGCAATTCAGCAACATAAAGAAATACAAATAAAACAAATCAATAAGAATTGGCAAAGCATCTCTGATTAGATTTTATTCACTACTAGAATCTAATCAGAGATGCTTTCCGATTCTAGTCCAATGACCTGCTCCAGCAGGGTTAGAAGGGAGTGTGTGTGTATGCGGGTGCATGGCTGTCAAAACTCCAAAAACAGGTCAAGTAGCTCTGGGGAGGGTAGTCATAAATTAGAACACTTGCTAAACAACTGGCCATTAAGTGAGGACCACTTGTATTTCGTTTGCCGGTCACCTGGCCATTCCCACCCAGTCACATGACCACCAAACCACACCTACCTGGTCACCTGACCACCAAGCCACACCCAGCCAGCAAGCCACACCAGTCAGCCACGTGACCAGCAAGCCACACCCACCCAGTCATATGCCCAGCAAGCCACACCCTCAAATTAGGCCATGCCCACAGAAATTTGAATCCCACCCCTGGGTGGGGGGCACCGAGGATGAGTTTGTAGCACCAAGGGGGCGGTGGACTGAAAAAGTTTGGGAACTGCTGTTCTAGACTATGCTAAAAAAGTCAAGGGGGGCACAAAGCAGCATTTTATGTGCAAATAGACATGCTTCCGGAAATAGAAACTCTATAACAGCTAAAATTAAATTTTTTAAAAGCATTAGTAGGGGAACAGAACAGCATTACAGACGACCTACTAGCTTGCTTTGCTTTCTCTGCATAGCTGGTAGTCAGATCTTCATCGACAGGGTGCTCCACAGGACCTATCATAGGGATCAAGTGCCGCTCTGCTCGAATTGTCCTAGTTGCATGTGGAAGGAGCATAGCTTCAGGGGGAGCCGCCGTCTCTTCAGATAAGGCTGGATGTAGGAAAACTTCACTCTCTGAGAAAGGTGGTGCATCAGTGTAGTTTTCTGCGTGAAATACAATCTCCCTCTTAGCCACTCCACCAAGCCCTTCTCCTTCTCCACGTTGTGCCAGCACTTCAGGTGTGCTGTCATAGCCACTCTGCTCGGAGACTTCATCCTGTGGCCCACCCGCTTTGTTATTTGGTCCCCCTGGGGGGGAACGGGGAGTCTTCTTGCGAGCTCTCCGGTGCTTTTCTTGGGTGATGTTATCAGCGTCACTGTCTGTCTCAGCGTAGTATGCTTCACTGTCTGGGGGAGAGGTCACGTTCTCCAAGAGCTGCTTCCGCTGGGACTGCTTAACTTCTGGGGCACTTTGGGGCTCTCCTGTTTCAAAACTCTGTCCCTGGGAGGCTTGGTTTAGTGGAGAAGCAAGTGAGGCAACTTGCGGTTGTTTAGGAGAAGGGGAGCGCAGTAATCTTGCCCCAGACAGGTCTCTGGTCGTTGCCCTGGAGCAATCAGAAAAGGAAGAGAATTTTAGTCAGTTATGTAGATTACAAGATCCACTTCTGAGCCATTACATTTTTTGTATCTGTTCATCCTACTGGCCCCTGGGATGACACTGTAAGGATTCCCTTTTTTGACATTCCACCTTTGATACTTCCCAGATACTGTGTTCTCTAGCTGCCCTCACTTCAAGGTCCTTTTTCCATGAATCCCTGGGCCCTCTGCTGTCCATCTTGATTAATTACTTGGATGAGAGGATGCAATGTGCTGGTCGAAGGTATCCTCCCATACACACAAGAGCTATATTCACCATCAAACCTATGAGATGCACACACACACATACACACACACCACACATGTAAACTGCTTAAAATGACCTTGTAATAATACATTCACAGCAAGCTAACCTGACCTGAATAGTGATGAGGGAAGGAACACTCAGGGCCTGTGGCACAGCAAACAAAAAAGTATGTATATACAGTATCTCTCAAAGATAGTGTGGCAGGCTAACCAGGCTAACCAGATAGGAAGGGATAAACAATAGAAACCACTCAGGTGGGTTTACTGTATCTAAAGCATTCCAGTGTCTTGCTGTAATGCTCACTGAATCAGAATCGAGCTGGAAGGGAGCTTGGAGGTCTTCTAATTCAATCCTTATACCCGTGATGGTGAACCTCTGGCATGCATGCCCGAAGGGGAACACGGAGCCATCTCTGCCACCATGCAAGCCATCGCCCCAGATTAGGTCTACTGTGCATGCGCGCATGCCTCCCGCCAGCCAGCTGATTGTTGGGTATCTGTTGTGCATGTGCAGGGGGGCGTGCGGGAGATGCATGCACATGCATAGAGGCGTGGGGGTGCATGCGCAGAGGCGCACGGCACATGGGGCGGGGGGCAGGCATGCATTGCATTATGGGTGCAGGTACGCATGTGTGCACACTTTTGGCACGCGGCAACTAAAAGGTTAGCGGTCACTGCCTTATAACATTTCAGACAGTCTCTTCTTAGAAATCTCCAGTGATGAAGCAACCACCACTTCTGAAGGCAAGGTCTTCCACTCGTTAATCGTTCTCATCGTTAGGAAATTTCTTCTTAATTCCAGGTTATTTCTCTCCTATATGTTGTTATCTTCAAAGTGTTTTAGTTGATTTATTAGGTGATATGTTTTAAAAAGGTACATAAAGAGCTAATTTTTTAGATAAAAGCAAGAAGATTCAGAAATATCTATACAGGTCTGACCAATGCAATGAAATGCATGGAATGCAGCTGAGATAAAGTTCTGCATCCAGATGGAAAATGTAAGGCTTATGTGTAGAATAGAATGGAATGGAATATGGAATATGGAATAGAATAGAATAGGAGCTGGAAGGGACCTTAGAGATCTTCTAGTCCAGCCCCCTGCTCAAGCAGAGACCCTATACCGTTTCAGACAAGTGACTGTCCAGTCTTTTCTTAAAAACCTTCTGTGGGGAAGCACCCTAAAGGCAAGCTATTCCACTGGTTAATTATCCTCACTGCTAGGAAGTTTCTCCTGAATTCCAGGTTGCTTCTCTCCATTGTTTCTTGTCCTGCCCCCTGGGGCTTTGGAGAATAATTTAACCCTCTCTTCTTCTTTGAGGCAGCCTCTCAAATACTGGGATACTGCTATCATATCGCCCCTAGCCCTTCTTTTCTCTATCCTGCAACTGTTCTTCATATGTTTTAGGCTCCAGGCCTTTGATCATCTTAGTTGCTCTTCTCTGCACTTGTTCCAAAGTCTCAACATCTTTTTTGTAGTATGGTGACCAAAATTGGTTGCACTATTTCAGGTGTGGCCTAAGGTTTTATAAAATGGTACTAATATTTCGCATGATTTTGATTCTATGCCTCTCTTTATACAACCCAGGATTATATTAGGTTTTTTGACTGTTGCTGCACACTGCTGGTTCATATTCAAATGATCATCCACTAGGACCCCAAGGTCAACCTCAGAGTTACTGTTTTTCAGCCAGACATTGCTTTATCTGTACTTATACCTTTAGTGTTTCCTGCCTAAATGTAAAACTTTGCTTTTATCCACATTAAAATTCATTTTGTTGGAAAGGGCTTATTGTTTAAGTATGTCAAGATCTTTTTGGATCCTGAGCTTGTCTTCTGGGGTGTTGACTATTCCTGCCAGCTTAGTGTTATCTGCAAATTCAATGAGTTCTCCTTCTACTCCCTCATCTAAGTCATTTATGAAGGTATTAAAGAGTATTGGACCTAAGGTGAAACCACTGTTTACTTACACAGAGATGTAGATTTAGTACCAATAAGGACTATTTGTTCAGTATGGTTTGTGAGCCAACTGCAAATCCATCTGGTGGGATTCCAAATATTCCACATTTTTCTAGCTCACCAAAAAGTAGGTTGTGGTCTACTTTGTAGAATACCTTACTGAAATCTTAGTATACTATGACTCAGCCTTCCATCCTTCCGAGGTCGGTAAAATGAAGACCCAGATTGTTGGGGGCAATATGTTGACTCTGTAAACTGCTTATGGCTGTAAAGCACTGTGAAGCGATATATAAGTCTAAGTGCTATTGCTAGTGCTATACTACGTCCACAGCATTTCTCTGTTCTACTAATTTGGTCATTTTTATCAAAGAATGAAATAAGGTTAGTTTGGCATGATCTGTTTTTAACAAACCTGTGCTGGCTACTAGTTATAACTTTATAACTTGTTCTACATATTCACAGATCTGTTTCTTGATTATCTTTTCCAGGATCTTCCCAGGTATTGATGTTAGGCTGATTGGTCTGTAGATTCCTGGGTCTTTTTTCCCTCTTTCTTGAAGTTGGGAACCACATCAGCCCTTTCCCATTTCTCAGGTGCTCCAGGATTTTTGAAAGATATGGTACAATGTTTCTGAGACAACAGGGGACTTATAGCATGGGGGACACTTGGTTCAGTGCTAATGCATAAGTGTCTTATTAAAACAATATCTATGACTTCAATAATTTATTATACAATACCTCATCAGGAATTCTTGTGCAATAAAAATGATAGCTGTATATCTGGTGTTCCAAGCTTCTTCCTTATAATCAATTGCTTTCTCCCTCTGACAACTTCCTTTCTATAGACTTGAACTAATGAGGCAAGCAGAAGGATGGCAATGGAAGAAGAATTTTGCCAAGTTAAACTGAATCCAGATTGGCATCAATTGGGCAATTCTAAATATATTTTGTGTTGATGATGACAACAATAATTTTTACCACCACAAAATTTTCTCAGTGTTATCCAATGGATCTGAAATATAGAAATGAACATGGAAGAATTCCTAAGTAGTAGAAAACTACTTGGAAGACTATGGAAATGGACTAGATCAGGGGTGTCAAACTCTTGTCATCATGGTGGTATCACGTGACGTATCAGGACTTTCCCCTCCTTCACTAAACTGGGTGGGGGTGGGGCCAGCACGTGACCCATCTGGCCCGTGGGCTGCGAATTTGACACCCCTGGACTAGATGCTCAGCTAACCATCTTTTAGAGCAGAGTGGAGACTAGACCTAATACTGGCAGTCCTCAACTCACAACCATAAATGAGACCAGAATTCCTGTTATTAAGCATGGCAGTTGTTAAATGAGTCATGCCCAATTTTATGACCTTTTTGCCATTGTTGCCAAGTGAACCACTTGCAGTTGTTAATAACACAGTTGTGAAGTGAATCCAATTTACCTCATTCACTTTTCGTGTTGGAAGACAGTTAGGAAGGTTACAAATGGTGATCCCATGAGTCTGGGACAGTTCAGCTATCAAAAATGCATGCCAAATGCCAAGCACCCAAATGTTGACCACGTGACTGTAGGGATGCTGAAACAGTTGTGAGAGTACTGGTTCTAACCAGTCACTTTTTCCAGTGCTTGGATGGTTCTAAATTGAGGATTACCTGTAGGTTGAAACTAACACTCTTTTTAAAATGAACTGGTAGAATGCCACCCCTGAATTGATTACTATGTACAAAGGAAGGAATTTTCCCTCCCTACTGTCCTGCCTGCTGTCCCCCTCCCCCCAGACTATTCTCTCCTGGGTGCCTGGCCCACCTGCCCTTCAAAGGAGGCTGGAGCTCTGTCCCTTTTTTCCCCTACTGAATTGGTAAAACACTAGAGGACGTTAAGTTTCCTGTGGGCCTGGTGAATGGTGGGCCTTTCCCCACTTTTTCTAAGTTCATCAATGGAGCTTTAATTTTTTTTATTTTTTTTATTTAATTTTTTCAATTTAGTTTCTTTCATAACCATGTTACATTGACAACAATTCTGCCAGTTTCTCTTCCAGCCCAAGTCATAGAAAGATGGGTAAAACTGGGCTTGCTTTTTTTTTTTTCCATTTTAACTTGTCCACCAGCAGATGCACCAGATGGGAAAATGTCAAAAGCAAGAGTGCACATATGAAAAGTCTATCCATGAAAATCTCAAATCCTCAAAGACTTCCCCAGAAAGGAAAGGGATTGTTGTTGGCTTTCCTGGCAGGGGAAAGGTGAAAAGGAAGCAGGGCAATCACTAATGGAGGAGCATGTGAAGCATAGTCCAGGCAAGAATGCCAGGCCTTCATTCCAAAGTGGAGGAAGGCTCTGAGGACTGGCTTCATTTTTACCTCAAATTTTCATGAGTGTGAAGAGTCCTCATCTTTCTCCTCCCCAAATGGGCCAGCATTTCCTCCAGATGGTTAATGGGGCAATACAATGGTAATTAGCCAGTGCCCTGCCTACCCCTCTCTAGAGCAATTAGAAAATAGCCTGGTGCCTTCACTTGTGGGAAAAAAGGGGAAACCCCAGGGAGTGGATGCCATGAGGGCAATGAAGTGGATGCAATTCTCACCAGTGGAAAACCTCAGATGGACAGGCAGTGCAACCAACTGACCCATTTCCCCCCTCAGGAGCAGTACTGGGTCTGATTAAATTCCAAGGTTAATCATCTCTATGCATAAAGATGGCAGAAAGCCTCACACATTGTGGAGTCATACAAATCCTGTGGTCTTGAATTGAAGAATCTTGTGGGGAAAATATAATAGAACACTTCAAAGAAGCCAGAAGAACATCAGACAGAAAAAGGTCAAAGCAGACCTCTCTCATTCCAGAGTGCAGGATAAGAAGCTTGGATTGTAGTGTTGAAAGGTGCCAAAATGCCTTTCTTTCGAGGATTCGATTTTCCCGCTGGGAGAGCTCCGGCGCAAGGATACGGACAACTGCTTGAAAGCTGGATCTTTTTATTTTTCAGGAAGGTGGAGAACAGCGAGAAGTCTGCATTCCTGGGCTAGCTACCTAATTATGGTAAGTCCCTGGTTTTTTATACCCTTTTCTCCCTTTGTAAGTTGATTTTGTGTGAGTGTTTGTATTGGTGCCTAATGTTTCAAACAATAATGTTTGAAATTATTTCAAACAATAATGTTTCAAACAATAATGTTTCAAACAAGACAACAATAATGATCTAATACATATCGATTTTACAGTAGACAACGTTGAAAAGCACTACGCAACCTAAAACCATCTCTATCTATTGGACCGGATGGAATATGTGCCTACTTCTTAAGAAAACTATCCGCTGCCATAGCCAAACCTCTAAGCATAATCTTTGAAAAATCTTTCAGAACCAGCTCCTTGCCCAACCTATGGTTACAAGCCACAGTCATTCCCATCTTCAAAAAGGGAGACCCAAGCCTAGTTGAAAATTACAGACCAATCTCCTTATGCTGCGTCACCTGTAAAGTCATGGAATCAATTATTAACCAATCCATCATCCTCCATTTAGAGACAAACAACCTACTCTCCAATAAACAATTTGGTTTCAGAAAAAAACTATCCTGTAATCTGCAACTCTTACACTGCAAAAACATATGGACGACACAACTCGACCAGGGCAAAGCAATAGACGCAATCTACATAGACTTCTGTAAAGCCTTTGATTCAGTGGTACACGACAAACTACTCCTAAAAATAAAATCTTATGGTATCTCTGGACAACTGAATAACTGGATAGAAGCATTCCTGTCAAACAGACAACAAATGGTCAAAATTGGGAACGCCCTATCAAATCCAGTACCTGTCAATAGTGGTGTTCCCCAAGGCAGTGTTCTAGGACCAACTCTCTTCATAATCTACATAAACGACCTTTGTGATCATATCAAGAGCAATTGCGTTCTCTTCGCTGATGATGTAAAGCTGTTCAATACCACAGACAATACTACTACCCTTCAAAAGATCTAGACTATGTATCTGAATGGTCTAACATATGGCAACTCCAAATCTCAACAAATAAATGCTCTGTCTTACATATTGGTAAAAAAATCAGAAAATAAAATACAAGCTGAATAGTCAAGATCTTGTTGATGACCCAAGCTCTGTAAAGGACCTTGGAATACTCACCTCTAATGATCTAAGTGCTAGAGCTCACTGCAACTACATAGCCAAAAAGGCATTAAGAGTTGTTAACCTAATCCTACGTTGCTTTTTCTCTGGTAATATCTCACTACTAACCAGAGCATACAAAACATTTGCTAGACCAATACTCGAATACAGTTCATCAGTCTGGAATCCTTATCACGTATGTGATATTAACACAATTGAGAAAGTCCAGAAGTATTTCACAAGAAGAGTTCTCCACTCTTCTACCCGTTATAGAATACCTTACGCCACCAGACTCGAAATTCTAAAACTAGAAAACCTCGAATTACGCCGTCTTCAGTCTGACTTAAGCATGGTATATAAAATCATACATTGCAATGTCCTACCTGTCAATGAATACTTCAGCTTTAACCATAACAACACAAGAGCACACAATAGATACAAACTCAAAGTAAACCGCACCAAACTTGATTGCAGGAAATACGACTTCAGCAATAGAGTGGTCAATGTCTGGAATACTCTACCCGACTCTGTAGTCTCTTCCCCAAACCCCAAAAACTTTAACCTTAGACTGTCTACTATTGACCTCACCCCTTTCCTAAGAGGTCTGTAGGGGGCGTGCATAAAGCGCACCAACGTGCCTACCGTCCCTGTCCTATTGTTTCTCTTATTCTTTTATTTTTCTTATATGTACCCATTTCATATATTCACAACTATGTATACACTTGTACTTATTATCTTGTAAACAATTGACAAATCAAATAAATAAATAAATAAATAAATAAATAAATCCTGTTTGAGTTTGTATTTATTCCCGCCGGAGGGCAAACTCCGCAGGGTGCGGAAGGCAAACTCCGCGGGGTGGCCAGATTGTATTATTGGTTTTCTGTAATCTCTTTTAGCTTTAAGATAGTTTTTCATATTTGTTCTGTGGCAATCTCCTGTCTGTCCCTTTTGTAATTTATATTTTGTGTCTTTTGTCTGTTTGTTTTGCTTATTTGGTATGTCCTGTGTTTGTAAGGGTTTTCTGAATTATCTTTTTGTTTCCTTTTTTCTATTTGTCTAGTTTTCTTAATTACTCAGGCTTTTGTCTATAGGGATTCTTTAATACTTTTTATTTGATTCCTTTTCCTATGTAAATTTGTTTTCTGGCTGGCCTGATGTTCCCCTTGGGCTTTTCCTGTTTTTTGTGACATTACTGCCTTCGTGAAATTCCCTTTCCACAGTAGAAAGGCAGATTCCAAATGATAGTTAGGAAAAGACTCCTGCTTGTTAGAGTTCAATTACTCAGAAAGACATTGGGAGCTCTTTAGCCTCTGTCTGGAATACTTTCATTTAGATTTTTGCCCTGTACTGGTGCTGTACTCAAAACCTATTAGGCCTTCAAATTCTATCATTTAGGAAAGCGTCTCTGTTGCTTTTCATTAGCTTCCATGCAGTATTGTACCTCCTTCCAGCATGGCTAATATTGCAGAACTGGTAACGTGCCATACCATGTTTTACAGACATCTGTAATGCTGCCATGGATCTTCCATGGGTCTTGTGTGTGTGTGTGTGTGGGGGGGACAGACAAAGAATGTGTGGCTAGAACAGAACTTGACTGAAATAGAATCTCTCTTCTCAGCTTAGCTGCTGGGAATCCCTGAGACTCTCCAGTTGTGCCAATTTTACATTAGCAGCTGCTGGCTTGAATGACATCACAGCTTGTCTCGCTCCTTATTTGTTTTTAATTCAATCACTTAAGCACCTGCATCCTCTGCAAGGATCCTTTTCCTGTGATTGCTAACTTTCTATAAGAACTTTTAGCTTGGACTTTATCAAATATTTTTTAAAAGTAACATTCAGGATATTTATAAGATTATGTTATATATCTTCATCTCAAAGTGTTTTAACGATTTGCTGAGAAAGAACACTGACAGGGATATACCGTACGAATTTGTAAGAACACACACACACATAACTCCAAAGGTTCTTACAGAGATCCTTCTTACTTCCATATTCTTACAGAGAGAGAGAGAGATAGTACATACACATATATATAGTACAAACACACACACACATATATAGTACACACACTATATATATGTGTGTGTGTGTATAGTATGTATGTATGTATATAAAATACATATGTAGGAAGTTAGCACCCACTCTTCTCCTAGAATGAAATATTCTAGGAAGTATTAAAAAGCCAGAATATTATATTTCCCTGGATGATAAATGGAGAAACATGGTTTTTTAGGCAGGAAGCAAACTCACTCTTAATAGCCCCCACCGTCCTCAATAGCCCACAGCATATGTCAACACTTAAGAGATAAAGAGATGGCTAGGTTTATTCATAAGCAAATGCCCTCACTCAAGATCCTTCAGGGCAAAGCCATTAAGCCATAATAGGAATTTCCCAAAGCCCCTTCATGACATCACCCAGCAGGATTCAACCAAGCTTGGCAATCAAGACAACTTACAAAGTTATAAGTTACCCCTGCACGGCCCCATGGGAATCTGACAACCAATCAGGATATATTTCTTGCCACAGGAAAACGAAGCAAGTTCAAAGCCCAACAGAGGGTATAAATAACACTCAATCTTTATTTATTTATTTTATTTTATTTGTCAAGCGATTATAAGATAACAGGTATAAGTATAAACATAGTTATAAATACATGAAATGGATACATATCAGAAAAATAAAAAGAATCAATAGGACAGGGACGGTAGGCACGTTGGTGCACTTATGCACGCCCCCTACAGACCTCTTAGGAAAGGGGTGAGGTCAACAGTAGACAGTCTAAGGTTAAAGTTTTTGGGGTTTGGGGAAGAAACCACAGAATCAGCTAGAGTATTCCAGACATTGACCACTCTGTTGCTGAAGTCATAGTTCCTGCAATCAAGTTTGGTGCGGTTTACCATGAGTTTGCATCTATTGTGTGCTCTTGTATTGTTATGGTTGAAGCTGAAGTATTCATTGACAGCTAGGACATTGCAATATATAATTTTATGTATTATACTTAGATCGGACCGAAGGCGGTGTAGTTCTAGGTTTTCTAGGTCTAGAATTTCAAGTCTGGTGGCATAAGGTATTCTGCAATGAGGAGTGGAGAACTCTTCTTGTGAAATATTTCTGGACTTTCTCAACTGTATTAATATCAAATATGTAATGAGGGTTCCAGACTGATGAGCTGTATTCGAGTATTGGTCTAGCAAATGTTTTGTATGCTCTAGTGTGTTATTACCTGAGAAAAAGCTACGCAAGATTAGGTTAACAATTCTTAATGCCTTTTTGGCTATATAGTTACAGTGGGCTCTAGCACTTAGATCATTAGAGATGAGTACTCCAAGGTCCTTGACAGAGTTTGGATCATCAGCAAGGTCTTGACTATTCAGCTTGTATTTTATTTTCTGATTTTTTTTGCCAATATGTAAGACAGAGCATTTATTAGTTGAGATTTGAAGTTGCCATTTGTTTGACCATTCGGATACATAGTCGAGGTCTTTTGAAGGGTAGCAGTATTGTCAGTGGTGTTGAACAGCTTTACATCATCAGTGAAGAGAATGCAGTTGCTCTTAATATGATCACAGAGGTCATTTATGTAGAGTATGAAGAGAATTGGTCCTAGAACACTGCCTTGGGGGACACCACTGTTGACAGTTACAGGATTTGATAGGCACATATTCCATCCGGTCCAATAGATAGAGATGGTTTTAGATTGCGTAGTGCTTTTTCAACATTGTGTTCTGTAAAATTGATATGTATTAGAACATTGTAGTTGTCTGTTGTTCAACTAGGAAATATTGGGCATGATCCATTGCTGTTTACAAATACTGAGCCAAAGAATGTGTTAAAGAGGTTGGCTTTAATGGTGTCATTGTTTCAGTCTTTACCATTAGGTCCTTTCAGGGGTGGACCTTGAGTCTTTTAGTTTGTTTTTTACAAAATTGTAGAAAGCGCGGGTGGAATTGGTGTATAGAAGGTTTTCCTCTTGTTTGATGTGATAATTGGTGCATTCAGTCTTTATCTGGTGGCATAAATTTTTGTATCGGTGTTTGAAGTTGGCAACGTGACCAGATTTGTTTTTCTGCCAGAGTGATCTCTTTTTGGATTGAAGCTTTCTTATTGTTATGGGTAATTTGAATTTTCTGGTTTTGGGAGTTGTTATTGGTACATATATTTTGATGACTCTTTTGACTTCAAGTAAAAATATGTTGTAATGGTCTTCAACTGTATTGCATCCAGTGAATAGAAGTTGCCAATCAAGAAATGAGAGATTGTTGTCTATAAGATCATAGTTGCCTTTTTTGAAGTTATAATTGGGGATCCCGTCATTATGATGATTTTTGTGTGGACATATGTTGAGACAAAAGTCAATCATGTTGTGGTCACTGTTGAAAAGGGTTCTTTAATTTGTATTCCATAAATTGAATTCAAACTATTGCAGAAGATGAGATCGAGGCAGATGTTAAGTCTAGTTTGACCATTCCATGTGGTCAGCTACCCAGAATCACACATGCCTGATAGTTCTACTTCACCATTAAACCATTCCAATCAGTTTCCAGTGTGTCTTTCTTCCCACTTGGAACTGAACCCAGATAGATATTTCTTCCAACACACACACAGTGAAACTTCCAACACACACAGTAAAACTCGAAAAATTAGAATATCATGCAAAAGTTCATTTATTTCAGTAATGCAACTTAAAAGGTGAACCTAATATATGAGATAGACATGCAAAGCAAGCTTTGCAACAGCGGCAGTGGCACCAGAGGCTCAGGCTCAGCGGCTCCTGGTTTTGCCCCACCCTTCCCGAGGCGACGCGGGACTGGGGCCGCAGCGGCGGCAGCAACTCCTGACAGCCCCAGCCGGAAACCTGAGCGGAGTCCGGGCGGAACTGCCTGTTGCTGCTGTGGGCGCCGTTGCGGGCGCCCGGCTGCCCAAGTAAAGAACAGGGCCGCGCCGGAGAAGCAGAGCAAAGCCGGACACCAACAGCCGCCTCCCTCGGCGCAGAAAGCCTCCCCCAACCAGCCGGCTGGTCTCCTCCTCCTCGGTCACACAGAACAAACAGGCAGAGAAGGAGGAGAGCAGCTGGCCAGCCGGGGGAGGCCTCCCGTGCTGCGAAAGAGGCAGCCAACTATCTCCGGCGCCGTCCTGCTCCACGCGCTGGCTGCTTGGACTTGCCCGGCCCGGCACTAGAACAGGGCGGTGCTGGATGTTGGAGAAGCCGAGCGGAGCCGAAGCGACCTCGGCTCGCGTTGTTTTCTGAGCCCGCGAGCCTAGAGCCAGGGCGCTTTCATTGCACGGCGGAGCTTCTTGTCTCGGGAAAAATCGGGCGTCGTTGCTGCCCCCTGAGGGGAGGGCGATTCTGGGATGCGCGATTGGAGGACTTCGTGGCTTTGGGTGGGAGCGAGGATGGACGGAGTCTGTGAAGTGGGGCTTGCCTGCCCTTGCTGGCTGCCTCTGCTTCCTTAGGGGCGGGGAAGGGGGCTCATCTGGACCAAGGGTGAGTCTCCCCCTCAGTTTCCCCTGAAGGATCTTCCCTCGCTTTTGCCTTCTCCCTACATCTCCGCTCAGGTGTCCGGCTGGGGCTGTCGGGAGTTGCTGCCGCCAGTGCGGCTCCGGTCCCAGCGTTGCCTTGGGAAGGGTGGGGCAAAACCAGGAGCCGCTGAGCCTGAGCCTCCGGTGCCGCTGCGCTGTTGCAAAGCGCTGCGCGGCTCTTCCTTTTTGCCTTTCCCTTCCCGAGGCAACGCGGGACCGGGGCCGCGCCAGCGGTAGCGACTCCTGACTCAGGGGGCCTCCGAGGGAGGGGAAGAGAGTGACTCCTGCCTCCCGCTGTCATCATCATCTTCTTCTTTTGGGTTAGTGAATCAATTAAACCTTTCATGATAATGAGATCGTTTCCCAAATTAATTATTTTTATTTTTGAAATTTACCAGTAGCTGCTGGATTTCCCACCCTCGGCTTATACTCGAGTCAATAAGTTTTCCCAGTTTTTTGTGTGAAATTAGGTGCCTCGGCTTATATTCGGGTCGACTTATACTCGAGTATATACTATATATATATATATATATATATATATATATATATATATATATATATATATATATATATATATATATATATATATATATATATATATATATATATATAGTGTTACTTGTTATATTTTCCCGTCATTGTAGTTCTTTTAAAGTTGTAGCAACGTTTCAGCAGAATCTCATCTGCCATCATCAGGCTTCATCATCAGAACTACAATGCGTGGGAATATACTACCAGCACAATCATGTGAGAAAACTTAGAAAACAATATATATATATATATATATATATATATATATATATATATATATATATATATATATACACACAAACACACACACACACATACCACACACACACACACACACATATATATGGCATTCAGCTTTGTTCAGGTCTTTTCCCATGTCATTATAGTTGTGCTTTTAAAGTTGTATCAACGTTTTGGCAGAATCTCTTCTGCCATCATCAGGCTTCTGTATTGTGTTTGTCTGTGAGTCAGACTTTCACAGCCGTTTCAGTTTTAAATTTGGGGCTAGCCTACTGCTGTGCCAGAATGGTTTTTTCTTCATCCTGATTGGTTGGGAGCCTTGGTCTGTGTTTATTTGTCTTGGAGTTTGCTGTGTTCTGCAACATTGGTGTTTCTAATATCTTCTGTCTCTTTTGTAGCTTTTTTTTTGTTTTGATTGGCTGGCAACATTGTGTTCCTGTATTGGAGGCTTTTAGTGCGGCTTGGCTCCAAGTAAATGGATGGCTATCATTTATTAGGAAGCTAGGTTTCATCTGGGTGCCTGGTTGGGGTGTCTTTGAGCTGGAGGTATCAGGGGGGTCTGTTTGTGCCCAGGTGTTTGCCTGGCTTGTGGTGTGGAGATTTTTTTGTTTGCGAGTGCAGGCTTCCAAATAATTGACAGTCTGGTGGAATCATCTCTTCTATTCATGCTTTCAGGTCTTTTTTCAATCTCTATGGCTTCTCTGATAATTCTGTGGCTGGGGTTTTCTATAGTGGCTAGGGTTTTGGTGCCATTGAAGTTGATGCTATGACCTGTGGCTTTCATGTGTTGGACTAGTCAGGAAGTGTGTTCCAGCTTTTTTACTGCATTTTTGTGTTCATCCAGGTGGGTACTTATTCTTCTATTGGTCTGTCCAATGTATGTAGCAGGGCATGATGCCCAGGGGACTTCATATATGCCTTGGTTTTCCAGGTCAATTTTATCTTTGGGGTTTCTTAGGATGGCTGCTATTTTTGTGTCTGTTTTGAAGGCCGTCTTGATGTGATGCCTGTGTGGTATCCAGATGCCCCCAACTAAATGGCCTCCCAAAAATACATGAAGAAGGCATACCTCTCAGACCCATAGTCAGCTCCAGAGGAGCACCACTACAAAACCTAGCTAAACACTTAGCAAACCAGCTACAGCCCCATGCTGAAAGAGCAGCTTCTCATGTAAAAACTCATACCACTTCTTGGAAATGATCAAAGATCTACACGTGGAGCAAGAAGATCTGCTTGTAAGTTTTGACGTGGTTTCACTATTCACTCAAGTCCCGATAAAAGAGACCCTTGAAATCATCAAAATAAATACCAACCAGCTAAACACCTCATGGAACTAACAGAACACTGCTTAACCAACACATATTTCATATACAAAGGACAAAGATACAAACAAATAGAAGGAGCTCCCATGGGATCACCACTGTCACCTGTCATTGCAAACCTGTTCATGGAAGAATTCGAATCCAGAGCCCTGGCCAATGCCATCCTCAAACCCAAACTATGGTTAAGATACATCAATGACACATTTGTGATTTGGCCCCATGGAAAGAAAACCTAAACAATTTCCTAACATACCTAAACAGCACACACCCCAAAATCAAGTTCACCATGGAAACGAAACAAACAAACAACTACCATTCCTAGATGTACTAATCTACAAAAAAATAGATGGCGCACTAGGACACACCATATACCAGAAGAAAACACACACCAACCGCTACCTCAACGCCCAATCCCACCACCACCCAGCACAGATAAACTCCGTGGCCAAAACACTAATCGCCAGAACCAAACGCCTGGCAGACAAGATACACATAAAGACTGAACTATGCACCCTGACTAAAGTACTGACAGCTAACGGCTTCCACAAAAGCAAAATCACCAGCTTGATCCACAAAAACACACTGAGACTTCCGGTTTGAGCTTCTTCAGCAACAGACTGAAACCTCGTCTCTGCGAGGCTTCGATCCGTGCTACCGCTGGAGCGCCCGAGCCGGCTGGTTTCGGGGCTAAGCCACCCTGTAGAGGTGGTGAAGTGGGGGAGACTGCCAGCAGGGTTGAGGAGAGCGCATCTCTCCTCTCCAGCTGGCCATTACTCCCTTTTCCGGCGGTTGCAGCGGTGGTCAGAAATGGCCACCACAAAGAAGAACTCGACTGGAAAAGAATGTGCAGGAGGAAGATAAGAAGAAAAAGTTTTGGTTGACGGGTCAAACAGCAAAAGCAACAAATAAGGTACCCTGGAATTGAAACTGTTAAAAAAAATAACATTGTTCCTTAAGAACAATGCTGCAAAGGAGAGAGAAAAAAGATTTGGGTTTCTCCTTTTCCTATACTGACAGCTAAGAGACTTAAGCAAGAAATTGGAAAAAATCCACTTTGACATCAATAGGCATTTAATGCTGAAAATAAAAAGACAAAGGGATAATAAAGATTTCTGGATAATTAAAAGCTTTTGAAAACAGGAAAGGAGAGAAAAAGAATAAAAGGGTAGGATCTGGAAGGGAGGAGACTCCTGGAATTAAAAAGAACTTACAGCAAAATCTCAACAAGACTTCCAAAAGATACATTCTAACTGAAATATTGCAACAAAAACCCCAGGAAGAGAAAGTCGAAAAAGAAATAAGAAGATATAATTTGGGACTATCTGGATTACTTGATGATTTCTGGATTCTTGGTTATTGTTTTGAATGACTAAAATCAATTGGGTGGTTGTTTAAAACTGTTTAAAATGGCTCCACTTTTAGAAGAACTGAAAATGGAACTTAAAAAGTACAAAGAAGATGCACAAGAAGGGAGAGGTTCTTTTGGCTTGTATTTCAGTTTTTAGAAATGGAGATTTGGAATTATGAGAAACAACAAGAAATGCCTGCAGAACAAGAAGATTGCGACAAAGAAGAAGCCATCTTTAATGAACAAGTAATCTTAGATGGGGGTAAAAGGAAAGGGGGAAAGAGAATGGAAAGTTTAAGATTGGGAAAAACAACTCCCCCAAAATAGAGTGAAAAATAAGTATAAAATCAGAAAGCAACAGAAGAGGGAAATGCAGAAGAGAAAATTGGAACTAGAGAGACAAGGGGTAAAAAGGGAGGGAGAAGATGAGTGGGAAGAAAGAAAGGAAAAGAAGTTATAAAGGACAGAAGCAAAATATAGAGAACCAGGGCCTATTTAGAGATAATGGATGAAAACTTAATGGAAAAAGGGATTCTGCAAAGGTACATAAGATAGTATGGTTATATTAAAAGCAGAAATAATTTTAGAAAATATGAAACAATGTATGATTAAAATGTCTGATAAAATAGCTATCCTAATTCAGTGGAATGCTTGTCAAATAAATAAATGTAACAAAAGGTATATTCAATGATTTATAAAACATATGTGAAGAGAAATAAGGGAAAAATTAATTATGGAGATTATACGTGTTTTTAA
This sequence comes from Notechis scutatus, assembly GCF_049901735.1. Lineage (NCBI taxonomy): Eukaryota > Metazoa > Chordata > Lepidosauria > Squamata > Elapidae > Notechis > Notechis scutatus. The sequence continues at coordinate 72,849,067 of NC_142012.1, forward strand.
GGAAGTACGATATTTAATTGAAAAGAAGTGTTCAAGATGTTAAGATTTTAATGATTATTAATGATAGAACTGAACTGGAATGGAATGAGGGTTTATAATTACATATATTTACAAACTTTCTTTTTTTAAAAGAATATAGTGTGTATTATAAGAATGTACCAAGCAGAATTTGATTGGAAGTTATGTATTATGTATTATATTGAAGGTCATAAACTTAAGGTACATATTGAAGTTTAAATAAGAGTTGAATGGGTGTAATTAAAAGATATAAAGGTGTCATACTCCAATTAGTAACTACAGGAGAAAATTTGTTTAATGAGAAAAGATAATATGAAATTGAAACAGAACAGACAAAAGTATAAATATAATGATTTGAACTGAGATGAGATAATCAAAATAAAATTGAGAAAATTAAAAGACAGGAAAAACTATATAGAAAATGTAAAATAGCATAAGATATGGAATAGAATACAAAAAGGAGCATGAAATTGAGTTTTGTGTCTGTATAAAGAAGTTCAATTTGGGACCATGCTATTTTCAAAAAAGATGTTTTACTTGTATTTTGTGTGTGAAAACCCAAATAAAACTTTATTTAAAAAAAACACTGAGACATAATGGAGACCTAGAAGATGAACAGACCTATAGAACAGCTGTCCTGCCCTACATAAGAGGTACTACAGACAAAATCAGTAGATACTACCACAGGCATCACATCAAGATGGCCTTCAAAACAGACAGAAAAATAGCAGCCATCCTAAGAAACCCCAAAGATAAAATTGACCTGGAAAACCAAGGCATATATGAAGTCCCCTGTGCATCATGCCCTGCACATACATCGGATAGACCAATAGAAGAATAAGTACCCACCTGGATGAACACAAAAATGCAGTAAAAAGCTGGAACACACTTCCTGACTAGTCCAACTCATGAAAGCCACAGGTCATAGCACGACTTCAATGGCACCAAAACATTAGCCACTATAGAAAACCCCAGCCACAGAATTATCGGAAGCCTAGAGATTGAAAAAAGACCTGAAAGCATGAATAGAAGAGATGATTCCACCAGGCTGTCAATTATTTGGAAGCCTGCACTCACAAACAAAAAATCTCACACCACAAGCCAGGCAAACACCTGGGCAAAAACAGACCCGCCCGATACCTCCAGCTCAAACACACCCCAACCAGCACCCAATTGAAACCTAGCTTCCTAATAAATGATAGCCGTCCGTTTACTCAGAGCCAAGCCGCACTAAAGCCTCCAACACAGGAACACAATGTTGCCAGCCAATCAAGACAAAAAAGCCACAAAACAGGCAGAAGATATTAGAAACACCAATCAAGCAGAACACAGCAAACTCGAGACCAATAAACACAGACCAAGACTCCCAACCAATCAGGATGAAGAAAAAACCGTTCTGGCACAGCAGTAGGCTAGCCCCAAATTTAAAACTGAAACGGCTGTAAAAGTCTGACCCACAGACGGACACAATACAGAAGCCTGATGATGGCAGATGAGATTCTGCTGAAACGTTGCTACAACTTTAAAACAACTACAATGGCGTGGGAAAATACCTGAACCAAGCCGGACACCATACATGTAAGTACCCGAAAACTTAAGAAAACATATATATTGTGGGTACTTACATGTATGGCCTTCAGCTTTGTTCGGTATTTTCCCACGTCATAGTAGTGGTGCAAAGTTGTAGCAACGTTTCAGCAGAATCTCATCTGCCATCATCAGGCTTCTGTATTGTGTCCGTCTGTGAGTCAGACTTTTACAGTGGTTTCAGATTTAAATTTGGGGCAGCCTATTGCTGTGCCAGAATGGTTTTTTCTTCATCCTGATTGGTTGGGAGTCTTGGTCTGTGTTTATTGGTCTTGGAGTTTGCTGTGTTCTGCTTGATTGTGTCTCTAATATCTTCTGTCTGTTTTTGGCTCTTTTTGTATCTTGATTGGCTGGCAGCATTGTGTTACTTTATTGGAGGCCTTTAGTGCAGCAGCTTCGGGTAAATGGACGGCTATCATTAGTTAGGAAGCTGGGTTTCATCTGGGTGCCTGGTTGGGATGTGTTTGAGCTGGAGGTATCAGGGGGATCTGTTTGTGCCCGGTGTTTGCCTGGCTTGTGGTGGAGATTTTTGTTTGTGAGTGCAGCTTCCAAATGATTGACAACCTGGTGGAATCATCTCTTCTATTCATGCTTTCTGGTCTTTTTCAATCTCTATGGCTTCTCTGATGATTCTGTGGCTAGGTTTTTAGTGCTAGGTTGGTGCCATTGAAATGCTATGACCTGTGCTTCCATGTGTTGGACAGTGAGGAAGTGTGTTCCAGCTGAAACGTTGCTACAACTTTAAAAGCACCACTACTATGATGTGGGAAAATACCCGAACAAAGCTGAATATATATATATATATATATATATATATATATATATATATATATATATATATATATATATATATATATATATATATATATATATATATACACACATACATATATACATACACACCTATACACATATATATATACAATTGCAGTTACAATGCAGTTACACCAAGTAATGTTTAAAAAGTGTTAAGTTTAACAACATTTCTAAGATAAGAAATATAGAAGATAAAAACTCTGAGTGTACATAATGTATTGCATTGAATTGCAGTTCAGTCATAATATCCACAATATTAAGGGACCTACATCCTGGATACTCTGGTAATGTACAGTACCAACAACTAGATTTTAAAAGACACCCCAGGTGTTATTTTGAAGTTTGCCTAGGAAAGCTGATACAACAAGTCTGACATCCTGCTTAGAAGAGACTATCGAAATGCTGTGCTAAGTGGGCTTCAGCCTGGTCTGAATGCTTGTGCATCAGAGTCTCATAGATCTCATTCTGGTATGAACATTTGAGCAAAATATGCATAATAAATATCAGAGCAGAACCCTGGCACTGCTTTGTACTCTGAGCTTTCCATGCATGCTTTCACCTGAGTGCAGGAGAGAGATAATTGGTGACATTTGTGAAATCAGGTATGATTCCACCAGAACTTTATGAAAAGCATTTAATGGTGCTGTTCCAGTTAAAAATACTCAATTTACCCCAATGGTTTAGAGCAGAGGTCTCATTCTCGCGGCCCGCGGGCCAATTGCGGCCCGCAGGAAAATATCCTGTGGCCCCCACCGTGATATGAAAGTATAATATTAGTGTATAATATAAAGTATAATATAAAGTATAATATTATGCGGCCCAGCCTCACCCAGACTCTGCCTCCAGCGGCCCCCAGGCAAATTGTGTTTGAGACCCCTGGTTTAGAGTAATCAATCTTTCACTCAGCCCCACGAGAGGTTCCCTTACCTTGTAACAACAATGCTGAGGGTGCTACTGGAAGAATCGATGATCTGCATGGTAGTGGCATGGGAGAGGCCAGCACATGGCTTTCCATTAACAGATACAAGTTCATCGTTTTCCCTTAGGCCACCACGACACGCTTTACTTCTCTTTCGAATCTAAAAAAAGAAAAGTGAAGTAGGGATCAGCAGCCCAGAAGTGGCCCCATTACTTACTCAACTTTTCAAAAGTGGGTGAAAGAGTTTTGGGCAGAGGTCCAGTTAGGCATATCTACAGGGTATGATAAAAATAAAATCAATATAGTGGCCATGATGGTGTGGTGCAAGCTCTGCCCATTTTTATGTCACACATTTAAAAATGGGTGAGAGTTTCCATCACAGCATCACGGCCACCCTCATAATCAGCCACTTTGGGAAACTCCATCTGAGCAAGAAAATAAACAAATAAATATAATGTTGTATAATGTCTAGGTGTTGCCACTAACACAATGTCCTAAAACCTGTTGCTGGTGATAAGCTATTTTAACTATTGAAATATTTTGAAATATAACATGCAAAAGTTGTCATTAACAAGTACTCAGATTTTAAAAAAACTCACAAATAGAAGCTGAATTGACAAAAATGTTACTGGTCATTGCCTTCAGGAGAGGCAGTGAGACCCAACAGAGAAATACGGATAGAAGGCAGAGGTACCCTGGCATGTGAGGTGTATAACAAGAGTAAGACAACTGTTGCCCACATGGTTGTCTCGTTGAGGGTTTGTCAGTCTTACAGATCAAGAAATCAACTCCCCAGGAAGACAAATAATGCTTTTATTGAGATTGTCAATGATAACACAATCTTGCAAGTCTGATTGGGCTGGACCTCTTTCCCTTTTTTATATTCCTGTGAATTAGGGAGGTGTCTCTTCCGAATATTCAGTTTGTTGTGAACTTAAGATATTTCACCTATTGTTACTTTATTAACAGAGTTTATGTTCTACAGGTTTTGCTAGAAGAGGGACACTGATTATTTTGAATAGGTGGCGAGGTGCGTGGGGCGAGTTCCCCCCTCCACCCTTTTCCCCCTCACCACAATGCAAGCAACACAAGCCTTGTGTTACCGCGGGCCATGTGGGTGGCGCAGCCTTGTGTTCCTGCGCAGCCTGGATTAATTGCTTTGGGGGTGACATTTCTCTGTGGACCACCCAAATTTTCTCGTGGACCACAAGTGGGCTGCAGCCCACCGGTTGGTGACCACTGCTCTAAATAAAATATGCCAATTTGTTAACCAGCTGATGATAAAAAAAATCCTCTCAAATTACTTTTGAGATACAACTATGCGGGGAATGTAACCAAACTGCCGAGGCAACTTCACAAGTAACTGAAAATGCAGAAAGTTTATCGCAGTTTTAGAAGAACTGGACATTAACTTTCACTACAATAGTTCAAATGTAAACCTCTCAACACAACTGAAAGAGCATCAAGTAAAAAGACAAATTTGGGACTTTTACTTTAAGGACATTAACAAGGTTGAGGATCTCGTGATAAAATCCTATAAATCTTTGATAAAACTTCCAGAGAAGAAAAACATTTTACTCCATGAAGATAAGCTGGAAGGAGTGAGTTAAATTTAATGAGTTAACTGGAATCAGAATGCATTTTTCTCTGCTTGATACGTGCAACTAAAAGAAAGGTTTGACCCAAAATTTGAATTTATATATATATTTTACATATAATGTTAAAGTAATTCTTAAAATAGGCAAAAGCTATTGAAAATGTATTTGAGAGTATTAAGAGAAAGTTAATGAAAATGATGTACCAGTTTAAAGAAAAACTATGTTAAAAAGGATGTTTATAAAAGAAAATAATTCTATCAGGGCAGTTTGGAAGGAGGGATCTAAATCAGTAGTGGGATTCAATTTTTTTTACTACCGGTTCTGTGGGCATGGCTTGGTGGGCGTCGCAGAGGAAGGATGCTGTAAAATCTCCAGTCAGAAGTGGTATTTGCTGGGTCTCCGAACTACTCAAGATTTCCGCTACCGGTTCTTTAGAACTGGTCAGAGCCTGCTGAATACCACCTCTGATCTAAATGCAATACTGAAGTTTAAAGCTTATATGTTAAGAAGTCAAAGAAAAAAATATTAGAATATTAGTTTAGTACTTTGAAGGAGAAAAGGGGTGAAAAAATTGGTTTTTTCCTTTTTTTCAGTAAGGACAAAGAATTTGAAAGACGAAAATAAATTTTATAAATAAAATGGTGACAGTTTACAAAGATTATTAGGTGCAAATAGAAATGCACGTTATTTCTATAGCAAGGAAAATAAAGCAGGAACGGTTAAATTGATTATTTTATTCAAAGAGGAAAATATATTCTTATTTGGATATCACTTCTGGAATCTGTGCTTGTGAAGAAAAAAACTGAAACTTTGACTTTGGTCTTGTTGATTAGAAAGATTTGGTGTTATAGGAATGGCTAGTTATATATTACTGTGTAAAAGCAAAAAGTTGGAGTATGTTTATCTTGTACTGTGCTAAGAAGAGTTGGAAGTCAATGCCCTTTTCTTTCTTTTTCTCTTTCCCCTTGTATCTCACACCTACTTCTCCCTGCTCCCTTTCCCTCCCTTAATTTCCTATTTTCTTTTCTTCCTTGTATTTTATATAAGAAAAATGATTAAAAAAAAAGAATAGAAAGTTGAACAGTGGTTGAACAAGTTGACCAGAGGGTACGATTTATGACATTTATATTATGTAATTAACTTTTTAATGGTATTTTTAAAAATGTTTTGTAAAATTTGCTAAATTTCAATTCCACTGGAGTCATGGATACACTGAGTCATGGAAGCATTCTATAAGTTGGTCCACTTGAGGTATTCTGGTTCAAAAACCGGTGCCCTATGATGCACTGTTTTGCCCAATTAAAGGTTACAGATACGAAAGTCTTAGTAGTTAGATATTCCTGCTGCTTGCAACAAGAGGCAGGAAAAATAATGTTCCTTTGAAGGATGTAATGGGCAGTCATCCCTGATAACAAGATGGGCCTACATATAGTCTTGTTCCTAAGTAAAATAAACCCATAAAGTACCATGATTTCCATGCTGAGGGGCACAGTAAGACTCGTAAAGTAATAAAGCTATTCAATCAAAGACAATGAATGCCCCTAGAGCTGAAAGATATGATCAAAGTCAAGTAAATAACCTTTGAACCATTCTCATTTGGTATGCCTTTGCTTTTGCCCTGAAGTGCTTTTTAAATGGCAGGAGGAAAATTGACTCATTAGAGCTGTGGTGTTGGAGGAGGCTCCTGTACATTCCTTGGACAGCAAAGATGACAAACAAGGAACTACATAAAACCAGACATATCGCTGGAAGGCAAAAATCACAAAATTCCGCCTTATTTCAGCCATGTCGCGCAATCAAACTCACTGGAAAATACAGTTCTCCTCAGAATGGTCAGAGCTAAAAGGAAAGAAGGTCACCAAAAAAACCCCAGACACCATCAAAGCCAATACCGGCCAGAGAATAAAAAAACTGAAAGAAGCTGTGCAAGATGGACATCACTTTTTAAACAGCCAAACTAAAAGCAAAATACTTGCTTTCTAAATAGTACCATGTTGCACCTTGTGCTTTGGCTTATACAGAATCAGCTGACATCCTCCAGAATCTGCCTTGGCATAGTTTTTGGGATTTTTTGGTATGAGCCAGCAGTGTACGGTGGCAGCCAAAAAAACCAATGCAATCCTAAGTTGCATTAACAGAGGGATATAATTATTTTTATAAATAACTCAAGGTGTTGAACATATCAATCTTCTTGTCTGCCTCCAAGATTCTGTCTTCTGCTTGACTCTTTCCAGCTGCCATAGAAACAGGTGGGAGGAATAATTGGGCCTTGTGGGAGGAAGGGCGCTGGAGGTGGAGTTGTGTGAATTGTAAAAGTTGGGATGCTTTGTTGCTTACTGCACAAATGCAGTCACTTATCTTTCCAGGCCAAGGTCAACCATCTTGGCATACCAGATGTCTGAGGATGTACCCACATGATATTATACACACCTCAGATTGGATGTCCAGTTTGAATTGTTGGGGGTGGGGACATAAGATAACTTTATATATATAATTTCCACGCCTTTTGCCTCAGATCTTGTATTTCTTCTCCTGTTACCACTTCAATTTCAGTAAAAGTCCTTTTCTCTATAAATTGGAGTCTAAGGTTTTCTTTCTTGGAATTTGAATGGAGCCACACCTGACACTTCTTCCTATTTTGCACACAACAATCCTGTAGGGTGGATTGGGCTAAGGGATAGTGGCTGGTGCAAGATCATCCGACTGACTTTTATGCCTAAAGCAGGATTAAAACACAGTTTCCTATTTTCTAACCTGGAATTCTGGAATGAACAGGGCCAGATGGACGGTGGGACTGGTGCTTTCTTGCTAGGGGAAACCTACCTAATCAGAGTCATGTCGCTAGAGAACATCCCAAGAAAGTGAACTCTGATGGTCTGACCATCTGAGACAGGGTAATCTCGCAAAATAGTTGGGCATCATACCTTTACCTGTATAGGGCAGCATAAGGATAGGGAAATCGCTAAAGCTTTGCCATTATTTATTGGATTTTTGCAGCCCAGACATTATTGGGCTAATGTCGGAAAATCCCCAAATCACTTCCCCAAATCTATACTTCCAAAATGCCAAGCACTAATAGAAGCCCTGACAACAAATTCTAAGTTATGCTATTAACAAAAGCCTTTAGAAAGGCAGTTGGCTGAAGTAAGGTTAAAAACACAAATTACAAATGTTGAACTCATCAAATTTACCAAGTTGGAGAGAATATCCAAAATTTTAGAAGATAGACTCAAGATTCAGAAGGATCTTAACAGACTTGAATTCTAGGCCCTACCCTATTACAACAAAATGTAATTCAGTGGTGAGAAAAGTAAGGGTTGACACTTAGGCAAGAAAAACTAAATGCACAGGTATAGAATGGATAGAACCTGGCTCAACAGCAGTAACAGTGAAAGGAGAATATAGGAGAATATTTGTAGCTCAAGGTTGAAATGAAGGGTCCTTGGTGCTCTCTGAGCTTGGTTGTTTTCATTACCCAAACAAGGTAACATCATCAGTGCACTCACCCAGACATCCTAGTAGACCACCACAAGTATGACCCAGCAGTGTGACACGGTTGCCAAAAAAAGCCAATGCAGCCCTAGGCTGCATCAACAAAGGGATAATTTCAAGTTCACATGAAGTGATAACATCATTTTATATTGCACTCGTGAGGCCATACTTGGAATACTGCATCCAGTTCTGGTCACCACAATACAAAAAGATGCTGAGGCTTTGGAAAGAGTGCTGAGAAGAGCAACAAAGATGATTTAGGGGACTGGACGCTGAAACATATGATGAATAGTTGCAGGCACTTGGTATGCTAGTCTAATGAAGAGAGAGACTAGGGGTGACATGATAGCAGTCTTCCAATGTTTGAGATGCTGTTACAAAGAAGAGGGGGCAACCCATTGCCCAAAGCACCTGAGGGCAGGACAAAAAGTAATGGATGGAAACTTAACAAGATCCAATCTAGAATTAAGGAGAATTTCCTGACAGAAGAATTAATCAGTGGAACAGGTTGCCTCCAGAAGTTGTGGATGCTGGATCACTGAAGATTTTAAAGAAGAAATTGGACAACTGTTTATCCAGACTGGTATTGGGTATCCTGTTCAAATAGGGGGTTAGACTAGAAGACTTCCACAGTCCCTTCCAAACCTTTTACTCTATGTTCTGATTAGGAAGTATAATGAAGAAACCACAATTGATACAATAGGACTGGAAAGTCAATTAATCAATCAAGCTTAAAGTGATAATTAAAGATGCAGAGAGCCATTAAGACATTCAACTTTCTTTAATTAATAACAACTTGGAGTAATTGTAATTTGGATTGCAGGACCAGTAATGTAGATTACACCACCTCCTACACAGTAGTCCCTATTAAAAATCACCACCCACATAGCTATTAATTAAATGGAAGGCAATTGGTTCCTTAAACAAGAGTTTAGCTTCACATTTGGCACAGTCCTGAGTGTCTCTACAACAAAAGTGTTCTTATCAGTTTAAAATGGAGACAAAAGGGAAAGTATCTGTTTTGGGAGCTATGACCTGGCTCGGAATTTGTTGGACTTTGATCACCCTCTGGGGTCCAGCTCCTGCTGCAATCTTAAAATAGCTATAGCCCATTCCATCTGCTGCATCTATTAGCACAAGTGCCATCACCCTGGCCTTTCTCAGTCTTTGCCCTTCCCCTGCCTTTAACATTTGTAAAAAATGTGGAATGAGAACATGAAACCAGAGATCAAGCAGCAGAGCAAGAAGCTGGCTCTCCTCCCAACTTCCGCCTTTTCCCCCTTTCTTCCTAACTTTCTGGGAAGAGCATCCAGGTCTCAAAAGCATGAAATGGCTACGCCAGGAATGGGACTGATTAAGACCGAAATGCCCCAAAGCCAGACAGCATGTGTATCCCCAGGCAAGGAAGATCCTTGGGATTGATACCCTGAAATAAATAAATGGAGCCCAGGACATAAAATTTCTTGATATGAATGTCAAGAAAAGAATATATTTGATATAAATATTTGATAGTCTCTTTGATATAAATATTTTGATATAAATCTAACAGAAGATTCCTTCCCTGAGTCTTATTTCTATGTTTCTGTCTGCTTTATTTACGTATCTGTCTAAAACTTAATAATTTCCTGTTGTTTTATATCCTTACAATAGATACCATTAATCATCTGCCAAGGTCTTCCACAAGAGACTCAGGTGTGACTAAGTAGATAACATCATAATGAGGTGAGCAGCCAGAGAATAAAAAAACTGAAAGAATACAAGATTAACACCACTTTTTAAACAGCCAAATGAAAAGCAAAATACTTGCTTTCTAAATTTTGCACTTTGTGCTTTGGCTTATACAGAATTAGCTGACATTTTGGGCTTTGCTGAATCAATCCTCCAGAATCTGCCTTCTGATTCATGAGGTGAGCAGAGAAGGTATTGGAAATAAATTTAACCAAAAGAAATTATCCACCTAGTGACAATTATGTATAATAACCATGACTAGACAATAATACAATTGACAAATATCATGGCATTCTATCCCTCTTAATGGGCAAACCATTTGGGTGAGGAAATATTCCTCAAAGCTAGATGTGTGCAAGATTCCCACCTGGTCCTAATATACACACGTAAATATATTCCTAGACCCCTTGTAATTTTTGTTCTCCTCTGGAGGTGCTCCAGTAAGACCCAGCGGTGTGTGGTGGCAGCCAAAAAAGCCAACACAATCCTAAATTGCATTAACAGAGGGATATAATCAAGACCAAGTGAATCTTGATTATATAGTCTTGATTACAAATACATACATACATACATACATACATACATACATACATACATACATACATATATATATAATTTGTTTTCATAGATTTTCACGGGTACAGGTATGTAGGTCTAGGTGTGTTCGGGTCTTTTCCCGTGTAAGATTAAGAGTATCTTGGCGACGTTTCGGCGAGGTCCCACTCGCCATCCTCAGGCTGGTGCTTTCCTGCTTGCACTGGCACGAAGCCGAAAGTACCAGCCTGATGATGGCGAGTGGGACCTCGCCAAAATGTTGCCAAGATACTCTTAATCTTACACGGGAAAAGACCCAAACACACCTAGACCTACATATATATATTTCCTCGTTTCAGCGAGGTCCCACTCGCCATTCTCAGGCTGGTGCTTTCTGCTTCGTGTCAGTGCAAGCAGTGTGTGATCGGAACTGCCGTCTCTCTATAAATACTGGTGGGGGGGGGGGCTGGTGTGCTGGGCTGGTTGTCTGCGCTGCTGCCTCTTGATTGGTTGATGGAGTTGATGTTGGTATAATGGGCTGTGTGATGGCCTTGTGAGTTTTGTTGTGGAAATATGAAAATGAACACAATACAGAACACAAGACGAACACAATACAGAAGCCTGATGATGGCAGATGAGATTCTGCCGAAACGTTGCTACAACTTTAAAAGCACAACTATAATGACGTGGGAAAATACCGAACAAAGCTGAATACCATACATGTAAGTACCCGCGAAAACTTAAGAAAACAAACAAATATATATATATATATATATAATTTTCGCGGGTATTTATATGTATGGTATTCAGCTTTGTTCGGGTATTTTCCCATGTCATTATAGTTGTGCTTTTAAAGTTGTAGTGACATTTTGGACAAAAAGACAAAAAAAACGTTACAAAAAAAGACAAAAAAAAGTTACAAAACAGACAGAAGATATTAGAAACACCAATCAAACAGAACACAGCAAACGTCAAGACCAATAAACACAGACCAAGACTCCCAACCAATCAGGATGAAGAAAAAACCATTCTAACAAAGCACAAGGCTAGCACCAAATTTAAAACAGAAACAGCTGCAAAAGCCTGACACACAGATGAACCCAATACACAAGCCTGATGATGGCAGATGAGATTCTGCTGAAACATCGCTACAACTTTCAAAGCACAACTATAATGATGTGGAAAAATACCCAAACAAAGCTGAATACCACACACACACACACAAACACACACAAACACACACACACTAAAGCAGGGGTGGGCAAACTTTTTGGCTCGGGGGCCTCATTGACTTTTAAAATTTGACAGACGGGCCGGGTCAGCACAAGATACGATACATATAAAAAACTGCAAAATCTCCTCAAAATCAAGTCACTGCGCCTAATGCGCTACCTGGTGTCGAAATGCCTGTCATTACAAGTCAAAATCAAATGAATGCAATCATTCAATCATTCACATCAAACCTTAATTCTGTACCAATCTTCGGCGGGCCAGATTAAAAAGACCAACGGGCCGGATGTGGCCACGGGCCGTGGTTGCCCACCCCTGCACTAAAGCCTTAGTAAGACCACACCTAGCATAGTGCATCCAGTTTTGGTCACCACGCTGTAAAAAGATGTTGAGACTCTAGAAAGAGTGCAGAGAAGAGCAACCAGGATGATTAGGGGACTGGAGGCTAAAACATATGAAGAACAGTTACAGGAACTGGGCATGGCTAGTTAAGTGAAGAGAAGGACTAGGGGAGACATAATAGCAGTCTTCCAATATTTGAGGGGCTGCCACAGAGAGGTGGGGATCAAGCTATTTTCCAAGGCACCTGAAGGCCAGACCATGAATAATGGATAGAAACTGATCAAGGAGAGATTCAACCTACAAATAAGGATAAATTTTCTAACAGTGAGAACAATCACTGAACAGAAGTTGCTTTCGGAAGTTGTGGGAGCTTCATCACTGGATGCTTTCAAGAAGAGATTGGACTGCCATTTGTCAGAAATGGTGTAGGGTCTCCTGCTTGGGCAGGGGGTGTTGGAGTAGGTGACCTACAAGGTCCCTTCCAAGTTCCAACTCTGTTAATCTAATCAATTTATCCAGAAATGGACAGAACAAATATTGCAAGTGTAGCCTAATCAACATGAATAGAGAAGAAAAATAATTTCTACAGATCTTGACCCTGTTCTTCTGCCAATACAGGTAGTCCTTGACTTACAACCATTTGTTTAGTGACTATTTGAAGTTACAATGGCAATTTTCACACTTTATAATCGTTGTAGAATCGCCGTGGCCACGTGATCAGAATCTGGGGGCTTAGCAACAGACATATATTAATGACAGTTGCATTGTTCTGGGGTCAAGCGATCGCAATTCATAACCTTCCCAGCTAGCTTCTGACAAGCAAAGTCAATAGGGGAAGCCAGATTCACTTAACGGCTGCATGATTCACTTAACAACTGCAGTAATTCACTTAACTGTTGCAAAAAATGTTGTAAAATAGGACAAAATTCAGTTAACGGCTATCTTGTTTACCAATGGAAATTTGGGGCTCTATTGTGGTCAAAGACTTCCCTTAAGCCTGGAATTGCCATTTTTTTCAGCTGCATTATACATGCTCGTGTTCAGTTTGTGATTCCCCTAAGTCAGGGCTGTCAAACTTCAGGGCCGCAGGTCAGATGCGTCACGTGCTGGTTTAACAAGGGGAAAAAGTCCTGATATGCTACTGTGATGACGTGAGTTTGACACCCCTGTCCTCAGTCATTCACATCCTTTTGGCTGCCCCGTGTAGTTCCTTTTTCCTTTGGTCTTATATACTTGTCCCTTTGATTTTTCTTAACCCATTGATGTATAGGTCATCTTGTTGGTCCCAGCTTGTTAAAATCCTCCTCAATCTTGATCCTGTCCTGTATCATGTTTGCTTTATCGTGAAGGGGCTTTAAATATATTATCCAAAAAACTAATTACCAATGTTTTTGAAGGAATGTTAATTGTAATGTTTTTTTAAATTAAATAATTATTAAAAATTGGCTTGCAGGGGCTGTTCTTGTTAAGTCCATGCTGGATTCTGCTAAGGAATGTCTTCCTTTTTAAATGTTCGAAAGGTTATCAGCATCAGATTAACCTATTTGTGGTTACCTGGGTCTTATTTCTTAATCAACTCAACATGCACAGACTTTTGGAAACTCAGAGCATCAAGGAGTGTGTAAGGCCTGTATTAGTCCAACCCTTGATTCAAAAGGACTTTCCAAAGAGCTGTTAGTACTTCTAGGATACTTGAAGAAGTGCCCTAGGGAAGAAGGTCATGTCCTGTTTTCTTATGTTCTATATACTGCAGTAAGAGAGGGCACCTTCACATGTTGAACATTAACCTAATAATGATCAGATTCATAAGACAATTGTTAAATGCTGAAAAGGTTGAAAAGCTGAGATCCCCTGAATTTATGTCCCTCAGAAAAATTCAAGTGCAGCCTGATATAGAAGGGGAAATGATTAACCCTAGTAATAATTACAATAACTCTATAAAAGTTTAAATGTAAATAACATGAAGTTTAGTTCTTGCCCTGTCCCTGTCATCAGAAGCTAAATATGGTCCTAAAGTACATCCCCCTTCATGGGTTACTGCCTTGTTGTGGCAAAGGGGCTTGCGTAGCTCAATGAAGCTATGAACTATGCCTTGCAGAGCCACCCAAGATGGAGAGGTCATAGCAGAGAGTTCTAACAAAATTTGAGCCACTGGAAAAGGAAATGGCAACCCACTCCAGTATCTTTGCCATGAAAACCCTATGGACAGTTCCAAAAGGCAAAAAATTATGATGCTGGAAGATGAGCCCCTCAGGTCAGAAGATGTCCAATATGCTACTGGGGAAGATCAGAGGGCTAGTACTAGTAGCGCCGGAAAGAGTTAAGTGACTGTGGATGCATCTGGTGGTGAAAGGAAAGTCTGATGCTGTAAAGATCTATTCTCCACAGGGACCTGGAATGTAAGATCCATGAATCAAGGCAAGCTGGACGTGATCAAACAAGAGATGACAAGACTGAATTTAATTCAGATGACCATCAGGTCAGAGGTGGTATTCAGCAGGTTCTGACAGTTCTGGAGAACTGATAGCGGAAATTTTGAGTAGTTCGGAGACCCAGCAAATAGCACCTCTGACTGGAGATTTTACAGTATCCTTCCCCTGCCACGCCCACCAAGCCACGCCTACAGAACTGGTAGTAAAAAAAATTGAATCCCACTACTGCATCAGGTATACTACTGAGGGCAAGAATCCCTCAGAAGAAATGGAGAAGCCTCCATAGTCAATAAAAAAACTAGGAAAAGCAATACTGGGATACAATCCCCCAAATGACAGAATGATCTCAGTTCGAATCCAAGGCAAACCATTCAATATTGCAGTAATCCAAGTCTATGCCCCAACCACTGGTGCTGAAGAGGATGAAATTGACTGGTTCTATGAAGCTCTATAACACCTTATAGAATTAACAAATGATGTCCTTTTCATCTTGGGGGCTTGGAATGCTAAAGTAGGAAGCCAAAAGATAACCAGAATAACAGGCAAGTTTGGCCTTGGAGTGCAAAATGAAGTGCACAGGCTGATAGAATTTTGTCAAGAGGATGGTCATAGCAAACACTCTTTTCCAACAACCCAAGAGACGGCTCTACACCAGACGGTCAACACAGAAATCTGATTGACTATGTGTTCCGCAGCCAAAGATGAAGAATCTCTATACAGTCAGTAAAAACAAGACCAGGAGCTGACTGTGGTTCATATCATGAGCTTCTCGTTGCAAAATTTAGGCTTAAATTGAAGAAAGTAGGGGAAAGCACTAGGCCACTCAGGTATGATCTAAAAATCATATCCCATGAATATACAATAGAGGTGACAAATAGATTTAAGGAATTAGATCTGATAGACAGAGAGTGCCTGAAGAACTATGGACGGAGGTTCACAACGTTGTACAAGAGGTAGCAACTAAAATCATCCCAAAGAAAAAGAAATGCAAGAAAGCAAAATGGCTGTCTGAAGAGGCTTTGCAAAAAGTTGAGGAAAGAAGGGAAGTGAAAGGCAAGAGAGAACGAGAAATATACTCCTAATTGAATACAGAATAGCTAGAAGAGATAAGAATGCCTTCTTAAATGAACAGTGCAAAGAAATGGAAGAAAATAATAGAATAGGGAGGACCGGAGATCCCTTCAAGAAAATTGGAGATATGAAGGGAACGTTTCATTGCAAAGATGGGCATGATAAAGGACCAAAATGGCAGGGACCTAACAGAGGCAGAAGAGATTAAGAAGAGATGGCAAAATTACACAGAAGAACTATACAAGAATGAGCTTAATGTCCCTGATAACCACAATGGGGTGGTCATTGACCTCGAGCCAGACATCCTAGAATCTGACGTCAAATGGGTCTTAGGAAATCTGAGCAACAACAAAGCTAGTCGAGGTGATAGTATTCCAGCTGAACTATTCAAAATCTTAAAAGACAATGCAGTAAAAGTGCTACACTCAATTTGCCAGCAAATTTGGAAAACTCAACAGCGACCACAGGATTGGAAAAGGTCAGTTTACATTCCAATTCCAAAGAAAGGCAATGCCAAAGAATGTTCAAACTGCATCATTGCACTCATTTCATATGCTAGTAAAGTTATGCTTAAAATCCTACAAGCTAGGCTCCAGCAGTATTTGGATTGAGAACTACCAGAAGTACAGGAAGGATGTCGAAGAGGCAGATGAACTAGAGATCAAATTGCCAACATACGCTGGATCATGGAGAAAGCTAGGGAGTTTCAGAAAAACTTCTGCTTCATTGACTGTGCTAAAGCCTTTGATTGTGTGGATCACAACAAATTGTGGCAAGTTCTCAAAGAGATGGGAGTACCAGACCATCTTATTTGTCTCTTGAGAAACCTATATGCCGGTCAAGAAGCAACACTGAGAACTGGCCACGGAACCACTGATTGGTTCAAAATTGGGAAAGGAGTCCGGCAAGGCTGTAGACCAGTGGTTCCCAACCTTTTTTTCTCCCTGCACCCCTAAAGAAATTTCACTCAAACCTCGCACCCCCTGAAATAAATAATAAATAAAAATGCCAACATATAGCCAATATCCTATTATTTACCTGGACTTTTCTCGCACCCCCTGGAATATGCGAGCACCCCAGGTTGGGAACCCCTGCTGTAGACTGTCATCCAGCCAGTTACACTTATATGCAGAGCACATCATGAGAAAGTCAATCAAAAGTTGGAATTAAGATTTCCAGGAGAAATATCAACAACCTCAGATATGCAGATGATACCACTCTAATGGCAGAAAGTGAAGAGGAACTAAAGAGCCTCTTGATGTGGGTGAAGAAAGAAAGTGCAAAAGTTGGCTTGAAACTCAACATTAAGAAAACTAAGATCATGGCATCTGGCCCTCTCAATTCCTGGCAAATAGATGGGGAAGAAATGGAAGTAGAGACAGATTTTATTTTCCTGGGCTCGAACATCACCACAGATGGAGACTGCAGCCAATAAATTAAAAGATGCAGAGACATCACCCTGCCAACAAAAGTGTGTATAGTCAAGGCTAGGGTTTTCCCAGTTGTAGTGTATGGCTGTGAAAGTTGGACCATAAGAAAGGCTGAGCGCCAAAGAATTGAAGCCTTTGAACTGTGGTGCTGGAGAAGACTCCGCGAGTCCCTTGGACTGCAAGGCGACCCAACCGGTCAGTCCTAGAGGAGATCAACCCTGACTGCTCTTCAGAAGGCCAGATCCTGAAGATGAAACTCAAATACTTCGGCCACCTAGTAAGAAGGAAGGACTCACTGGAGAAGAATGCTGGGAAAGATTGAGGGAAGAAGAAGAAGAAGAAGAAGAAGAAGAAGAAGAAGAAGAAGAAGAAGAAGAAGAAGAAGAAGAAGAAGAAGAAGAAGAAGAAGAAGAAGAAGAAGAAGAAGAAGAAGAAGAAGAAGAAGAAGAAGAAGAAGAAGAAGAAGAAGAAGAAGAAGAAGAAGAAGAAGAAGAAGAAGAAGAAGAAGAAGAAGAAGAAGAAGAAGAAGAAGAAGAAGAAGAAGAAGAAGAAGAAGAAGAAGAAGAAGAAGAAGAAGAAGAAGAAGAAGAAGAAGAAGAAGACATCAGAGGAGGAGGAGGCTGGAGGGAGTCACTGAAGCAGTAGGTGTGAGCTTCAATGGACTCCGGAGGATGGTAGAGGACAGGAAGGCCTTGAGGAACATTGTCCTTGAGGTCACGGTGAGTCAGACACGACTTCGCAACTAACAACAAATATACATCCATGACATAGTGCAACACAAGACAGAGAGGATTAGGCCAAATGCCATCCAGGTGTATAACAGAGTTTCATCTTGTACAGGAAGTTCAGCTGGAGAAAAGGAGAGAGCAGGTGCCAGGAAGGCCTTGTGGAGCCATGAATGAAGTCACGTGTGCTCAACCTCGCCTCAGAGACCACTTCTTACAAATAGCAAAACCTTGGGGTAATCTAAAACAGAGGAGAAAAGAGGGCAGGTAGGTCTTTCTCTGGCTATAAAATAGTAGGAGAAAGAGTGAAAGATATTATGTTTTTGAATAGTAGGCTTTGAGTGAAAGATATTGTGTTTTGAAAAGGTAATTTTAAATGAGAGAATTATGGATTTGTGTTTGGTTTTTAATCTACCCTTTTGCTTCCTATTCAGGCTCTTCCATAGTATCTCTCGTTTCTTAAGAGCAGGAAAATATAGTTTTAAAAGAGAAAATTTGTGTTCTGTGGTTTGAACTTCACCTCCGTTTGAAAATGAGCAAATGCCGTATGTATTTCTGTGAAAAGGATGATTGGCTGCAGAGATATAAAAAGATACTGTGACAAGAAGCAAACTGGAAACTTTTAGGGTTAAGAGTGAAAGATCTTTTACTTATATTTTAAAATTGGGGGGGGGCGGGGCGGAAAGGTGACAAAATTACAAACCAAGAGTAAAAATTAAGCCAGGCTATTTTCACATAACACTAAGCCACAAAGTAGCCAACCATATTTCAGTTTAATTTGTTGTGCTGTTTGATTAATCCCATGTGTCATGCCAAACTCAGAAAAAAGGGCAAAACTTTGTTAGGATCAGCATGCTATGTCAAACCCAAGGCCCAGATAATGTGAAACATTTTCCTTCCCATGATCTCTTAAGCATCATGGAAGACTCCTTGGATGGGAAGAGAGGCTGAAATACTCTATGGAAACCTTGTCTCTAAAAGACCAGGCCGGCACTGAGCCTGAACCAGTCCCTTGAGCAGAGGGCGAGAAGAAGGAGAAGAAACAGCTAAGCAGATGATAGCAACAGCAGCAACAGCAGGTGGTCACTGAGTGCTGAAGTGCTCCGTTCCGAGAGAAAGACATTAAGGGAGCTAAAGGGCAACTTGATCTGCCTTTGCAGCTGAGAAGATGAGAGAGCAGCAGCTTCCAGGATAACTTGCTTGAGAGCAGTCATCCCATTGTTAGGGTGTGCAATTTAACCCTGAACCGTAATTGCCTGGCAGACATTTTTGCACAGGATTCTTTTCTGCCTGGACCCCTAGTCTTACCTTTGTCCGGCAGACTTGCCTCAAAGAGCCTGACTATTCCTGGTGTTAATTCTGGACTGGCTGATGGTTGCAACAAATGACTTCTGCAAGTAGACTTTCACTATATTGCCTTCACAACTCCCACTCCTCAATCCTGACACCCAAATAGGACCATGTATATTTCCTACCCATATTTGCGCAAAAAGTGTTATCTTATTTGTTTTACTTTATGTAAATAAAGTAAAAAAAAATACTGCAGTAAAAAAAATGGGAAAAGGAGAAGCAACAAGACATTTACAATTCAATAACAATTATAACTTTAACTTAAATTTCATAAATGAAGTAGGACAACAGCCATAAATAGTTTAGTCTGTAAGCCCCAACTCATCCTGCCTTCTACTTTCTCTCATCATCATGGCAAGGCGGATAAGAAACACCTAAAATGGGATTAAGCTAAATTATACAAACCATGAGATGATTCACATTTGTTTTAGGGCTTTTGTTCATGGGGAGAGAAAAATGTGTGTGGTGGGTTTTTTGACTTGAAACTAAGGAGATATGATGAGGCCCTTGCTTATTGGCAATGGTTATACTGTAAATTGGCGGAGATATCTCCACTCGCCTTTTGCCAAAAAAGAACCTTCTAATTGGTTGCCAGTTTTCGGTGAGCTGTTAATTCTCAGAAGAAAAGGACTATCACATCCACATAACTAAAATGGTGAGAACAGTTCATTTATGCTCAGCTTCATTTCAGTTCTGAAATTAGGTGACAGACATTAGAGAACAGTAGTTGGAAGTATTCTTTGGCCAGTTGTTACAGACATGTTTGTGTTACAATGTTTAATGTGTATTTCCTAAGGATCTTACAGGTAATGATTTTAGTACAGGCTGTAGATTGTTTGCATGTTTATTACCAATTTAAATAGATCTACAGATCTGCTGTTGGCAGCTTCTGTAGATTCATAGACAGAAAAGCAATATGGGAATAAAATACACTTGAGATATTCATTTCTGATAAATCATCTGATACTTTACAGGAGAAAATATTAGACAGCACAGTGCAACTCTGATATAACTAATATTATTCCATCACCATGGGTTCTGTTAGAAACAATTCACTTTTATAAGACAAGATTTTTATACTGCATTGGTTTCAGAGTGGTTTAATTTTAGGACAATGTGGATATACAGTAGTATATGCATACAGATTAATTTGATTCTATGGCAGATAGAGATCCAGTTTAAAAGTTCTCAAGGGTTATCACTTTCCTAAACAACATTCAGGGCACAAACTCATCACTAAGTTCTCAACATTTTTATTTCACTGGTTAGGACCAAAGGACTCTGGAATTCAAGCAACATTAATACTGCCTTTTTTAAATTCCATTTTTGTTTTCAACACTTTTCAGATCCTAATTACCATGCATGGCTTGTGTATTTTTGACCCAATTTTTAAAAAACCTGGTATCTTAAATGCCCGAATTTGAGCTGGAAAATGTATATGCGTAAAATATTGCTTTAAATTTTGAATTATGGATTTGGAAGATGTACTCGTTACAGAGACATTACTTGAAAGAGGTAATCCCCTCTGCATAAGAGAAATTGCAAAATACTTTAAAATATTACTTGCCATCTACCATTTTTTAACAGAAGTTGTACTGTATTTGTAATTAAATTTACCTGATATTGGAAAAAATGGCAAATAAATTTTACAATAAAATTTAAAAATATCAGTTTGGGGAACAGTAAATTTTGGATTCTTATTTAGCACATTACTTCCAGTCTTTGAAGATTAAATTTTAAAATGTGCTGTTTCAGTTAACAAAACTAGTAGCACGGGAATAAAAATGCTGGCTGCAGAGATCACATGGACTTCGGCAACAACATATTTATTTGAAATTTAGAATAATTTGCATGTACAGCAAGCACAGATATTTAAACTCCAGGGAAGACTGTTGCAGTCTTGAAAATAAATGACTTGGAATGGAGCAAATAGATTCCCATCTACTTTCCCCAGAGTGTCTGTGTCCACTCCAGAGAGCTAGAAGGTCCTACCTTGGATACTCGGAGGGGTCTGTCCTGTTCAGAGCCTCCCTGTAAGCGGAAGCCCCAGGGGCCTCCTCCAGAGAGACTTACAAGCACCTCTTCTTTCTCTTCGGCTCCCATCACCTCAGTACCCCTTTTGTGTGTGTGTGTGACAAACCCCTTGGCTGCAAAATAAATCTCCAGCTCTTAGAGGAGCTACTTGTCCATTGCTACTTGTCCATTGCTGAGAGTAGCATTTACCTTCTCTAGTCCCTCCCAACTTTTGATTTTCTCTACCCTGCCCCCATCCTTTTCCCAGGCACAGAAAAGCCCAACACTCGATACTCTTCCAAATGTCCAGCTGCTGAGCAAACCATTGCCAGGCGTTTCATACCCATTTTGGTAAGACGCCAGAGTTATTTGCACATGTATCTTGTCAATCTCACTCTCTGTCCTCTCCACCTCCTGTTCGAAACAGATCCTGGATGTCTCACTCCAGACTCATGGCTGAAAATAGCTCAACTCCTGTTTTTCTAGAGCTTTGTCTCATTATTTTCCAGCTGGGGAGGATTTGATTTAAGCACTGCAATAAAACATGGAATTACAAAAGCTCCTGAAAGATTTCTCTGCTGTTATTTATTGCCCACATAAGAAATATTTTAAGATGTTTGTGTCACCTCCATCAAAGCCACCTCTGTTTCTTGCAGTGAGTGAAGTGGGAAGCTCATCTGGGCAACACATTACAATGAGTAGGACTTGCCAGTCATTTCAGTAGGACCAGGGGTGGGATTCTGCGATGAGGAAAAGGGCCCGCCCGCCTGCCCCCACTCTTTCCTGTGCTTTATGCCTTTGTTTAGAGCAGGGGTCGCCAACCTTTTGGACCTCAGGGACCACCAAACTCATAATTTTAAATCCCGGGGACCACTAATATGAATTCGGACTGACGGTGGCTTGCTGACATTGGTGGGAGAGAGGAGAGAGAGAGAGAGAGAGAGAAATCTGATCTAACCACTCTCTCTCTCCCTCTCTCTCTCTCTCACACACACACACACACACAAAGAGGGAGGGGTAGGATTCAAATTTCTTAACAACCAGTTGTGTGGGCATGGCCTATTTGTGGGTGTGGCTTGGTGGGTCATGTGACTAGCTGGGCATGGCTTGTATGTAAATATTATAAATATTTATATAAATATTGAATTTTTTTATAAAAAAGAGCAACTTTTACTCAAAATCAGGCAGAGCAGGCAGGCAGATTGAGTTGCCCACAGAATCACAGATTCATTCAGAGATCTATCTGCCATCAGCTAGCTGAGTCTGTCACATAAAATTTGCTTGCAAGCAAATGTAAAATTTGCTAGCAAGCAAACTCACAAAATTAACTCACAACACACCATGTATGTAAATACTGATTTTTTTTTTATAAAAAAAGAGCAACTTTTACCCAAAATCATGCAAAGCAGGCAGGCAAAGTAGGTAAAAGATGGTTATCTCCTAACCCATCTCGTAGCGATAGAAAGCAGCTGCCATGAGTTAGGGAATTCAGGAAAAAGTGAGGAAAACTCTCCCAACCCATGGAGGGTTAAATTAATGACCAATCGGGATTACAGATGTGGCCACATGACATGAACTACATTTCCCAGGATACCTTTAACTACATTTACCATGATGCATTCCCTTAAGGGGACAGCTCATAATTCCTAAGTAACTATCCAATTCCCATAGACTGGCTGGGACAGCACACAGATCGAGTTGCTCACAGAATCACAGATTCACTTAGAAATCTGTGTTTCTGCAATCGGCTAGCTGAGTCTGCACTGCTTCAGTCCTAAGTAAGGTTCGGCTCTGCTTTTAAAGATTAAAGATAAGGCTTCTGCTTTCTAAAGATTAGCTGGAAAGCAAGAAATCCAACGATTTCCTGCTTTCTAGCTAATCTAAATCTCCTGGCACAACAGAACAGATGATGGTCGGAAAAAGGAAAAATAGCAACTTAGCAGGCAAGTTTGCCAGGTAAGGAGTGAGTTGGCGGGGAGTAGGGCCATGTGGGTGGCACAGCCTTGTGTTTCTGCGCAGCCTGGATTAATTGGTTTGGGGGGTGCTCTGGGGGTAACATTTCTCTGCGGACCATCATAATTTTCTCATGGACCACCAGTGGGCCGGGGCCCACTGGTTGGCAACCACTGGTTTAGAGCACAGCTGATTCACGTGGCAAAGGGGTTTGCCGTGCTTCAGCTGATTTCTTCACAGAGGCTGCAGTTGAAGGTAAGTATGAACTTGCCCTTTTAAAATGCGGAGCGCACGTGAACCGGTTGTTATACCGGTGGAATCCCACCCCTCAGTAGGACTCATGGAGATTTTCCCTTCGGATAGAGTAATGCGCAAGTATGGTTGTGCATGCTGTATGAATAGTAATGTAGTATTATGCAACAATCCATGAACAAAGTAACAAGATGGTTTCTACTTAAAAAAAATGAAATAGTACATTAATTGGTTTATTAGTTATTATGGGAGACAAAATTTGCATCAAGTGGGAGATCGAACAGGTTTCTGACCAACCTATCTTTGTTATCCAAAAGGTAAAGGAGGGAACTAGAGGGAAGCTACCCTGGACCTAATTCTTACTAAGAGAGAACAAATGATAGAGGGGGTTAAAGTTGCAGAAACATGGGGGAGAATGACCATGTCATATTAGAATTCAATATAATGCAGAAACCCACAATAGAGTATAATCAAACTTTAGACTTTAAAAGGGCTGATTTCAACAAACTTAGAGAGAACTTGAGAAGGACACCATGGGTGAGAATCTTAAAAGGGAAAACAACCCAAGAAGCTTGGGAAACTCTAAAGAATATGATTACAAAAGCTCAGTCCACCATAATACCACTGGAGAAGAAAAAGTAGAAATCCAAGAAGAAACCAGCCTGGCTGCACACACTCTGACAAACTGAAAGACAAAAAAAAGATAAGTATAAAAACTGGAAAGAGGGACACATAACTAAGGCAGAGTATCAACAAATAGCTGGAACTTGCAAAGGTCAGGAAAGCTAAGGCTCAGAATGAAGTAAGACTTGCAACAAATATAAAAACAATAAAAACACACACAGAGACCTCCAGGAAACTTTCAACACACACACACACACACACACCTCCAGGAAACCATTGGTCCACTAATGGGAGATGTTGGCAAAGAAGTAATGGGCAGCAGAGAAAAATTAGAGCTGCTCAATTCATTATTTGCATCAGTCTTCAATCCAAAAAGAAAATATAGCCCAACCTACCAAAACATAGTAAAAGACAGTCTAGAAATAAAAATTAAAATAAGCAAGAAAATGGTAAGAGAACATCTCTCTGATCTAGATGAGTTCAAGTCACTGAGACCGGATGGATTACATCCCAGAGTTCTGAAGGAACTGGCAGATGCTACCTGAGAACCATTGTACTATATCTTTCAAAGATCCTGGAGTACCAGGGAAATACCAGAGGACTGCAAAAGAACTGATGTGGTCCCCATTTTTTTTTAAAGAGGAAAAAACTGATCCAGGAAACTACAGACCAATCAGCCTGACGTATTAAGCAGCCTGACATATTGGGAAGATCCTGGAAAAGATAATCAAGCAACAGCTTTGCTACCACCTAGACACAAAGTTAAAACCAAAAGCCCACATGGGTTTTTCAAAAACAGCTCATGCTAAACAAATGTTATTTCACTCTTTGACAAAATGGCTAAACTAGTGAACCAGCTGAATGCTATGGACATAGTATACTTAGATTTCAGTAAGGCATTTGACAAAGTAGATCACAACCTAGTTAGAAAAATATGAGATAGACAGCATCACCACCAGATGGAATTTAACTGGTTGACAAATCACTCTCAACATGTAGTTCTTAATGGAACTACATGTTCAAGGAAGGAAGGAAGCAGTGGGATGACGTAAAGTTCTGTTTTAGGCCCAGTACTCTTTAATTTCTTCATAAACAATCTAGATGAGGTTAGAAGGAAAACTCATCAAATTTTCGGATGACACCAAAATAGCAGGAATAGACAAAACCTGAGAAGACAGGCTCAAGATCCAGATGGATCTTGACAGACTTGAACACTGAGCCCTATCTAATAAAATGAAATTCAATGCAGAGAACCAGAAAGGGCCCAAATCATAAAGTGTCTGGATGCAGTTAAATCCAAGCTCTGGAGTCTTTCACTACCTGATAAGGATTCCCTTGGATTCCAGGGAGTCTATACTGATTTACCAACGGAAGCTCCCTTGGCGCTCTCTCCAGAATGTCTAATCCGTAAATTTGAAGATACAGAACTACTTCAAACTCCGTCTGTTGATGCTGCTGAATACTTGCCAGCTAAGCAACCAATTAATGCCACAAGTACGAACTGGAGTGCGCTTAGAACCCTACAGCCCCATGAACAAGGCTCGCCTCCCCTCCCTCCTTCCCTGCCTTTGCCTCCTAAGAGGATGACCCTGCCACTTAACAACGGGTGTATCTTTTCGGATCCGAAGGGCACTCTGGAAAAAATTAATCACACAGAATGATTATTAAACTTGGTAACCACCACCACCCGCACACTTAAGTGCCTTTCATGGAACATAGCAGGCTGGGGGAGAACGTGTGGTACCACAGAATTCAGCCAACTATATTCACTCATTTGATGTGGTCCTGATTCAGGAAAACCTGGGCATGCGATAAGATATCCCTTACAGGGTTTATGGTCATTTCCTTGGCCGCCACCAGACAATCTATGATAGGAAGGCCTAAGGGTGGTCTAGCTTGCTTGGTCTCTACTTCTTTGAAAGTGGAGACAGTGGAGCTGCCCCTCTGTGGCTCTTTAGCTACGGCACTCCTAATTAAGAGAGGACGCAGCAAACTGTTAGTGTTCAACGTTTATCTTCCCCCGACGATGAGGCAAGCTGATACTAAGGCTCAATGGGGCATGCTGGAGAATTACATTACTTGTATGGAAACTAAATTCCCAGCGCTGCACATCCTTATAGGGGGCGACTTTAATGCCTGATTGGGAGTCCAAGTTCCCCCATCGATTGAGGCACTCTACTCCCAAGAAACCCTCCAGGCCATAGGACACCTGATTTCAGCCAGACATTCTAAGGATGAATTAGCCCTTTTAGCAGCCCAACCCAATAAGATAATTCTTAATGGGAGTACCCTAGATGATCTAGCTGGTGAGTTTACTTTTAGTTCCTCACGTGCAGTAGTGTTATTGATTTTGTGCTGGTATCCCAGCTTCTTAGAAAGGCAGTCCGTGCTTTCTATGTGGACTGCCTTAAGGAGAGCGACCACTACCCCCTGGTTACAATCATTGGGCTTTCCTCAAATATACATCTCCCTAGGGGTCCCCAGATATTAGATCCCCATGTGGCCTCGTATACGAGGAGGATCAAATGGTCTTCTAACGAAAGAAAGAAAGTTCCACTCCTTTTTATCATCTCTGGAGTGTCTCAGCCTATACAATCAGGCCCTAACAAGTAGTGGCCCAGGGACAATCTCGGCCTTTGAATCGCTAGTTAATAGTGTTCAAAGGGAGCTAGGAGCCATCCGTAGGCCGAGTGGTCCATATCATTCAAGAAATAATTCTTGGTTTGACAAAGAGTGTCTGATGCTCAGAAACCAGATTAATCGGGTTTACTTGCTCTATCGTAATCAAGGGGATAAATGCCCACCAGAGGACTACTATCGCTTGAAGCAGGAGTATAAAGGAGATTGGGAAAACCATTTCTTGGCAATTTTCCAGGCGTCAACAAGTTCGACCGTGCTTGGGCCACAGCTGCCTCCTGCAGTTCCTAACTGGCAATCCGTGACTCAGTCCCTAGGGGACTGTTGTGGTCAAAACTGCTCAAAAGTTCTATCGATAGATGTCTTCTGTTCCTAATTACATCCTTGTACAACCAGACCTCTAGTCAGGTCAGGTGTGGTTTGAGGGAGAACTTTCTAATCCTATCCCAATTAAGAACGGAGTAAGGCAGGGTTGTGTTCTGGCTCCTCTTTTGTTTAATTTATTCTTATCTGACTTGGCCTTTCACATTGGACATATTGAGTCCCATGTCCCAAAGCTGTCAACTACGAAGATCCCGCTTCTCCTTTATGCTGATGATGCGGCCCTCCTTTCATTGTCAAGGCCAGATCTGAAAAGATTACTTTCTGCATTTGGGTCTTACTGTGCTGAGAACCACTTGTCCATTAATTATGACAAATCCAAAGTATTGGTGTTCTCTAGAGCCCATAAATTGTATAACTGGGCTATCAATGGTAATGCTGTTAAGCAGGTTTTCCATTTTAAGTATTTAGGTATTCAATTTCAGAACACTGGTGCTTGGATTAGACATTGAATCCAGGTGCTTAATTCGGCCTCCTGTAGTCACCAGCAGATTTTAAGATTTTTTTATACCCAAGGAGGCCAGTTTTTCCTTCTGCTCTGCGTATTTACAAAGCCAAAACTCTGGCTCAAACTCTTTACGGAATTCCCATATGGATATGGGGCTTCAAGGATTGTATTGAAGGAACCCAGGCTGTCTTTCTTAGAAAACTTCTGGGTCTTCCTCCTTGTGTTGGTTTTGCTCTGATGTACCTGGAACTGGGCACTCGATCAGTCGAATGTATGGCGTGGATTAACACCTTTAAATGGTGGTTTCGGATGCTTTCTGGCAGTTCCTGGTAGCTACCTCTCCCTGGTGTTTGCTGACTCTCATATTTCTCGTTGGGAGAGGGAACTGAAGAAGAAATTACACCTGCTAGGTTTTATGGGGGATGCCCTGGGAGATTATGGCCTTAAGGATGCCCAATTTAGGGTAATCCAACGGCTTGTGGACATTGACTTGCAATATCTACGAGCCAGAGCTAACAAAACTTGCTCCCCTCTGATCTTCAGCTAATTTAATAATTACGGACTGAGGATGGCTTCCTATTTTTACACTCTAACCATTCCCAAGTATAGAAGAGTTTTCTCTCTAGCTTGCTTTAATGTCTTGCCCTCAGCACTACTGGAGGGGTGATTTAAGAGGCTCCTGATTAACGAGCGGCTATGCCACTGTGACAGAGCTGAGGTTGAAACCGTGGAGCATGTCCTTTTATATTGCCCTATGTATAACGCAGGCAGATCTAAGTTGCTGTCTCTCCTTGAAACAGACCCTTCTAGACCCAATGTTAGTAATTTGTTCTGATATTGTCTAGTGGATGGCTCCTCATACCTCACTTCTCAGGTTTCCAAAAAATTTTTAAGAGCTGTAACCATCAGAGGAGAACGCTGTAATTCCCCTTAGTCAAATTTTTGATGACCAATTGTTCATGATTAATTTCCCCATGTTCTTCTTTTGCTGTATTTGTGTTTTGGTCTGTGACCATAAATAATAATAATAATAATAATAATAATAATAATAATAATAATAAATAATAATAATAAATAATAATAATAATAATAATAATAATAATAATAATAATAATAATAATAATAATAATAATAATTATGTTTTACACTTAGGCAAGAAAAATCAAATGTACAGGTACAAACTAGGTGAAATTTGGCCAGCAGTAGTAATTGTGTGTGGATCTTTGAGTCCTAGTGGACTACATACAGTACATACAAGCTGAAAAGTTGTCCACTTTTGACTTACTTAGTCTTTGTGGTTCAAGTGTACTCTGGATTTAATTTTTTCCCCATTCCGCTCCATTCAATCATGTCCAATTTTCTGAGACTGCCTGGACAAGTCCCTGAAGTTTTCTGGGCAAAGTTTTTCAAAAGTTGTTTGCCATTGCTCCTTCTTAGGGCTGAGAAAGTGACTGACACAAGATCACCCTATCAAAACGACAGCTGCAGAGATTTAAAATGCTGTCTCCAAACTGAAATCTCTCAGCTACAATACTGTACTGCTGGCAATAATCGAATAAAGAAAAGATGGTATCCAGAATTGTCTTATAATTTTCTACTAGTAGTTTTAGAATGAAATGCACTAAACATGCATCCTGCAATGCATGCAGAATCCTGAATGGTGACAAATGATTTACACAACTTTGATCTGCCTGCCTTTTTCTCACCAACCCAAGGACAGAGAAATGAGGCTCTGAGCCAAAAAACGCTTAGGCTTCCCAGCAACATCTACAAGTCAATAAATAAACTAATCTGAACAGAGTAGATTGAAGAGTGAAGGAAGGCTGATGAAATATATATATTTGGAGAATGTGAAGTTTCAATGGCAATGTACTTAGCTCTTTTGGAGAATTTGGCTTTCTTACAATTTTGGTTTATTTTAAGAATCCTTTAATTGTGGGTCCCAATATCTGAGCACTAGAGAGATTCACTACATGATCCCTATTACAGGAGAAAAAATTAAGATAGTTGATAATTCCTTATTATGAAAAACTGAAAAAAAGTACACTGGACTTGTGCTGTCTTTCAAAAACATGGATACAAGAAACACACCTAATACTCATCAGCTCCATCAAGAGTTATCCTTCCCTGTTTGCCATTTGGGGATGAACTACCGTGTTTCTCACATAATAAGGCTGGGCCTTATTTTTTTTTGACCCCCGAAAAAACGGCTAGGACGTCTTTTCGGGGGTGACTTAATTCTCCCCTTGCATCCTCGGGTGGGTGGGCGGGCGGCGACAGCTTGGATATTTGGGAGACCTTCGGGTTCGGGCCACACGTTGCTTTCCCTTCTCCCTTGCTGCCGCGGCGTTTGTTGCGCAGCCACGTGCGGCCAGTCAGGGCTCCTCACAACCGAGCCCTGAGGAGACACTTGGCTTCAGGCGCTCCCGTCTTCCCTTTGCTGAGAAGGTAAAGCGAATTATTTTACAAGCCTCCCCTGCCCGAGAGGGCAGCCAACCCATGGGAGGCTAATTTCCGGGGCCTCTTCCGTTCCTCCCCGACCTCCCTACGCTGCGCGCCTCTGACGCGCCGCTCCCTTCAGCCCAGCGAGCTCTTCCACCTCAAAGAAAGGCCAGGCGGGCGGCTGTGGAGCAGCAGCAGCGGGTCTGAGCCGCTCGCAGCGAAACAGCCACCACCCGTAGCCCGGCGGGGAGAATGAGCGGTTAGCGCCGCCAGCCCGGCGAGATTTGGGAACGAGGGGCAGGAGGAGCACGCACACCTCGTGCTCACTTTCCCAGCTTTGCCCAGCCCCTTACGGCTCTGGCGCGGCCCTGGCAGGATGAGCGGAGGGTCCGGCGGGAGGCGCTCGCTGCCCGCCAGGGCCGCGCCAGAGCCGTAAGGGCTGGGCAAAGCTGGGAAAGTGAGCCGCGGGTGTGTGCGTGCCTCCTCCTGCCCCTCGTTCCCAAATCTCGCCCGGGCTGGCGGGCGCTAACCTCACTCGTTCTCCCGCCGGGCTACGGGTGGTGGCTGTTCTCGCTGTGAGCGGCTCAGACCCGCTGCTGCTGCTCCGCAGCCGCCCGCCTGGCCTTTCTTTGAGGTGGAAGAGCTCGCTGGGCTGAAGGGAGCGGCGCGTCAGAGGCGCGCAGCGTAGGGAGGTCGGGGGAGGAACGGAAGAGGCCCCGGGAAATTAGCCTCCCCACGTGGGCTGGGCTGCCCTCTCGGGCAGGGGAGGCTTTGTAAAATAATTCGCTTTACCTTCAAAGCAAAGGGAAAACGGGAGCGCCTGAAGCCAAGTGTCTCCTCAGGGCTCCGGTTGCAGGGAGGAGCCCTGACTGGCCGCACGTGGCTGCGCCAAACGCCGCGGCAGCAAGGGAGAAGGGGAAGCAAGGGAGAAGGGAGAAGCAACGGTGGAAGGTCTCCGATATGAAGTGCCCCACCAACGCAGGCAGCACCATATACGGGCATGCAACAAAAGTACTTACTAACGGCAAGCCCCCCCTCTCCCCCCCCCCATTTCGCATGTTTAATATGGGGCTTAATTTCGGGGGAGGGGCTTAATTTGATTTTATGCCAATAAAACATGGTGGGGCTTCCTATTGGTGGAGGCCGTATTGTTGGAGAAACACGGTACTATGTTTGCCATTTGGGCAAACTACTATGACATCATCTTGGACTTTGAAGTTATAACAAGATTGAAAATTTGCAATAACAGATGGTATTCTATCTGCCCTTGTAATTCATGGAAGCATAGAAAGGAAATAAATACTGTAGGCAACCCGCTGTTTACAAAAATAATATCAGTGAGAGATTTAGCATCTGAAATTATTTTAAGTTTCTGGATGAAGGACTACTCATGGGAGACAGACATTTTTCTTAAGAACTGTGAAAATATATTTGGCCAAAATATAATAAAGTTGAGCAATAAGGCTTCCAACTGAAATTTGTAGGGAAGATGACAACATGAAATATTTTAAACCAGAGCTTAGGCATTCTAAGAGAAACTAACAGACCAATTATATTAGAACAAGTCACATTTTGTAAAACATGAAGAAAAGGTGGGGCATACAGCTCATATTGTTTACTGTTCACATGGTAAATGTTTCAGACACCGAAATAGATAAGCTCTGAACTTGAAATAGAGGGGCAAATATAATTTAATAGGAATAAAAATATTTTATAGAATAATACCCATGATTAGAATATAGTCACAATTTGATTTAAACAAGGATGCAATGTTTAAAACGCTATTAAAATAAGCAAAGGAAAATAAAGCAATGTACAGAAATAAATAACTAGATAAAGTAGATAAACACTAGTCCTGGCCCGTATTATTAATCACTCAAACAAATTGGGCGTTGGTTCTTACCTGACACGCCATTTCTCTTCGAGCTGCGAGGAGCATCCAGAAGTGGGTGGTGCTTCAGTCTCTGCAGTTGTAGGCTGAGCTTAATTTTGAGGAACACTCCTCCCTCCATCACGTGGCTCCAGCGTAGCGTTCCCCAGTTTTGCGAAGGCGAGAGGAAACAAAATTCGTGCTCTCATCCTAACAATCTAACGGTTCATTGGCCGAAACAAGACCCCACCAGACGGTGAAAATTAAGGGAGGGGCTGGATGCTCCTCGCAGCTCGAAGAGAACCACAACGCCCTATGGTGTCCGTGGCCCATGGGACTACTTTATGCCTTCCCCCCCGTCACTGGTGCCCATAGTCCTTCAAAAGGTACTTCACGAGAAGGCGGAACTGCTTCTTGTAGCACCTTATTGGCCCTTGGTTTGCAGACCTCCGCAGCCTATCAGTGGCCCCTCCCTGGAGGATCCCAGCAGATAGAATCTCCCTCTCTCAAGGCCTTCTTCTCCACCCGGACCCCCAATGGCTCCAACTAGCCGTCTGGAGGTTGAGTGGGAACGTTTGAAGAGGGAAAACCTATCTAGCAGGGTCATTGACACTATACTAGCAGCCAGACGGCCCTCAACTATAAGAATCTACGACGCCACTTGGTCCATTTTTCATAGATGGTGTGCCAAGATTCAAATTGACCCAGCTGCCCCTTCCATTGCCCAAATTCTAGATTTTCTGCAGGAGGGACTCAGCAAGGGGCTGTCCCCTAATACAGTGATCCCCAACCTTTTTGACGCCACGGCCCGGCACCAGCACATCAACTGGGCGCCGCCATCTTTTTGACGAAAAAGTGCTTCCGGTGACCTCACCGAACCACTTTTTGTCAAAAAGATGGCGGCGCCAGCTTCCAGTGAGCTTTTTCGGGTAGAAATGGCTTTCTACCCGAAAAGCTCACTGGAAGCGCTGGCGCCGCCATCTTTTTGATGAAAAAGTGCTTCCGGTGAGCTTTCTACCCGGAAAAGCTCACCGAAGCACTTTTTACCAAAAAGATGGCGGCGCCCAGCAACCAGCGGTCCGGTAAGACTTGTTCCGCGGACCGGTGCCGTCCGCGGACCGGCGGTTGGGGACCCCTGCCCTAATACACTAAGACGGCAGGTAGCAGCCCTATCAACGGTTATCTCCTGTAAAGAAGCCGGATCCCTTTCTCACCATCCCCGTATTCGGGCCTTTCTGAAGGGGGCCACCAACTTACACCCTCCGACCCTCCACCGGTACCCAACCTGGGACCTCAACAGGGTTCTTACCTCACTCCCAAAGCCACCCTTCGAACCCTTAAGGGAGGTTCCTCTTCAGAATCTATCATACAAGGTAGTCTTCCTCGTAGCGATCACATCAGCCCGTAGGATATCAGAGATCGCTGCACTGTCCACTAGGAAAGACCTTTGTATATTCCATCCTGATTGAGTGGTCCTCCGGCTTGACCCTTCCTTCTTGCCCAAAATCAATTCGGTTTTCCACAGGGCTCAAGAACTTATCCTACCTAATTTTTGCCCCAGGCCAACTCAGGAAAGGGAGAAGCAATGGCACACTCTGGACGTCAGACGTGCCTTGTGAGTTTACATTAAACGCACTGAGACCTTTCGTAAGTCTGAGGCTCTGTTCATATCCTTTCAACCTAAATCACAAGGGCTCAAGGTTCCACCAACAACCATAGGCCGTTGGATAAGGGCAGCCATTGCCAAAGCATACCAGTCACAGGCCCTTCAGGTGCCCAGGGGTATCACGGCTCACTCCACTAGGAGTGCAGCAACCTCGGCTGCCTGGTCTACCCAGGCCCCAATAATCGACATCTGCCAGGCAGCAACGTGGGCTTCCCCGTCTCCCTTCATTAGGGATTACCCTGTTTCTCCAACAATATGGCCTCCCCAATAGGAAGTCCCAGCATGTTTTATAGGCATAAAATGAAATTAAGCCCCTCCCCCCAAATTAAGGCCTATATTAAAACATGCGAAATGGGGGGGAATGGTGGTGGGGGCTTGCCATTAGGAAGTACTTTTGTTGCACACCCAGATATGGTGCTGCCTGCGTTGAACCCGATACGAAGTGCCCCACCAATGCCGAGGTCAACATCCAAGCCATCGCTGCCAGCCCGCCCGAAGATGCAAGGGGGGGGGAAATTAAGTCACCCCCGAAAAGACGGCCTAGCCATTTTTTCGGGGCTCAAAAAAAAAATAAGACCCGACCTTATTATATGAGAAACACGGTACAAGATTGACAGGTACGCCTCAGCCGAGGCTTCCTTTGGTAGAAGGGTTCTACAGAAGGTTCTTAGAGAACCTGAAGGGACTACAGACCAGACGGCGCCCCTCCCGTAGGACAGGCCCAGCTTTGGTATGTCCCACTTCTGGATGCTCCGAGCAGCTCTAAGGAGAATGGGCGTTGGTTCTTACCTGACACGCCATTTCTCCGCCCCTGGGGATGGGAATCTTGAGAAAAACCTTGGAAGTTGGTATTGAGGGGAGAGGCAAATAGGTCCACTACTGGTAGACCGAAGATGGATGCCGCCTCCCTGAACAGTGATGGGTGGAGGCACCACTCCGACTGGTCTATGGTGGCCCTGCTCAACCAGTCTGCTTGGGTGTTTGATACACCCGAAATGTGATCTGCCCTGAGGGAAAGGAGGTGGGACTCCGCCTACCGACAGAGACGCTCGGCCTCCCTCATTAAACGTAATGACTGAGTGCCCCCGTTTGTTGATGTGTGCTTTGGCTGTGATGTTGTCTGTGAGGATGAGGATGTGGTGGCCGCGTACCTGGGGAAGGAAGCTGCGGAGGGCTAGGTGGATGGCGTGAAGCTCCAGCCAGTTTATGTTGCACAGTCTTTCTGTCGTTGACCATCTGCCCTGTGCTGTAAGGGACTGAAGGTGGGCGCCCCATCCGGACAGACTGGCGTCTGTGGTGATGGTGAGTCTTGGGGGCTCCTTGAGGAGGCAGCCCTTGTTGATGGACGATTTGCTCCACCAAAGGAGGGACGTGAGCACCCTTGGTGGAACCCTGACCTTGAGTCTTGAGTTGCTTGCTCCGGTTCTTTGGTACGGAAGCAGGAACCACTGGAGGGATCTGGAGTGTAAACGGGCCCAGGGAATAATGGAAAGACATGATATCATTTTACCCAGTAATTGGGATAGTTCTAGAAGGGAAACCCTCTTGAGGCGCCTGATGATTTTGACAGATTTCTGGATGCTGAGGATTCTCTCCGAAGATAGGAACACCTTCCCTTTCAGAGTATCGATTACCGTCCCCAGGTGGGTTATCCTGGTGGAAGAGGTTAATTGGCTTTTCTTCCAATTGATAAGGAACCCATGTTCCTGGAGAGTGGCTAGGGTAATCTAAGTATCTCTCATTGCTTGATCCTGGGAAGGGGATAGGATGAGGATGTCATCCAGGTAACAGTGGAGGCGCACAGGGAGGGTTCTGAGATGGGCAGCTAGTGCGGCCAGGACCTTGGTAAAGGTTCTGGGGGCAGAGGCTAACCCAAATGGGAGAGCCACGTACTGGAAGTGGAGGTTATTGTAACAAAAACGCAAAAATTTGTAATGGGAAGGTCGGATTGGTATGTGGAGGTATGCCTCTGAGAGGTCAATAGAAGACAACCAGTCCCCTTGTCTAACGCCCAGCAGGATGGATTGCAACGAGTGCATCTTGAACTTGCGATACACCAGATAGCGGTTAAACCGCTTTAAGTCCAAAATCGCTCTCCATCCCCCTGACTGCTTAGGAACCACGAATAAGTGGGAATAAAATCCCTGCCCTCATTGAGACTGAGGGACGGGCTGGATGGCTCTTATATCGAGTAGGTGTTGAATGGCTGAGTCCATGAGGCTGCGCTTAGTGCGGTTCTTGGAGAGAGGGCATGGCATGAAAAAGTCGGGGGGATTGAAATTCGAGGGCAAGGCCAAACCTGATGGTGTCCCTAACCCAGGCATCAGAAGTAGAGGCGTCCCACTGGTTGGCGAAAGACTGAAGGCCCCCGCCAATAGGAATTAAATCGTGTGGCCTATCTGGAGCACCTGAAGGGCCGGCTACCAGAGCCTCGAAAGAGCCTTTTGAAGCTACCGCCACTTCTGCTTCTGTCAGAGGAGTCGGTCCTGTCTTGAGGCTGGCCCGACCCAAAGGGGGGCCCTTTGGTACCTGGGGGAGAAAGAGGCCTGGAAAAAGGGACGAAAGGGAGCTCTCCGAAAGGGCTGGAGGGACCTGGGCTCTGACTTCCGGGTGAGAGATGGAAGAAATTTCTTCTTATTCTGCCCTTTCACTAACAGGGGATCCAAGGATGGTCCAAACAATTTATTTCCCACGAGAGGAGCGGAAGCCAATTTTACTTTGTTCTTGAGGTCTGCCTGCCAATACTTTAACCAGAGCAGACGGCGGGCAGAGACATGGGAGGAGATAGCTCTAGTTGAAAATTTGACAGAGTGGAAAGTAGCGTCGGCCGAGAACTCAGCTGCAGCCGTAATCTTGGCTATGTCCTGATGAGCTCGGACATTGGAGATTGGGACATGCTGCTTGAGCTGCCGAAGCCAGCGAATGTATGATCTGGTAAAGAAGGAGGCGGCCATGGCCGATCTGATTGCCCAAGCATCTGACTGGTGAGCTCGGCGTAATGCCAGCTCGGCCCGCTTCTCATCCGGCCTCAAGGCCTCTAAGGGGTCGCTGAGGGTGGAGGAAGAGGCCAGACCTACGATGGGCTCATCAACCTCCGGAGTGCCCAATAAGTTGGAAAGTTCTGGATCCAGATTGAAAAACTTTTTATCGTGGGCTGATGGGGCGGGGGGGGGGGGCGCAGAAGAGGCCAACTGCTTGGACACCAGGTCAAGGAAGATGGGAGGGGTAGGGATGACTTTGGCTTTCACTACTGGCTGTTTGGAAATGGAGTCCTCTGAGCCTTCCGGGGCAAGAGGAGAGGGATCAGAGGGGGTCTGAGTCTTTAGCCCCGAGATATTTCTGGCCTTGTACAGGAGGGATTTGAATAATTGGGGCTTGAATAGCCCTACAAAGGCGGGTTGGTCGGGAGTGAGACCCTCATCCTCGGACATGTCCGCCTCTGATGGATCCACGTCGGAAAGGGGCTCATTATATTGTAAAGACCCCAAATCAAACTCCTCCTCCTCCTCCCTAAATAGATCCAAGCCCCCTTCCGCCTCCTCCTCCCTGACTGAAGGGGAGACCTCCCCCTGAGGGGGTACCTGATCCTGGAGCGGTTCCGATCTGAGTGGGAGGGATCTTATGGAATGAGATTCAGATTCGGGGGCCAGCGGATGGAGACCTGGTCTAACTATCTGCTGGAGTCCTTCTGCGATTCCCTGGCGGATAGCCAACTCCATCCAGGATCTCAGTTGCTCCGGAACCTCTTGTATGAGTGGTTCCTCTTGGCATAGGCCGGTGGCTGTAGGTGTGAAGGTAGCCTCTGGTGTTTGTCTGGCCGGTGTTCCAGGAGCCTGGTGACCCTGAGAGGGTGAGCTGCGCCTGGATAGGGAGGAATAGGCTAAAGGAGGGGGGGTTGAGTAGAGGTAGAGGGAGTGGAAGGTGGTAGTACCGGAGGCACTGAGCCTGCCTGCCTGGTGCGTCTATCGATTTCTTTTTCCAGCGCCTTGTGGCGTCTTAAGGCGTCCCTCTGGGAGGCTTTGGAGGTATCCTTAGCCTGCCTGCGCAGATGGTGGGTTTTAGACTTGGCCTTCAAAGAAGGACCCCTAGAAGGATTGCCCTCTGCCATTTCAAGGATAATTGAAAAAGATAAGAATAGATATGGGGCGGTTGGCACGCCTAGGGGTTGACCTACAACAAAGGCCGGGAGCCCTGGAAAAAATCTTTCACGCCCCCCCCCTTTTACTTCTGCTGTTTTATTATTTCCCCTTTCTCTTTTTTCTTTTTTGAAAAATAAAAGGTATAGGAAAAAAACCGGGTCCAATCGACTAAATGAACACCAGAGGCCTTGGAGAGAAAGCTAGGCCTTGACCGACTGCCTTCCCAGGCGGAACTGGGCAGAAGTGGTGCTGCTTTTTATTGCTGCGCTAGCTAAGACAGGCTGCGGGAAGCCAACAAGTCGAGTAGAATTAGCCTCCAATCGAAAGGCTGGAGCAAGAAAGCAAAATTGGGCTCTGAGCAGGCCTGCTGCTGGGCTAGAATCACACCGCAGCGTTCGATCAAGGGAGACAAAAAAACAAAATGGCGCCCGACCACGAGGTGGCGCTTAAAATGGTGGCCGCCTGCAACGAGGAAGACGGGGCCTCTCAGCAGTGGAAAGAAAAACCTCCCCAGGGACAATACAAGGTCCACAACAGAAGAGGACAGGAAAAAAGAGGAAAACAAACTCCTCCGGTAAGAAAAGAAAAAAAAAACGGCGTTCGGGGGGGGGGGAGAACGGAGCGAAGCGAAACGAATTAAAACAAATCGCAAGGAGTAATCAGAAAAAGGAAAACGGCAGGGCTTAAGCAACTGAAGAGGGAATGGGGGGTAGCGTGGGGACACTGCTAGCCCTCCCCTTTGCCACCCACTGGGGCGAGAAAACCACGCTTCCCAGGGGAATTTAGCAGTCCGGACCAAATGCGCATGGCTAAGTGAATTAAGGAAAAATTATACAACCTGAGAGGAGCTAAAAGAATGAATCAACAAAGGATTTCTTGGAACGGCCAAGGAGAACTTCGAATCACTGCCTAGTCTCGCACGAGGCTGAGCATAAACTGGGTAACGCTACGCTGGAGCCACGTGATGGAGGGAGGAGCATTCCTCAAAATTAAGCTCAGCCTACAACTGCAGAGACTGAAGCACCACCCACTTCTGGATGCTCCGAGCAGCTCTAAGGAGAAAGCATGGATTACATGGCCTCATTGGATGGCATATTTTCCAAAGAGGAGAGAGAGAAACTGTTAGGCAAAGAGTTTGGGAGAATTGCCTGAGATTCTGCTGAAACCAACCTCCATTGCCATGATCCTATAGCCTGGATTCTGATCTCAACAAAGAGAGAGGGCCTCGAATCCCATCAAAGCATCAGCAACATTGCTGAGAATTGAAGGGCAGAGAAACAAAAGAAAGATGGTAACATTGGGTTCTTTCATGAGATTCATTTTCATAATGAAAATGTGAAGGTGCTTCAAAAAACTAATCCAGAGGGCTTTACACTGAATCCATCGGGATGGGGGAGAAGAGACCTCTGAAAAAAATACAATACTGCATATTGGAATGGAACTGATACAGTAGTCATACACAGGATGTGGAGGCACCCAATAATGAGCATTCAGAACAGGAAAGAATGCCTCAAGCTTTTTACCTAAAGTTTCCAGTGACTCTACAAATGGATGGTTTATGGGGAACAAGCCGGATGAATTAGAAATCTTAATGCCGGAAGGCAGATATGATGTAATGGGCGTTCCTGAAACCTGGTGGGATGAAACTTATCAGTGGAAGGCCAGACTAAAGGGTACAACTTACTCAAAATAAATAATCCAGAGTCCAGACACAAGGAGGAGTGTATTATATTGGAATCAACTGTACACAAATGTACTGATCCCAGAATCTAAGCTTCTGGGTTTAAATAAGAATATTAAGAAGGTGAAACAACAATATTATTGTGGAGGTGTAGTATAGGCAGCAAAAGATCTGCATATTTCTCCCTGGACCAATTATAACATTTATAGAAGAGATATACACTGCTCAAAAAAATAAAGGGAACACTTAAACAACACAATGTAACTCCAAGTCAATCACACTTCTGTGAAATCAAACTGTCCACTTAGGTAGCAACACTGATTGACAATCAATTTCACATGCTGTTGAGTAAATGGAATAGACAACAGGTGGAAAGCATAGTGTCAGATCCGTGTATCTGTCATTTTTTCAGTGGAAGAAAAGGTTTTTTTTGAGAGGATATTAATATTTAATATCAATTTAAGGATTCATTCAAAAATATTATTTTAAGGGGAGGAATTATTTTCTTATTTCCAACAAATCAGTTTGATTTATAAAGCTGTAGGATTATATTATTGTATTTGATATATTGGTTGAATTGTAATTATTAGAAGTGGTATATGTGCTTCTTGTCCAAATATAATGAAAATGTAATTTATTCGGGGGGAGGGGGAAGGGAGGTTCTGTAAATTCATCTTATCATTTAGGAGGTCATGGATTATCTCCTGAGATGAATAGCTTATATTTTATTAGATATTTTCAGACATTTGTCACTTCAATATGAATAGCCATGGTATTATAGTTCCATATTTCAAATACAAAAATCTAAATAGAAATTTGGTGCCATCTAGTGGTCATCTGGATTTCTGTAGCCCATATATAGCGCAATAATCCCAAAACAAAACATTATTCAGCCTCTGTTTATAGCATCCAAAGAAGAGGTGGGTAATCATTTCCACTGACAGGAAGCTCTTACTGCTACAAAGGTTTTTCTAGCAATCGAACAGAATTCCCATATCAGGAATTATTGTATTCTGTTACAACAGAATGTGTGATGCTCTTTCAGATACTGAAAAAAGTGCTCTCACACTCCTTTTTTTCAAGGTTACAAAGCCAGCTCCTGCCTTTGTCTCTTTCAGGACATACTTGTTAATCAACAGATCATTTTGTTGCCCTTCTGTAAACCTGCATTGGCTACAAAATAATAGGTATTTATTTATTTATTTATTTATTATTCATTCATTCATTCATTCATTTCATTTTGTCCATCTCTTCATAGACTCTTGGCAGTGTAAAGTAAAAGTAAAAACCAAATATGCCAAAGCCCCCCTCAGTGACAACATAGGAACTGCTTATTTGAATAACATTTAGAGACCTGGCATCTATAGTATGTGAAAAAACATCACGATTCTTTTCAAGAAATGGGTCTGAAACATTTGCACCCTATGAAAATGCCTATAACTGTCTTTAGTAAACATTCAAGGTAATGGGGATTTTTGATTTTTTTTCAGAACCTATTAAGAAAAAATTCCTGGAAGAATTAAAAATCTTGGATAGGAAACGCAGCGTTCAGTGATAGAAAACAGGTTGCATTCCCCACTTAGTCTCCCATGGAACCCCAGAATACATCTGAAATATTGCCAAAAAATGGCAGGATTTGTCCAGGCAATTGCCAGGAGTCAATGCTGACTTGAACACACACATACAAAAAACTATTAACAGAAGATATCAATATTAAAAGATGAGTAAGATAAAAAGATACATGCATCCATTATCTTTTTCTTCCTTCCTCTTGTTTACATCCTCAGTTGCTAACTGTAGAGGGGTCTTAAAAATCTGGCAAAAGACAGCCAAAAAGGGGGAACAGATTCTAGCACCCAGAGAAGGAAACCAAGGAAAAGAGGGGATTGGGGGAAACAATGTAAGAATGCCCAAAAAGTGAGTTAAAGGAGTACTGGGATTTATGGGACATGTTTAGTGAAAAGGGCTCCGACGCGCTCCCACCTCATCATCCCACTCACTGTAGTATTAAAATCGTTCCTGTGGGCAAACTTCCAAAACCCAAACTCTATTCAATGACTCTGCGAGAACTAGACAA
Source organism: Notechis scutatus (assembly GCF_049901735.1). Lineage (NCBI taxonomy): Eukaryota > Metazoa > Chordata > Lepidosauria > Squamata > Elapidae > Notechis > Notechis scutatus. The sequence continues at coordinate 72,890,522 of NC_142012.1, forward strand.
GCTTTGCACGTTCATAGATAAAAACATAAAGTGTGGATTTATCCAACCAGCTAGACCTCAGGTGGCAGTCCCATTGCTGTTCCAGGAGAAAAAGGATGGAACCCTTTGCATATGCATTGACTCTAGAGGACTTAATGCAGTATGTGTGGAAAATGTCTACCCATTTCCCCTGATGAAAGACATGCTTGCACACTTAGCCAAAGGCAAAATCTTCACTAAATTAGACTTGTGGGAGACTTGTCATTGAGTTTGGATCAAGGAGGGCGATGAATGGAAAATTGTGTTTAACTGCCCTCTGGGATGTGTTGCATGACTATTTATATATAGAGTTTTGGTGTATTTGGATAATTTAATATATACTGAGACTAGAAGAACATGTGAAGTTGGCGTGCAGTTTTAAAAAGGCTTTTTGTAGGCAATTGTATGCAAAAATTTCCAAGTGTCAATTTCACCAAGATACGATTGATTACCTAGGTTACCGCATATCCTATGAAGAGGTAGAAATGGATCCAGAAAAGGTGTGAGCATTGTTAAGAGTGAGGTTCCCCCACACACCAGGAAACAACTATGAATTTTTTTAGGCTTTGCTAATTTCTACCGCCAATTCATCCCCTCATTCACAAGATTGTGATACCAATCACCAACCTTTCAAAAACCAAGAGTGTAGGGCAAGCTGAAGCCAAGTCAACCACTTAAGTGGACTATGGAATGCCAAGCAGCATTTGGAAAACTCAAATGGCTATTTGCATATGTGGAAGGGTGTGGGAGGCGTGGTTGTCGGAGATAACTGTACATGATCCAGAAGAGTTCCCTCTGGTGGAGTCCTTGCCACTTCCCAGGTTGGTCAGGACTCTTGTGTTGGGATTGAAGTGCTAATTGAGGCTTCTTGCAGGGAACTCAGAGACTGCTAGGCTTGTGAATCACCTAAGGATGTGTGACTTGGAGCTTTGTCAGTGAATGTAATTCCTGCCTTTCTAAATAAAAAGGGGTTTCTCCTCACGAGTAGGCTGTTGAGTGGGGCTCGTGAAGGCTGGGTCCAAACACCTTGGGTTGTCCCATAGCACACTCCCAAAATATCTTTCTGGACATTGATTGGACTCTGACTATTGGGTGGTGGGCTCTGGGGTGATTTTCAATTTTTCCTTTTCACACATTTGCTTCAGACCTTGCCTTACTTTTGCTGCATTCAGTTCTTCTTAGTAACATTAACTTTTCTCTGGAGTTAAGGGTTTTCTTTCCTATGAATTGATCAGAGGCAGCCCTGACAGGGAGTCACAAATGATGGTGTTTGTAATGTCCAAATTCTGTGCATGATATTGAGGCGGCTATTGGAATATAGACTTGGTAAAAATAGGCTAAAATAGGTTGTTTAAAGACATGTGGACATAGGAAAGCATATATATAGGGAGATGAGCAGTTGTGCTAAGTGTGGATAGACTGGAATTATTTAATTCCAAAATGTATTTGACTATCTTCCCTTAAAATGTAAACGCCTAGGAACTCTGGGAAATTATCAGGATGACACAAAAGACCAGAATTATTTAAAAAGAATTAAACAAACTGAAGCAATATATCAAACTATAAGTATAAACTAAGCATTATTAAAAATAAAGGAAGTTTTTCCTTACTGAACGGGTTCTTTAAAGGATACTGACAGCAGGAGAAACTAGTCCTGTAGCACCACTAAACTCACCAGCAACATATTAAAATTGTCATCTATATAGAACAGCAGAGGGGATGCAAGACTGTAGAACAGACTATGGGTAATTTTCTAGCTTGCTGTAGTTTGTCACACCTGATGTGTCCAGCATGCATAAAAATAATTACTGTATACCAATTTCAGCATGAAAAGGCACATGGTGTGATATGGCAAGGTTTTCATGTAAATTATATTAATGGGGAATTTGTGGGAGTTTATTATGGAGGATAATTTCTTTTCTTAGCAGAAAATGAACCAATTACCATTCAGAATTCAATTTTCAGCTTTTGGGATCTATCTCATGGTATTTCTCTGGATTATGTTTTGAATCATTTTTGTTCAATATAATGGTGAATGAGCTGCTTGTTTTTACCTCAAAGGGTGAACTGCACTGTTTGTAGATGACTGCACAATGGATAAGGAGCAGGGGTGGGATTCTACCAATTCACACCTATTCACTAGAACCGGTTGTTAACATTCTAAGCAGTTTGGAGAACCGGTTATTAGAAGAAATTCCTGGCCTAATCCTGTAAGGAAGGCAAGAAGGAAACATTCTGGTGTTGCTTACAGAAACTGTCTCTCTGTTAACCCTTATCACATTCTTGGCAGGACTAGACTTCCTGTCTCTGGAACGTCTCTGGAGTTTTCCCCCCCCCTCTTTTACTGGTACTTTGCTTGTGTGGAGTGACCATTCAAAGTTACAATGGCACTGAAAAAAGTGACTTATGACCATTTTTCACATTTACGACTGTTGCAGCATCCCCAGTCATGAGAGGCCAGGCAAGGAGATGCCTGCCTCGATTTGAGTGATGAGTTGGCCACGCCCAGCCAATAACATGACCACCAAGCCACGCCCACAGAACTGGTTGTTAAAAAATTTGAATTCCACCCGATTAGGAGTAGGAATTTGAGAAGAGCAGAACCATTGAACAAGGCTCCTAGCCGTTTAGAACAGTAAGAGAAAACTTGGGGAATTTTACATTTTTCTCAACTAAACCTGGATTTTGGGTGAAAGAGGATTATGGCGAAGACTATGGCGAAGACTATGGCGAATGCTTGACTGTTTTAAAGTAAACCTTTGACTGAACTGGACCTTAGATGCTGCAGTATTTTTGTATCCAATCCAGCATATATTAGCTTCCTAGGGGTTTGTTGGAGGGCAAGGTTTTTTGTTTTTTTTTTGGAGGGAAATAAGATTTAGTTATTACACACTTGATTTTTTTAAGAGCATTTCCCGATTTTGACTCTTGTGCAACTAAAATTGACGCTCACGGCACAATCCTAACAACAGCTACCAGTGACTGGCACTCCGACTGCCATCTCCACTTAAAACTGCTTTTCAAATGCAGGCCTCCCATGCAGATAGTTCTCCTCGACATGATATTTTGCCCACTCAGCTAATCCGAGGAATTAGTTATGTTGCCTCAAAGCGGCGGCCCATAATTGATTCGCCCGTTTTGAACGGGCTACGGAGAGGACTGCGGACGCGCGTAACGCTGTACGTAATCGATTCATGGGTGAAGCAAATCTGGCGGAGACCGGACGAAAACACGACGCCGGACCTGAGAGCAAGAAACTACGAGCTACCTTAGCACTCCCCACACACCGGAAACGGAAAAGAGCAGGCAATCACGGGGCCTCAAAAGGTCACGCGTCATTTCCTGTTCCCGTTTTCTCTTAATGGTGCGTCTCCTTGGGCGGGCCGTCGATAGAGTGAGGACGTGGCAGCTCGGAGGAATCGCAGAGTGGTCTGGGAGGGGCACTTCCGGGGAGCGGCCGGCCCAGGAACCGGAAGTCGTCATCGCCGGGGTCGCTGGCTGTAGTGAGTCCTGGGCCGAGCCTGGTTCCTGGCGGAGGCGGCCTGTCGGAGAAGAGAAGGGGCCCCGCTGTGGCTTCCTAGTCGTCCGGCCCGGGCTCACGTTTGCACCTGCCGGACGGCTCCGACCGCCTTCCAAAGGGCTCCAGATTGGCCTGGGCGCCTTCCCGCCGGCTCGTGCAGGCAGGGGTCGCGTCTTCCCTCTTGCCCCTTTCCTGACGGCTCTGGGTGGGAACAGTTGACAGCAGCAGCGGCGGTGAGGAGTTCGCCTACCTCCCTTTCCCACGTGTTCGGGGTCCGTTCGTGATGGGTGAGTTTTTTGCGGGACTCCTGGGTTCTGACGAAATGCCGTAAGCGAGAACTGGCTGCGTGCGGGACTGGCGATTTGGTGTGTCCTGGGCTTCATGGGATGTCCTGCTCCTCGCCTAAGCCGAAAGCCCATCTCCCTGAGCGACCGGAGGGCCGTGAATCCTCGGCGTGTGTAGGCTCTAGTCTGTTTCGCTTTGCAAAAATGACTTTCTCGATTTAGAACAACAACAAAACTCCACATCCACAATAGCGATAAGACTGCTACACAACATCTCAGCTGGCCTTGAACCATCCCGGATTGTAGGAACAAAGGGAAGTTAAATACAAACCTGTGCATTGTGCTGTATGCCAGGTAACTTAGCCATAAGAGTTTCATGTTTCAAACATATATCTTACTCTTTACAACCAAATCATGAGAATCTAAACGTATAATGGGCAGAGTTTTGAATTGTTAGAGTACTTTTATTTTCTCCCACAACAATTTATTCCATAATGCTAGCACAAACCATAATTGATTGATTTCTGCCCTGAATTTCTAAAATTCTAAAATTTTCCTGTTAAGCATTTTTTAAAACAAACTTCATTCTGTGTGTGTGTGTGTCTGTGTGTGTGTGTGTGTGTAAATGCAGCACCTAATTAGTGGGTATATGATAGTGTTCTAACAGTTATGTTTATAAAGGTATGGGACTTACATCTGTGCATTAACATAATTCGATGCATAAGTTTTAGTTATTGGATTCATGTTCCTCTAAAGCAATAAAGGGGGCATTTTAGCTTAGTGCAATATATAAATCCATCCATAGAATATAAGAAAATATTTTCTTCTCAGTCACATCACTGTGGTATAGCTGACTTTCGGTAAACCCTTATCTCTCAGTTATTTCTTAGGCAAGATTTTAATATTAATCATTGGTACTCCTTGACTTAACAAGAGTTCGTTTAGTGACCATTCAAAGTTACAGTGGCACTGAAAAAAATGAATTATGACCATTCTTGGAGGTAGGTTTGACCAAAGGAGAATACAGCAAAACTTCTTATATATTTATACGTTACATTTATTTATTTATATCCCACATTTTATGAAATGGAAATTATAGTTCTGTTGATACAGTCTAAAACTATAGCATCCTGGGAAGTCTTAGCTGCCCCAACAGCGTAGTGCAAGGCCACGGCCATCCCAGGAAACATCAACTGGCCCAGCCTGCAGTTTTCCCTGGCCACCCTGTACTCTTTTTTTTTTTTTTTAAAGACAAATTTTATTAGTTTTACAAAACAATACACAAACAATCAAGGCATAATAACATAAAAGATCTTTTCTAAGAAAACCAATAAAACATACAAAATAGTTCCAAATTGTAATATATATATTTACGTTATCTGTTCAACTTCGTATCTTATCCCAACTTCTCCTTTTCATTCTATTATCCAAATTATATTTCTTGCTAATTAAAATTTTATTGCCTTTCAAAAACAATACACAAACATACAAAACATAAAACATAAAAAACATAAAACATCTTTTCTGAAAGCTGCTTGATCCCGGGTTAAAACTCTTCGCACAGACACAAATTCAAAAATCATATTTACTTTATATATCATTCCATATCTTATTACCATTTTCAATTTTCTATATAGCTTCTTCCCTCTTTTATCTTTCTTAGTTTTATTTTATTTATCTTATCTCAATTCAATTCATAATACTTATCATTCTTTGTGTGTTCTATTTCCAGCTATCCATTCATCTTTTCTCTTTAAATATACTTCTCCTGTACACTGATTGGAGTGACGCCTTTGACTCTTTCCCCTAACTTAATAATACTTAATATAACACTTAAGTTATATTGGGATTCTGTTTAGTACATTCTAAAATTACACAATAAATTTTATAAGAAAAACAAAAACAACAATAACAAAATAAAAGCATATAAAACCACTATCAATACCATTAAAAAGCTAATCATATATATTGATACTCATTTATATCTTAAATATTTTACTCTAAATACACATATAAAAACACAATCTTATGTACCTTCCAGAATCCCTTTTTCAATTAGATTTACCCATTGTCTCTAAATAAGTTTTGTTTCTTTAAATCTTGCTTCCCACCATTAAGGCTTCTCATCCCCTCCTTTCTCTCTTGCTTATTTTTCTCCTTGCCCTTTTTACCCCTTTGTCTCTCCTCCTCCCTTTTCTTCTTCTGCTTACCCCCTTTCTGTTGTTTTCTAACCTTGTATCCACCTTTCATCTTATTTTTCTCTTTTTTGATTGTTTTTTCAAACCTTAAAATCCCCTTTTTCTTTTCCTCTTTTTCCTCCTCCCCCAAAAGAACCCATTGTTCATCAAAGATGGCTTCTTCTTCTTCTTTGTCCCAGTCGTCCTGCTGCGTAGTCAATTTTTCATAAGTGCATACAGCCATTTCTAAAAATTGAAAAAGAATGCCCAAGTATCTTTTCCATCTTGTTCTTCTAATGCCATCGTGAAGAGAAAAACTTGTTCCAAAACAACCACCCAAGTATTTTTAATCAAGAATAATTCCAAAAAGTTCCAAAGTCACCAAAGAATCCAAATAAACTATTTCTTTTAATACTTTTTTTCTTTCTTCTATTTCTCTTTATGGGGTTACTGTTTAATCAAAGAGTTCCAATTAAAATATATCTTTCTTTAAAGTTCTAGGCAATCTCCTCCTTTTTCAAATTCTGCTCCAATTTTTTTTCCTCTCCCTTCCCACTTACAACAACAATTTTCCTTTAAATGTTCAGAAATCCATACCTCCAATACAGGTTTTCCGATTTCTTAAGTTGTTAAATCCAATGTCCAGGAATCCTTTATCCCTTGGCTTTAACTTTCAAATTGAGTTACCTTCGGTGCCCAAATAGATTTTCCAGATCTCCGTCTGCTATTTCTATGGGGTGGGAGAGTGAAGAAGAAAAAAAAAACTTTCCCTTGACAGCTTTCTCCGCCGCTTTCCAATCTTCTTAGGGATACAATATATCTTTCAGGCAATTCAAGCAATTCAGTTTCCAGGGTATTTAAAAGTTGTTATTATCCCGGCTCAGCCAGCACTTTCACTTCTCCTGTTTCTTCTTTCTCCTCCTTCCTCCAGCACAATCTTATCCAGCTGCCGGCTTCTTTGTGGCGGCCATGACTGACCGCCGCTCCACTGCCATGACTGACCGCCGCTCCACCGCCTTGAGAAAAGGAGGTTATGCTGGGTGGGGAGGGGGTCTGCGATACCCCCAAACCCCTCTCCGGATCCTCCCGATCTTCGGCTGCCTCTATGGGGCAGCCTTATCCTCCAGACCCGTCAGGATCGGAGGCACCAAGACAGCTAGCGCAACAGGGATCGCGCAGGATCGCGAATCCCCGCCGCCGCCGAAGCCTGGCAAACCGGAAGTTCTGGCCACCCTGTACTCTTGAGGTCCTTGCCACCTTGGCTCCCCCATCGCCACTGAACTTCACCACCTTTTTGTTTCCACTGCTGATGATGCCTGCCTATGCTTGCCTTTCGTGAGGCAATTTTTGGCCATCTTTCCCAGGTTTCACAAGGAAACCTTCATGCGTGACCTTGGGAAGAAAGTCTAATTTGATCAGCAGCTGTCTCATGAAGTGCCAGGCCAGGTATGCTTGGTCAGCAGTGAGAGCAAGAAGACAGTGAAAGTCAGCTGGGGAGCAAAGCTGTGGAATTCAGCCAGCCAAAAGGGCACAGATGGGGAGGGTTGGTGGGTGGGTGAAAATTGAAGCGCCCCTGTGGTCATAAGTGCTGTCAAGCACCCAGATTTTGGTCATGTGATCACAGGGGTGCAGCAATGACCGTACGTACATTCTTAATTGACCACTACTATAACTTCAAATGGTCACTGAACAAATGATTTTAAGTCAAGGGCTACCTATATTACCTGTTCAAACCATTTTTAATTGAAGAAGACTGGTTCAAACTAGGAGTTGGGGAGTTCTGCCTTTTGCTTGTTAGTTATTAGCATTTGTTATTACTACTGATCAACTGTTGCATTAGCATATCTAAAGAAGCCTTTCTTTTATTATTTGCATTCTGGGGTTTTTTTTTCCTCTTCCTGATACCAACTTTAGTTATGGAACTCAGGTCTGTTCTTTTATAAATCTCAATGTCCTTGAGGATAAGAGTAAGTTTATTAGAGCTACTCTTGCAGTCCAAAGTGTATTAATACCATCTTACATTTAGAGATGGTTTTGGGAAGCTAGAGCTTGGTTCCTGCCTCTCAGTTTTGCAGTAAAATTAATTTTCTTTCCCATTACTTTGGTCCTTAGAGACCTCTTCAAATCAACATGGCTTAGCCTTAGGCCATCTATTGGATTTCTCAGTGGAGAGCCTTTGTTCATTTGGCTCAGAAAATGCCAGAAGTGTTCTCAAGCAACATATCTGAGACATCTTCAAACCAATTTAAGCCTTACAATTCTGGGGATTTATCCGAAAGTATTGGTGGTGGCCTCCTATCTATTATCCCTCACAGTACTGAAATTGTGAAGGGGATTTACTTTTGCCTGGCTAGGCGCATTGCCTGTAGGAGTCCTCCTTGATTGGTAAAAAGTTATTCCTGGTGTCCCTTAGCCCATGTGTCTCTGAGCCATACAGGGAACCCTCAGTTTATGACAATTCAAAGTAACAAAGACCTCATAAACAGTCATTAATTGTTGGAGGGTCTCCTTGACATGGTGACATGACCACATTTTAGTGCTTGGCAGCCAGCCTGTGTTTATGAACAGTTGCAGTGTCCCATGATCACGTAACACAATTTGCAATGTTTTTGGTTTCTGACAAAAAATGCCCATTTGGCAGAGTATTTGGATCTATGATCACTTAACAACTATTGGCCTTCATGGCTTGGGACGGGGTTATCTGTGGGGCTGTCTCTTCCCAGTTACATTTTCATATTGGATTTTTATTGTTTGTAAGCCACACAGAGTAAACGGGTGGCCCTATAAATCTTCTAAATATTTATTTAAATAAATAAAAATAGTGTTAAAAATTATCAAAACAAAATCCAGTCTGGTCCCGTGATGCTTTGGTTTGCCATTGCAACAACTTAAACAACCAAAATTCTGGTCCCAGTTGTGGTTGAAAGTTGAGGGCTACCTGTATGCTCCTTAGTGGTTATCTTTACAGGGATTCTCAGATGACTGCTAACTATCCTGATCTGAAAAAAAAAATCCAGGGAGAAAGAACAGCTTCCATTTGTTGCTCCTCCAGTCAGAAAGGAACTCAGGCATATCCTCCTTGGCTACTCAGTTCAGTGCATCTGGTTTGTTCTTGCCTTGCTTGTAGCTGAAGAAGTTGATTTTTAACTGTTTATGGGTAGTCCTCCCTGACTGTAATTGGGACCAGGAACTCCATCACTAAGTGACACAATTGTAAAGTACAGTGTCATGTGACTGTCCCAACTTTTAAAAAAGCAGGTCTGGCCATGACACTTGCTGTTGTTAGGCAAATCCCATGCAGTCAGGTTATCTATTTATAGGTAACCTAAGAGTACAGATATTAGATTTCGGCTGCAAAAACATTAAATTGCCATTAAATGACAGCGAATTTTTGACTCTCTGACTGCTAGTTTAGTGGTCTTATATATCTTACATTGCAGATCTGGTAACCTTACTTACAGGACATAGAAATGTAAGAATTGGAAAGGATCTAGGAGATTGTCTAGTGCAACTTCTGACCAATACAGAAATCCACTACAGTAGGGCTATCCACCCTCTGCTTAAACATATCAATTGATAATCTGTTTCCATCTAGTCTGTTCCATTATTGAACAGTTCTTAATATTGAGCAAAAAATCCAGATGGCTGAACCAAAATTGACTTTCTTGTAATTTAAAGCCACTGTTGCTGTCTTCAATCTGCTTCTGTGGATGATGCAGAAAATATTCTTTTTCTAGGCAAGAGATGTTCCCAGAAACAAATTAGTAACCATTTTCTGTAAAATAGGTGTTAAATACCCTGTTTCTCCAACAATACGGCCTCCCCCAATAGGAAGTCCCAGCATGTTTTATAGGCATGAAATGAAATTAAGCCCCTCCCCCCAAATTAAGGCCTATATTAAAACATGTGAAATGGGGGGGAATGGTGGGGGGGCTTGCCGTTAGGAAGTACTTTTGTTGCACACCCGGATATGGTGCTGCCTGCGTTGACCCCAATACGAAGTGCCCCACCAACGCTGAGGTCAACATCCAAGCCGTCGCTGCCCGTCCGCCCAAAGATGTAAAGGGGGGGGGAATTAAGTCACCCCCGAAAAGACAGGCTAGCCATTTTGGGGGGGCTCAAAAAAAATAAGACCCGGCTTTATTATATGAGAAACACGGTAGTTGGGTACTCTGTGTTGCCTGCATTTGAACTAAGCAATGTTTCCAGTAACTTCAGCAGTAGATAGTAGAGTGTATTGCACGAATTCATTCTAAATGTCTGGAAAACCCAGGGACGGCCAGATTAAACCTTTAAGAGATGGCCTGGGCAAGCACCCTCTGACAGGGGCTTCTCTTTGGCCTAGAAACAAAACCACGTCCAAACTACTCCTAAACTTCAACCTGATTGTTCAAAAGAACACTGTTTCTACTTGGAAACTGCTTCTGGACTTTGTGCTTGAAGTGGAACAAATAAAATTTTAATTTTGGGTTTTACCAATTAATAGGTTTGTTGTTATAGAAATGGCTACTTTATATTATTATGTAAAAGTAAAAAGTTGAGGTTTGATGCTACAGGTAGTCCTTGAGTTACGAATGTAATGGAGATTTTGCCCCTATAGGCTCCAGTTGTTTTTGCAAAAAGTCTTTGCCGATGAGAACAGAGGCCGTGCATCCCTCTGGGCCTCCATTCTCATCGGCAAAGGGCTTGAAGAGGTCTTTGCCAATGAGAACAGAAGACTGGAGGGACATACGCGCCCTAGATCTTTGCAAGGTGAGTATCCACAGGCCTAGTGTCTGTAGAGACCCGTCCGGCGGGTGGGGTGGGGGGAATAGGCAGGGCGAATGTTGCAGATCCTCAGCAGTTATTCATGAATGACTGCCATGGTGATGCAACATTCATAATTTTGGGACTGTGTTGTAAGTATTTGGTGGGGGTTAAATCGTAGTTTTGAACAGTTGCTAAATGAACTGTCGTAACTTGGGGATTACCTGTATTATCTTATTCTACTGCACCAAAGGGAGTCAGAAGTCAATGCCTTTTCTTGCTTTTTCCCATTTCCCCACACTCTTTTCATTCCCCTTTTCTCCGTTATTTCCCTACTATTTTCTTCCATACTTTTGTATTTTAGATTATTATCTTCTATATATATAAAAGCAAAATGCCCCTCACACATCATCACAAAATCTCTGGGACCGTGAAGCCTACAAACCTGAAATTTGGCACATATGTTCCTCTTGGCTTCTAGGTGCTCACTAAGAAAGGATTTTTCAGAAGTGACCATTAGTATTCCCTATATTATTATTAACATGCTCTGATGCTAAGGAGTTTTACTCCCCCTCCCCACCTGAAAAGACTTCTGTCCCAAATGCAAAACACAAGCAAGAGGAGAAGAGTTTCAGTTTTAGTTTCACAGCAGAAAGCTTTAGTACAGAACAGTTGAGCTAAGCCATACCCAGGTTCCTTGCTGTCTCCTTGCTCACACAGCAAATACTGTTTCAGTTTCCAAACAGTCCTCAACTCTCTCACACTGACAGGATGCTAGCCAGATGAATACCAATGGTTACTGGTAGGCAAAGGCACATTCCCCTCCCCCTTATTTTCCTCCACAAAAACTAACCCCGATCACATAATTTTGTAGCAAAGCACAGGTATCAAGCTAGTAAATAAAAACAGTTGAAAGAAAATTTAAAAGGAAAAAAAGAACACTGTTCCATCCAGATCACTTTCCTAGCCTTGTCCTGTTTGTCCCAATTCTAGACTCTTGACATATTCCAGCAAGGAGGATAGGTGGTCTCTGACACTTTAGAAGTCAGACAATTTTAAGGCAAGCTGAGTTGCATGGATTTTTTTTTTTTTAATGTTTTGAACAGATTAACAAATGCTAATAAAAACTCAGAAGGCAAACTTACAGCACAATAATCAATCGTCAATTCTATTTCTTGGTATTCTTAATGATCTAAGGACTTTGAGATATGACATCTGCGTGACCTGGAATAATATTTTTCCTTCCTACAGCGAAATAGGTGGATTGCTGCACTACTTTTTCTAGGCTTGGTCTGTTTCCAAAGGGAAGGAGTTGATTAATGGACTTAGTAATGATAAGATTATAACCATTAAGGGCCAATTTAACTGTAGTTAAATTATATTAAGTTAGATATTTAAAAGTACAGGTAGTCCTTGACTAATGACCCCAATTGAGCCCAAAATTTCTCTTGCTAAATGAGACAATTGTTAAGTGAGTTTTGCCCCAGTTTACAATCTTTCTTGACCTGGTTATTAAGTGAATCAGGTAAGTTAGCAACACTGTTGTTCAATCAATCTAGCTTCCCCGTTGACTTCGCTTGTCAGAAGATTACAAAAGGTAGATCACATGACCCCAGAATGCTGCAGCCACCATAAATAAGAGTCAGTTGTCAAGCATCTGAATTTTGATCATGTTACCATGGGATGCTACAATGGTCATAAGTGTGGAAATGGTTATAAGTCACTTTTTCAGTGCGGTTGTAACTTTGAACAGTCACTAAATGAACTGTTGTAAGTTGAGGACTACCTGTATAAGGAGACACAAGTATGAGTCAGCAGTGTGCAGCGGCAGCCAAACAAGCTTATACAATCCATGTTATATAAACAGATGCAGAGAATCAAAATCACGTGAAGTCTTAGTACCACTTTATAAAACCCTCATTAAGACCACACCTGGAATACTGCAACCAATTTTGGTCACATTACTGCAAAAAAGATTTTGAGACTTTGGAAAAAGTGCAAAGGAGAGCAACTAAGATGATTAAAGGCCTGGAGACTAAAACATGAAGAACGGTTGCAGGATTTGGGTTTGGCTAGTCTAGAGAAAAGAAGGGCTTGGGGGACTTGATAGCAGTATTTCAGTATTTGAAATAAGATCATAAGAAACATCAGTTTATTGATTTGTTAAAATAAGGTGTCCCAAAATTCTTGCAGATTGCCATTATTTATCTTAGTCATTTCCTTCAGCTATGCATAGAAATAAGCTTTCCAAAAACATTCCAGTAGAATAAATAGTGAGAAGTTTCAGAGGCTGACATTTTGCTGCATAATAATTGCTGCTGAGCAAAAGTTAGACATCATTTTAGGAATGCCAGGGGAGTGGTCCATTAACAAGAAAACCACTCTTTCCTCATCTAGTCATGTTAATGGAGAATATCAGAATAGAATACCACAACTGGTACATGGAATAGTGCAGCAAAACCTGTGGAACTGGTTACCTTGAACCTTCCAAATGAGAACAAAGATGATCTTGCAAAGTAATTTGATTGTATCTACCTTCAGTATTAGATGGCATACCACCTGTAAGCCTCCTTGAGTTGCCATGGGCGAATAGACAGCAATATAAATTTAATAATTTAATAAATAATAATAATGTAGTGTTCTTTCTCCAGAGACATTTTTCTCTTAACGTTGTTGAAGCAAAAAGTGGATTGAAAATTGTAATGATTATCTCTGGCTGTGGTTTTCTTCCAAGATGAAATGAGCGTACCTGTTAGGATTAAGAGTACGAGGATAGTCTTTCATGCAGTTTACTTCAGCTGGATATCATAATTAGCAATGCCTCATATGTGCCTTTCTGCCTATTTATAAGAGCTATGCTTTATATACATGGTATATACAGAGCATTGCTCTTATAAATTTAGCCTGGATTAGCTCAGATTTTCATATATTACATTAGCAAAACTTAACTGTAAGCACTCAGCTTCATGTCTTTTCCTTTATGAATATTATGCTTCCCTAAAAAAATGTTATTTACCCTTTGGTTGGCAAATTAAACTATTGTATTGGACATTGTTTATGTACAGATGTAGATATATTTTATTATTCCGTGTTAAAGAATAACTTTGAGGTATTGAAAAATCCTTGACTTCTTCATTCGGGATATTATTTATCTTCAAATATTGCATGTTATGTGTCATGGTAAAAAACAGATTGTTAATGCTTGCAGAGTCTATGTTAGGCCCTCCTGGGTTAAAGATTGAGTATCTACTACCGTATGTCAGCATGTGAAAGGGTAGGGGGAGGCTAATATGTCAATATCTGTGTATAGAATTCATTAAAAAATAAACTTGGATAAATTCTTCAGCCTAAATGCTTGCTCTACTCTCACCAAGTATGATCTTCTCTCAAACAGAGAACCTACCTTTAGGTGATGTCAGTAGCCTTGATCCAGTTGCAAGATCACCTAGGAGAGATAATTTAACATCCTTAATTTAGCTGGTGCTTTTCAAGTCTGATGTGGCTGCAAAGTCATGCAGGCATCATAGATTGCTTTTGAGCAGTCCTTCATTCCCCAAATACTTCCGTTTCCCAATAAGTACCTTGGCCTTCTATGTCTTGTGAGGTATTATTGGTGCTGTTAATGTTCATGTGGACTAGACTGATGCATTGAGAAATCTAAATCAGAATCCTGTGCAAAGGAACTTGTTCAACTGGTACAGATAATCCTCGACCTATGAACATAATTGTGAGTCCAACATGTCTGCTGGTGAAGAGCCGCGATGGCACAGTGGTTAGGATGCAGTACTGTAGGCTACTTCTGCTGATCACTTCTGATGATGTGAATGAAAATTGAAGTTTGAAGTTTAATTATGCTATGCCTTAATCTTCTTTAACAGTGGCAAGTCATCATATTATTATGTGTTTATGAGAACTTATTTATATAAAATAAACTGAACAGCAGTGAATAATATAATGTGAAATAATAAATACAAACCACAGGTGCATGTTCTGGGAGAATTGTTATATCAAATTGTTTCTTTCAACTGTTCCTCTTCCTAGAAATATGACTCTGAATGATTTCTAAATGGTTTTCTTTCCTTCCGGCAGGTGAAGAGTAGCCTGGGGATGTGAACATAATGAGTGTAAACCAGCAAGCTCACACAGGGCCACCTTATGGGCAACCACAGCCTGGATATGCAAATTACATGCAGGCTGACTATGGAGGACAGCAAATGCAAAGTGTTCCTACTTCGCAGTATGGTGCTTACAATGGCCCAGTGACAGGATATCAACAAGCAGGCCCTCCCCAAGGTAGGAGGAGAGGATGGACGTCATCGGGTGGATTGTGCTGCTAGACCAAGGCTCTTCAAACTTGGCAAGTTTAAGACTTGTGAACTTCAACTCCCAGAATTCCTGAGCTAATATGACTGGAAGAGGAATTCTGGGAGCTTTAAGTCCCCAAGTCTTAAGGCTGTCAAGTTTGAAGAGCCCTGTTCTAAACTCTTTGAAGAATGGTCATTGTAAAGAGTAATGGTTTTAAGCTATTAACTTTCGCCTTTGTAATTGCAACATAGCTTCCTCATTCTGAAATATTGGGGCAGGGGGTGGAATGTAAAACTCTATATTATGCAACACTGCTCTCTGAAATTTGGTAGATTGCAAATAATACATTACAGATTAGCAAAGCAAGTCTGGAGGCCGGTATAGGGATATGTATAGGTACGTGGCCTGTCAAGAAATGTGGGAAAATAATTATGCCTGTCAGCAAGAAAACTTTTCTAGAAGGCTGTTTGAAGGAATAGAGATTAGGTTCTTTGCTCTTGGGAAAGTAGCTTTTGTTCTTGAAATAGGAACGGTGGACAAAAGGGGCACATTTGCCGTATTTATATTACACTGTACTTACCAGATAATGCAGGGCTTTACAGATATGAATTAGCAGGAATTTGGTGAAGGGATCATGCCTGCAAATGACTTAATTTTTTTTTTAAAAAAAACAAGTTTTATTAATTTTTAAAACACACAAATTATCATTATTCATTACATGTTTAAACCTTTTTCCATTGTAAATTTAACAAGTCAGATAAATTATGATTCTGTTTTAAACCATTTCCATATAACATACCAAAACCTCTTATTCAATTTCTCTTTACTTCTCTTTACTCTTATTCAATATCATTATTATTATTTCATCTGTTTCTTTCTGACTTAGTTACCATTATTCTCATTCTATATTTCTACAAGTTTTTACTAATTCTCCCCCCCAAAAAGACATATACACACAACACACAAAACATAAAAAAAATCTTTTTGGAAAGTAACTTGGACCCAGGTGTCTCTCTCTTCATGGACTTCAATTATATTCATGCTCATCTTACATATCATTACTTATTTTATTTACCATTCTAAGCCTTCTATATTAACTTCTCCACATATTTCACACTTCTTAATTCTACCTTAATTAATCATCTTAGTTTGAATCATTATATTTGTATCTTTTGTCCATTTTTTATCATCCCTTTGTCTCATTCCTTATGAAAAAAAAAAGAAAATCAGTTTCTCCTGAAATCATTAATCAGAGTATGATGCCTTTCTATCTCCCCCCTAAGTTAATCAAATTAATCTTTAAAATAATATCTAATACCCAATCAGATTTTGCTTGGTACATTCTATCTAACTAATACATCCAACATAATTAAGTGCATAATTAGACAATAAATCCAAATATTAAAAAAAGATACTATAATAAAAATTTTATAATAACATCAATACCATAATCTTATTAAACTCTTTAATTAAAACAATATTCTAAACCTCTCCTATTATTAAGTTTTAAAGCCAATCATTTTTAAACATTTTAACATTTTAATCTCTTGTCAACTCTTAAACCATTGCAATACTACCATCTCATCTTATGTACCTTGCAAAATCTTTTTTTTTAAAAAATTATACTTTATCCATTATCCATAAAAAATTCCTTTTTTTCATTTAATTTCAAAACATTGTAGCTTTTCTCCACCTTTTCCCTTTCTTTCTTCTCCCAACAAACCTTTCTACCCCCCCCTTCTTCTAGCCTCTGCCTTACCGGCTTCCCTTCTCTGTCGTATTCCTTTTCCCTTTTGTTTACTATCATCATATTGGTTTTGCACTTTATTTTTCCCTTTCTTAAATGTTTTTTTAGATCTTAAGTCCTTAAGTCCTTTAGTTTTCTTCTTTTCTCTTCTTTTCTTTTCTTTCTCTCTTCCTTCTTTCTGGATCAAATTCTGAGATTCATTAAAGATGGCTCCTTCCTTTCTTTCTTGTTCCTCTGCTGTCTTCATCTGTTGTAATGTTTGTTGATAATTAGTAAGCGCCATTTCTAAGAAAAGGAAAGCTTCTTCCACACCATCTTTACCATTTTTTTTTGCTTGTTCATATTCTTTTCTTAGTTCCTCAACAGAAAGAGCCATTATAAGTCTTTTCTTTTCTTTTCTCCTTCTTTCTTCTTACAACAACCAGAATATTCAAAAGAAAATAAAAAAGATAAAACAGTCCCAAAGTTATCAATCAGTTCAAACCAAGGCAGAGTTCTCACTTTCTCCTTCTGGGGTAATATCAATCAAAGAGAAAGAAAGTCCAAATCTGTTTAAAATCTTATTACAATATATTCTAGTCTTCAAATCCTTAAGGCATCTGCTCCAACAAAGTCTTAGCATACAAATATTTTCTTTTTAATCCTCTCTCTTCCCACTCATCGCTTAAAACCAATTTTCACCTAAAAAAATAGGTTTCTTAATATCCAGTTATTTATTCCGTAGGAAAAGAGGGAAAGCTATCCTTTCAGCACCTTCAAACAGCCGCTTTTTTCCTCTTCTGGCAGGTATTATTCAGAAAGTCATACTTTTCAGGAATTTTATTAAATATGTCTTAGAGTCCTAGGAGCCAAGAAAAACTTTCTCCTCTCAAGCACTTTCTCCACTTCCTCCTGCGCATTCTTACCCGGCTGCCAGCTTCTTTGTGGCGGCCATTACAGACCGCCGCTGCACCGTCCTGGGAAAAGGGGGTTCTGCCGGCCGGGAAGGGGGTCTGCAACACCCCCAGTCCCTTCTCCGGATCCCCCCTACCTTCAGCTGCCCCTGCAGGGCAGCCTAGCTCCGTACCCGTCTGGGTCGGAGCCCCAAAAGCGGCTAGCGCGGCAGGGATCGCGCAGCTTCGCAAATCCCTGTCGCTTGCGAAGCCGACAAACCGGAAGATAATGCAGGGCTTTACAGATATGAATTAGCAGGAATTTGGTGAAGGGATCATGCCTGCAAATGACTTAATTTTTGTCTATGTTATTCATCAAAAAGGAATAAAAACTCCCAAGTTTCTAGAAATTTTATATTCTACTAATTACTTGAAAATCTTGCACTACTCCTAATGAGAAGTTACTTTTAAAAAAAAACGCTTCTATAAAAACTATTTATTGCTAGCCAATAAATATGTGAGTAGTTTAAGTTTTGCGTTGCTTTTAAGTAGTTCAACTTTTGGCCTTTTTAGAAGAAAAGCTACAAAGTTTTTACCTAGAAGTATGCATTGCCAGGAGATTAGATGCAAAATGCATGAATTTAAATTCATTCAGCAATTGTTTGGATTGTGAGAAGAGAGTCCTTGAGAATTAGAAACCTAAAGAATTATCAGTTCAGATGCTAGAACAGGGATCTTCCAGCTGATGTCCTTGGTTGTTAGTGTTAGAATTAGTATATGGACTTTTATCCATTTTCACTATTTAAATTACCTTCCATGTAGTACCAGAAATTATGTGGCAAGAAATTGGTGCCAAAAAGAACTGTGACTCCATTCTCAGTTGTTGTCCTGTGATATCCAGCATCTGTTTCCTATTAAATAACTGATAACATATGATACCACTCACGCATCATCACAAAATCTCCAGAACCATAAAGCCTACAAACTTGAAATTTGGCATGCCTTGGTTTCTAGGTGCTCACTGAGAAAGGGTTTTTTGAAATGACCATCAGAACATTAGTATTTTGTATATTATTATTAACACGCTCTGATGCTAAGGAGTTCTACTCCCCCTCCCCACCTGAAAAGAAATCTGTTCCAAATGCAAAACACAAGCAGAGGAGAGGAGTTTCAGTTTTAGTACAGAACAGTTGAGCTAAGCCACGCCTAGCTTCTTGCTGTCTCCTTGCTCACAGAACAAATACTGTTTCACTTTCCAAACAGCCCTCAACTCTCTCACACGCTGACAGGACGCTAGCCAGGTGAATACTGATGGATGCTGGTAGGCGGAGGCACAATCCCCCCCCCCCCCTTATTTTCCTCCCCCAAAACTAAGCCTGACCGCATAGTTTTGTAGCAAAGCACGGGTATTGAGCTAGTAAAAAATATAGCAAAATACTATATGCAGTTCAGCTTTCTATTAACTAGTAGAAATAAAGCTTTGTAGCTAGTTTGAGATGATCTGAACATTCTTGAGCAATAATCATGGCAACTGTTAACAATTTAGAAGTGGCCAGTATGTAACGGTAATCAATCACTTATTTTTACATTTATGCTTGAGATGTGCTTAAGTAGAAATCAAGGCTCTGCGGTGCTTTGGGTAGAAAGGTGGAAAGTGCTCTGGAGCCATGCGGGAGTGTGAATGTGGCCTTTGTCTGCACTTCCTTCAATCAAATGCCTCTTTTGGGAGGATTGCACAACCGCAACAGAATCCCAAGAAAAGACACAACACATACTGCTAAAGAGAAGTTTTCTGAAGATGGGCTCCAGCATGGGTCCGAAAGCTCGGAAGACAAAAGCTTTGATCCCTGTGATCGACCCATATTGGACCCTGAATCTGGGACACATCCATTTGTGAGAGAGACAGCTGTTTTGAGGACTTGGAGATAGGTGCTGGCTGCATTCGCATCTCCATTCACTATAAAGGATTGTTTCGACTTTGAGTTCAATGTCCTAGTACAGTGGGAGTCAACCTGGTCCCTACCGCCCACGAGTGGGCGTTCCAGCTTTCATGGTGGGCGGTGGGGGTTTTGTCCCCTACTTTATAAATCACCATTACTGTGGAACTGGTGGGCGGTTAGAGACAATTTTACTACTAACAGAGATACAAAAGTGGGCGGTAGGTATAAAAAGGTTGACTAGCCCTGTCCTAGTAGAACATTTTAATGTGTATTAATTTGTAGAAGCACTTTTGGAAACATAGCTTCTCTGTTCTCTCCCTTCCCCCTGTGTCTACTCTATTTTAAAATAAATATGTTGCTATGGCTAGGCTTTATTGTTGCCTATGCTGCTTTTCAGTCACGTGACTGTCAGGTGGGAGGGAAAAGGAATAATTTATTACATGTATGTATATAATAATATGTTTGTTTTTCTATTTTTGACATCTGACATAATACATATTAATGGACACATACAAACACATTATTATACCTTTGCCTTTCTAGGTTACTATTCTTCCCTGGGGTTTCCTTCTAAGAATCCTCCTGTCTCTCTTGATTCTGATGCTTCCTTTGCTCCTAACTTCCTAGGTAAATGCTTTCCATTTCATTTATTGATTCCACTTTCTAATGCATTTGCTTTAACTATTACACTTCATCAAAATATTAAGCTATTGTAGTGTAGAGAAATGAGTATGCCTGTAAGGCATTCGCAGATATTTCCTATAAATATATGACAATAGGCCAAAGGTTTTATGCAGCAAGAAACAATCCTAATATGATCACAACATAACAAAGGAGTTCTCCAAAAATAGCAGAAACACTAAAATGTAAGACAGTTTTAACCTGATGGTTAAAATAAAGCTAGGAAATAGCAAGCTATGAAAACAATGCCAATTTTTTTTCCCCAATTCTCATTCTGGCGTTATTGTAATTTATTTGAAAAAAGCACAGTATTCATGTGTACTAGAACTCCTAACTTTCACTGCTGTTCTGTTCATTAATCATAAAGATTGATTTATCTTAATATGTGCCAACCTGCTGAAGGAGTTTGGCCTTTGTGCCTCTACTAAGTATAACAAGCCTTAATTTTCCTTTCTCTTACCGTATATTGCAGTATATCAGGATAAAACAGTGAAAGGGATCAGGTAGAACCCCTCATGTACATGACACACTGAATAAACCATCTGAAGATCCAGTTATAGTTTATTACCTATATTTGTCTGCATGAGGAATTGCAGAGTTTGAACAGAAGATCATGCTTCTGTCCATTACTCACTTTCATTAACATAGATCATTCTCTCTTTCTTAAACGAGCATTTTCTCCTGTTGTTTGGTGGGTCCTCTGCCAATTGTCATATGTTCCTAATCTTTATTTTTTATTTTCTCCTTCTCATAGTAAAATTATTGTGTAGCATGAAGATATGCATGAAAAGATAATATACTGCGTTTAATGCTGTCGGTCTATTTCATGTTGTTTTTATGAATGGTCATGCCAACAATTTTGATAACTGACGTGTAGCTGACAATGAAATTCAATACTTCTAGGTCCTCTAAGAGCTCCTCCCACCTCATCTGGAGCGTCTGCATCAACACCTGGAACTTTAATCCCTTCTGAACAACCTGCCTGTAATCAGTTTGGACAAGGAGATGTACGAAATGGGATACCTGCTTCTGCAGTTCCCTTGCAAAGGTATTTAAGAAAAGACTGCTCAGGACATGAATCTGATATTTCTGGGACGGGAAGACAGAAAACACGCCATTCTATCTTGTCATATTTTTCCCGTAAGTTGTAGGTTTGCCTATAGACAATGCTTGTGGGGATTCCCTATCTCACTTGAAAGATGGTGGGGAACTTGGAAGCAGGCATTTTCTGCAGGAGCTCTTGTGCAACAGTCACTGATTGAGGTAAAGTTTGGCACTCTCACTCATGACATTTAAGAAGTTTTGGATGCTGCAAAGAGCACGTGAGACACTAGAGTGAGATATTGTATCTATAATGAATAGTGCTGCTTATTCATTACATAGTCATTAGTTTTATAGTCTGGTGCTTTATTGATTTTTTTTTAATGTAATGTTTCATATTTTTAAGAATATGCAACCTTAGCTATGTTATAGAAACTGCAAAAAGCATAAATCAGTAAATAAAGTTTCCCCTGTATGCAAAGCTGCTAAACAGTACCTTTAAAATGTTAATGGGCGTATCCTGTGATTGAGAAAGGATTCTAATAGTGTTAAATGACTTCTAAACTCTTAATAAATTGGAAGATATTGGCTTTAAAAACATGCTTCTTTATACTTCTGCAGTGTCGGTTAAGAGTACTTTTAAAGTACTCTATATCATTTTTCAGCTTAAGTTTCCCTGAAAAAGATGGCTATGACCGCTGGCAGCTTCTTTTCATTATGCAGCTATAATCCCGGCTGGTGTGCATATACTTAAAACTAAATCCCTTTCAGTTTAGTGAATCTTATGCATTATGAGCCAATGGGACTCTGCTCTCCTATTTCTTGGGCTTATTTTTCCCATCTTCATAGATGTTTTTATTACTTCCTTGATTAATTTTCTCATCCTTCCCATGTTCTTTTTCCATCTGTTATAGCCAGATTCTGATCCTGATGATGCATGATACTTCAAGCGCAGACTTGTGCTGTTGTCTAGAAATGGAATCTATTCTCTGAGTGCAGATTATGACTCTGGCCCCAGGGCTCCTTAGATTAAAAGGAACAGCTTGGCTTCTCTTTGCCATCCCCTTAGACACTTAGTCATAGTAAGCTAACTCATTGCATTATGTTAAGGAAACTTGCCTTAGTTTTGTATTTTTATTGCTTCTAACAATTGTTAGGTACAATACATTGCTTGTGGTTTTATCTAGGATTGTATTAATTTTATTATTTCCTGGTTGTCCAGAAAACGGGAGGGAGGCAAATTGTGGGTGACAATAGTTAAGTTGTGGTGGTGCCATCAGCAGGCTACTTCTGCTGACTGCCAGATGCTAACATTTGATTCTCACCTGTTCAGAGTTGACTCAGCCTTCCATCCTTCTGAAGTGGTAAAGTGAGAGATTGTTGGGGGCAATATGCTGATTCTGTAAACCGCTTAGAGATGACTATAAAGCACTGTGAAGCGATATAAAAGTCTAAGTGCTATTGCACTAGGAAGGAAGGAAGGAAGGAAGGAAGGAAGGAAGGAAGGAAGGAAGGAAGGAAGGAAGGAAAGGGGTAGGGATAGGAGTAATGGGGGGGAGGAGAAGGAGGGGGAAGAAGAAGGAAGGGAGGAAGATGGGAAGGAAGGAAGGAGGGAGGGAGATTATAAGAGGAAGGGAGGGTCTGAAGGGAGTCCTGGCTTAGCACTTGGCCACCTGCTGCCCTTTCGCCATCCCCTTTCCCCCTCCTTTCCTGGTGGTCTCCCATCCTATCGGTGAGGATGCTTTGGTTACAAAGCCAGGTCTCCTCGCAAGGAGAGGGAGTGGGCCTCCCTCTGACCCGTACACTTTGCCCTCCCGCACACACTATGAGCAACCTGGCCAAGGAGAGCAAGCACAGCAGCGGCAGCCTCAAGGAGGTCAGCATGCGGGCAAGTCGGTCCCTAGGGATGCCAGGTCCCACACACTCACTGCTCCCTGAGCTTGCCCAGGGGACGGGGTGTGGGGCGGCCTCCCTGGCTCCAGGGCAGCCACATGGGTCAGATCTAAGGCTGACTGTTCTGGCTGGCTGGATGGCACAACTTATAGATGAGCGCCACACCTGCCATCAGCACCTCCGTGACCCCCTCACCATCCCGGCCTCACAGCACACAAGGCTTTCCTTTCATAACTGTAACTAGAAAGGTTGTGAAATGGGCAAAAGTCACTTAACATCTGTCTGTCTTAGCAAGAGAAATTTTGGGCTCAATTGTGGTCTTGAGGACTAGCAGTATTGTCTGAAAGAACAGAGAGAGTAAATTGAGTGTGTAAATAGGAACTGGCAGCACCTATCAGGATGCAAGTTGGTCATCAAAATGTAAAAGGCGTGTTGGCAAAGAACCATAAAAGATTAAACAGATTCTCGGGGAGTGCATCTATGGTAATACAGGAAAATATATGAGTGGCAAAAGCTGAAGACAAATTAATATATCCACTCTTTTAATATCATTATAAAGTTGTTCATATAAGGTGAAATTTCTTTCTTTCCAGGGGTTGTGCCTCAAACAGAAAAGTGCTAAACAAAGGCAATGAAATTATAACAGAATAAGAAACAATGGGGGGGTATTCTAGAAAATAGAATAGAATAGAATAGAATAGAATAGAATAGAATAGAATAGAATAGAATAACAGAGTTGGAAGGGACCTTGGAGGTCTTCTAGTCAACCCCCTGCTTAGGCAGCTGGAAACCCTAGACTACTTCAGACAAATGGTTGTCCAGCATCTTCTTAAAAACTTCCAGTGTTGGAGCATTCACAGCCTCCGGAGGCAAATTGTTCCACTGATTAATTGTTCTTACTGCCAGGGAATTTCTCCTTAATTCTAAGTTGCTTCTCTCCTTGAGTTGGTATTGAAGAAATTAAATCCATTTTTTCATTTGAAATATTATTTGGGAGGACTACGATTCCTTCCCACAGCTCTGCCATCTTACCAAAATCCATTAGGCTCTTCTCTCTGAGATGTGTTTGTTTTTTTAATTGTAAGTCACCCAGAGTCATTTTGTTTGGCTGGCCTTTAAGTATAAATAATAATAACATGCACTATTTGAATCCAGTGTGGTTGCCTTCATTGCATCTGTCAGAAGCCATAGCTTTGTGATCTCAAGAAAAGGTGTGGCTTCTTTAAGGAGCTGCCAACAGGTGCCCCCACCATCCTATTTGTACATATAAAAGGTGTGCAATACATAGATCCATGTATTGATACCATTTATATGTACAAATATAATTGACATTATCTGAAAAGACAGATTATTTTTCCTGACATTTAGATCCAAATTTAAACAATTTAGATGTAAGCACTTTAGAAGTTATTTCTATAATGGGCCCTTGTGCTTTATCTTATCCATTGTCCATGCATGATATTATCAGAAAGTAACCAAGTATAAAACGATTGAAAAAGAACTTTAGGTCCACCACAATCCAAGTAAGGATGTGTCTCTTTCCAGGGCTAAGTATAAGCAATACTGTAACCTAAGTGATCTATGTTAATAAAGAACCGTCTTCATTCTCTTCCCTGCAGAGCCTCTGCTTCCCAACAGTTCATGGCAGGCACAGCACCTCCTGCTTTCCAGCAATATGGACTGCCTCCAACTAGCACCCAACAGCTGACTAGTCAGGTGGCAGAAATGCAGATAGGCAGAGGGTCATCCTCTGTCCCATCCCCAGCTGGACTGGGCTATGGTGAGAAACAGCAACATTGGCATGTTGTGGGTGGTTTGGTTTGGAAGTTTCTTCGGGAAAGGTTATCCCCCTAAACATACACATACTCAGTGGCTTCTCATAGTGCAAATACTATGAAGAGAAAAGTATTCTGCAGCTAGTAAATATTACAAACCACTGGCCAGCTAAGGAGTGATTGACATTGAGGAAGTGTCCATCAAGTGATGCCAAGATTGTAGGTTGGAAAATCAAATCATCCTAGAAGGCCATCACCAGCCTTTGGTTGCCAGGAAAATGACACAGGCAAGGCTTGAATTCACCCAGATTTGATCTTGATTTGAAACACACATTGTCTGCTGGTTTTTAAAACAATTAAAGGCACCTTCAATCTTAAATGGAAGCAGACATTTCTGCTAATATACTATGGTGTATCTGTAGAGCAAACCTGGGCATTTTATGACCACATAGTCAAAGGGCCAATCCCTGTCTGGCATAGGGGAGCAGCAGCGGACCTCCACAATGCTCCCAGTTTCTCATGTGGCCTCTTGTGAAAATGAATTGCCCACCCCTGCGACAAAGTTGAAAATCTTGTTCATTGGTTTTGTTTGAAACTCTCAGCAGTTTTGTACTTGTGGAATAAAAAGCTCGTGTGGTGTGTATCAGTACAGTGCAAGACAACATGCACAGTTTACAACCTAATAAAAAAATACAGGGGAGAAGCTTAACAGCAGTGCTGAAAGAAACATAAAAAGGGTGATTAAAAAGTATTCTGCCTGATGCTGAGAAAAGGAAAAAAATATTGTTTGCATGGTCCAAAATGAGACTTTGTGATACTTCCATGGATTATGAGTAATGAGTTATGACATATTATGATATATGTTCAGAGTATCATGTTGAGAAAGATGGATTTGATTCATAGTATTGAAATTTGTGGCTGTACTTGTGGATTTGTCCTTATGTGATCTTTGGCTTGCCTGCTCCTGATATAAAATAGTACAATGCAGGTCATCCATTTCTTTATATATTACTTGAGTTTGAAAGATATATATATATATATCTATATTCTCTCTCCGTCTCCGTCTCTGTCTCTCCCTCTCTCCCCCCCCTCTCTCTCTCTCTCTCTGCGTGTGTGTATTGCTTTATTTTTTCATACAAATCACTTAAAGTTTGAAGGTTGACCAGCTTATTTAGAGAATATAAAATAATGAAACTAGAGGCCTGTTATTTTATTGCATACAGTATAGAAACCCCCCCTTTATTATATATGACTGAAATGAATTCTTAATTGATCTGTTTTCTTTTTGTGCAACACTTGCACAAGTGTTGTGCAATTCCTGCAGCATTTTATTTCCTGGAAAATATTATTTATTGCCTATTTGAATTGATCTGGACTTTAATGGATCGGCATTATTGCCAGTCTTGATTTTTAGTCCAAGTTTAGGAGCTGTTTCCTAGTTCAAACATGTCTTTTATATTAAAGCTTGGGTAATTGAGGTAATCAGTATGGTTTTATATATACTGTATTTTCTTTGTTATCAAAGGAAAGTACATCTACATGTGTAATGAAAGGTAGCTCTAGCAGAGGAAGTCAGTCAAGTTATTTGTTAAGGAACATCTCAAAATTCAGTCATCAATATACAATATGTTAACCAAGACTACCAAGAATATGGAAATAGTTATTACATTTTGTTTGATGCATCTCCTCCTCAGGTCCTCCAACATCGGTTACATCTGCCTCAGGAAGTTTTACTGCATCTGGATCTGGACAATACATGTCATATTCAGGCCAAGGACCACCACCTCCCAATATATCTCATGGATTGCCTCCTCCTACCACCTTGTCTCAGGGTCTTCCCGTAGCTCATCCACCTATATCAGGTCCATCAGCCCTGCCTACTTCCGCTCAACCTCCCCTATTTGCTCCCCCGCCTTCATCTGCTGGGGTTGGAGTATCCAGTTATCCTGCTGCTACGGGGGTTTTAAGGCCTCCCACAATGCAGGGTGCATTGTTGCCTGGACAACCAGTTACTGGGCTGCTCACTTCCCAACCAAATCATGTGACCTCACCACCACTTCAGCCACTTATGACAGGACCACTTCCTGGGCCACCAGTAACAGGACTGCAGGGACCACCTCCTGTCCATCCTTCACAGCCAGGATATGCACTGCAGCAAAATGGTATGTTGTAAAAAAAAAAAAAATCCCTTCATTGGTCCCTAGCTTCCATCTGAGGAAAGGTCATTGGGCTGTATTCCAAGACTAATGAGACAGGCTTATTATATTCATGTGGGTGAGCTTCTCCCTACACTTTTTCTCCTGCAGCATTTGATTCCGAGGTTCCTCTTAACCCTCTGGATTGGATTTGGACTGAGGGATGGGGTGGTTTTGGGTAGAATCTTAGTATGTGATTTGAGATGTATAATAGATATTAGTATCTATTTTTCTCTCTAAGCTGCTGAATAATAATTTCATATCATAAAATATCCATTTCTTCATTATATAAATCTAAGGAAAATAATTCCCAGTGTAGTATTTCTACATATAGCCCTTTTCTCTGTAGATTTTTCAGTAGCATATTTCATATAACCTTGTTCCTGCAGATTTTGAAAACTAAAAAAAAAAAAAAAACGCTGGCATTTTGGTTACCTAATATTTTTCCTACATTAAGATATGATACATTTCCATATATGAATTCATTTGCTTCCAAGCATAATGAATAATGACTTAGTGGTCATTTCCATAGCTGCCAGTTGCTGCTTTTGCAATATAACCATTGAGAACTGTACTTTTATAAAATTGTTCAAATCTATTAAAATTAATCCCAGATGTGAAACTTCTAAAACAGGAACATGACACCTTTCAATAAAAAGCACAGTGGAATGAACCCAAGAAAAGGGGGTCTTGTTTGTTATCTCATTAAAATTAACAGGTTAAACCTAATGCTATTTGCTTGCTGAAACCTGTGAAGCTCTGATAATAGTGATAAACATGGAAACGTTCAGAAAATCCAGATGGAAGCGAGCATTCCAAAACGGCACTTTTTCTGTATTTTCTGCTGCTTTATTCTTTAGAATACTGTATATCACAGAAGTGAATACACCCCCTCACATTTTGTAAATATTTAAGTATATCTTTTCATGTGATAACACTGAAGAAATGACACTTGGGTACAATGTAAAATAGTGATTATACAGCTTGTATAACAGTGTAAATGTGCTGTCCCCTCAAAATAACGCAACACACAGCCATTAATGTCTAAACCGCTGGCAACAAAAGTGAGTACACCCCTAAGTGATAACGTCCAAATGGGGCCCAAGTAGCCGTTTTCCCTCCCTGGTGTCATGTGACTGGTTAGTGTTACAAGGTCTCAGTGTGAAGGGGGAGGAGGTGTGTTAAATTTGATATCGCTCTCACACTCTCATACTGGTCACTGGAAGTTCAATGAACTCTCTGAGGATCTGAAAAAATGAATTGTTGCTCTACATAAAGATGGCCTAAGCTATGAAAAGATTGCCAAACCCTGAAACTGAACTGCAGCATGGTGGCCAAGACCATACAGCGGTTTAACAGGACAGGTTCCACTCAGAACAGGCCTCGCCATGGTCGACCAAAGAAGTTGAGTGCCCATGCTCAGTGTCATATCCAGAGGTTGGCTTTGGGAAATAGACGTATGAGTGCTGCCAGCATTGTTGCAGAGGTTGAAAGCGGGGGGGCAGGGGGCGGGGTCAGCCTGTCAGTGCTCAGACTATACTACATCAAATTGGCCTGCAGGACTGTTGGCCCAGAAGGAAGCCTCTTCTAAAGATGATGCACAAGAACGCCCGCAAATGGTTTGCTGCAGACAAGCAGACTTAGGACATGGATTTCTGGAACCGTGTCCTCTGTGATCCGATGAGATCAAGATAAACTTATTTGGTTCAGATGGTGTCAAGCATGTGTGGCGGCAACCAGATGAGGCGTACAAACACAAGTGTATCTTGCCTACAGTTAAGCATGGTGGTGGGAATGTCATGGTCTGGGGCTGCATGAGTGCTGCGGCACTGGGGAGCTACAGTTCATTGAGGGAACCATGAATGCCAACGTGTACTGTGACATACTGAAGCAGAGCATGATCCCCTCCCTTCGGAGACTGGGCCACAGGGCAGTATTCCAACTTGATAATGACCCAAACACACCTCCAAAACGAACACTGCATTGCTAAAGAAGCTGAAGGTAAAGGTGATGGACTGGCCAAGCATGTCTCCAGACCCTATTGAGCAATAGGGACCCTCCAGACCCTATTGAGCATCGGTGGGGCATCATGAAATGGAAGGTGGAGGTGCGCAAGGCCTCTAACATCCACCAGCTCCGTGAAATCGTCATGGAGGAGCAGTGGCAACCTGTGAAGTTCTGGTGAATTCTATGCCCAAGAGGGTTAAGGCAGTGCTGGAAAATAATGGTGGCCACACAAAATATTGACACTTTGGGCCCAATTTGGACATTATCACTTAGGGGTGTACTCACTTTTGTTTAGACATTAATGGCTGGGTATTGTGTTATTTTGAGGGGACAGCACATTTACACTCACTATTTTACATTGT
Source organism: Notechis scutatus (assembly GCF_049901735.1). Classification (NCBI taxonomy): domain Eukaryota; kingdom Metazoa; phylum Chordata; class Lepidosauria; order Squamata; family Elapidae; genus Notechis; species Notechis scutatus. Next base: position 72,920,085 of record NC_142012.1, read on the forward strand.
AGCCAAGTGTCATTTCTTCAGTGTTGTCACATGAAAAGATATACTTAAATATTTACAAAATGTGAGGGGGTGTACTCACTTCTGTGATATACTGTATGTGGGAGATTCTGTATACCACTTTTCTGACCCAGTCTGCCAATTTTATAAAGCTTTTCTGTGGAAATATTGTCCAGTTTAAATTTCTTAAATTTCAGAGTTGATCCTAAAAAGCGTCATTCAGTTAGCGTTTAATTTAGGATTGTAAGTAAAATTGTTCAAATTGAAGCTTTGAGTGGTATAATTAGAGTCTGATTTTAATAAAAGCAATTGAGAGATTAATATTCTGGACCCTTTAAATTCTCTTATGCATTCAAATAAAGGTATATCTGCATCTTTTTTTTAGGTTCTTTTGGGCAAAATAGAGGAACTCAACCAGCATATGGTGCAGCTTTCCCTGGACCGGCAAATTATGGAAGTCAGCCTGCAGCACCACCTCCACCCAAACGACTTGACCCGGATTCCATTCCTAGCCCAGTAAGTGAGGCGGATCACTTTTAGAATTTAACATCCTATAGAAAGTGATACGGAAGGAAAAACAAAGTTCTTGGTTCCTCTGCATTTGCTGAATTCATAGTCATTTTCTACAACCAAAGGGCATTTTTGCACATTGCTTTTTCTGTCCTCTTAGCATCCTAACTTCTGCCAGACTTGTGCTTCTAGAAAAATAGAATATTGATGAGATTATCATAAATTTGCCTAAAGCATTTCCTGCAATCATGCCAGAGCTGAAAAAGAATGACAGGAACTAGTATGAACTAGGCTATCATGTTTAGTCCACGTTTGTCCACATGAATAATCTTGAAAGTTTAGACTGATTCTTTGAATATATGAAAAGCATATTTGAAATAGGGGCCAGTAATTGTACTAGGCGTGTGATTGGCTGTTTCACAGTTACTAAAGTGAGGCATACTGACATTCATCTGCTTTTTAAAGGGGACCCTGGCTAGCATAACAGCATGTTGTGAATCCTATAGTGCTGTGGACTGGATTCTAAGAATCTGACCAGATTCAAAGATTCAATCTGTGACCAGATTCAAAGGACCCAGATCTCTCATATTACTACAGACCTCTCCAGTGCAATGGATGTTATGGTGGCATTCTGGGTTTTGTTAATATGCAGAGGTAGCTGCAATGGCTCTCCCCAGAGTACCTGAAAATGCCTTTTCCATGACAATGACAATTTAACTGGTGAAAAGAAGTACAGCCTTCTATATTTTAAAGCTGAGGTTTACCAACAAGAAAGTGATTAGCAGCTCTGCTTTCTTTCCTGCTTTTCCTTTAAGGACATTTTTAGAGAACTTGAGCATACCTCAATCTGTAATTCTCCTGAAAACACTAAGTAAGCATGAGAATTGCCAACTCCATCAAGAGAGGATTCCCTCTCATGTGCTTTCATGGGGAGATAAAATGTGAAAACCTAACCAAGTATTATCCCCCCCCCCCCTTTTTTTGCATGAAGACTGTCTTGATGAATATATTTAACAGTGGTAGAAATAAAGATAGACAGGAGTAACACTGCTTGGTACTTTTTATTTTACTACTCTCTCTCTCTTCCCTTTTTTGTGGCAATTTTTCTTTTAAACAAACAAAAAGCAACTCAATGAGCTGCCACCTCAGCAGAAACCCAGGCACAGAATAGATCCTGATGCAATTCCTAGCCCAGTAAGTGCGTTGTCTCTCTGTCTGCTCTTGTCTGCATGTCGGTGGCTTCCTGTGTATATCTGCAAAATAATCCCCCTTGTTAACCACCCTTGGTGTTAGTCCATCACCTTTCCTCTTCCTCTCTTTCTGCTCACATTCAATAAACAGAATAAAACATCACAAGTGTTGAAATCATCTGTACATCAAAAATCAAGGGGCAATAGAAGCTTGGCATTTAAAACCACAAAAGATAATCAGGTTATATATTTTCTTTCCAACTCTAGCCTTGTGTAAGCAAATAACCTCTGGATAACTCATTATATATTTTGCATATACTTAGGATGAATATTTAAGAATAAATTGGACATATAATGTATTGAATACCTGCTGTAGGTATTAACAGCTACTTTTTTAATTAATTCATTTTAATTACATAGTTCATATTATTGTTTTCGTGAAGACAAAGAATGTCATTTGCCTATTGCTCCTATATTGTTTTGTCTTAGGAATGGGCTGAATTTGGTCACAACACATAAAATAGATTGGTGATGTTACCAACTTCGCTTAGTTTTTTTACAGCTGGACCAAAAATAGTCGTCTTGGTGTGGTCACTTTAATTTTCTGTGCAATCTCTTTTTAAGTGTGTTTCAGATCAAGATCAGTCATTTTCATCATAAGAGATATTGTTTAAAATAATCCAATTCTATAGGGAAAGGAGGTTGAAGCATTCCAGTTAGAAAGATGAATTGGGTGATAAGTTAAAAGGTTACATTTAAATTGTTTTGGATAACATTATAAGGAATAAATTTATAATCCAAGTATTAGAAAGTAATTAATTAGTATGTTGCATCACAAGTTTAACTTACTTTGCTCTTAGTTGAATGATTAGGAGTAGAATCAGTATCAGGTAGTACCAACTAATTGTTATTACTCTTCTTAACCTAGAAGAAAATTTTGGAATAGCTTTAGTGGAGCAGAATTCCATGGTCAAGGAATAGTATTGGTGAAGTAGGATACTGATAGCCAAAAAAGGCATTGTTGTGAAAAATCTGGCCTAAGATTTTTCAGAAACAGTTTTCAGAAGTATACAACAAAAACGTGGATTATTTTTCAGGAATTTAATTGCTGCATCCAAAATATATAGAATGTAACTGGGCATGTAGCAAGGAAGGAAGTAGATGGAAGAAAACTAGAGTACAAAATAATTTTGAACTTGTCTTTTCTCTGACAAATAATTTCTCTAGATGATTATCTTAAGTTTCAAGGATCACTTTTTGCAATCTGGTTTAGGGTACCATAGCTCAATGAGAGCTGGTTTTTTCCCACATTTTTTACATTAATGCCTTTGTGTTGATTATTATCCAATTTGAAATTCCTAAAGCAGGTTATTTAAATACATAGAGGGAGTGAGAGGGAGAGAGAAAGCACCTGATAAACAAAAATGCTATTGTAATGATCCAGCATAAAATTCTCAGCTATAACTTGACTCTCTAGATGCAAAAAGAATATAAAGTGTAAACAATGACTTTATAAACTTTGTAGACAACATGTATTCAAGTGGACATTGCAAAGTATATAATTTATATACTTTACACCACTAATTTTGGACTGTTGATTTCAAACCTAGCAAAACAAATAGAAGTGTAAAATGGGTATCCTCCTTTATGGATTAAAAATGTAGTAAGCTATATTATCACCTTTGCTAAAACCTTTTTTAGTGCTAACTTGTTGCTTCCCTTTTTAGATTCAGGTTATTGAAGATGACAGAAATAACCGTGGGTCAGAGCCATTCATCACAGGAGGACGTGGGCAAGTCCCACCTCTTGTCACTACAAATTTCTTGGTGAAAGATCAAGGTAAAAAAGCATCCATGAAGGCAAGGGTAACTAACTTGCCATCAAAAAAGAGACCTGCAAGTGTTCAGCAATGGATTAAGTTAGTTGTGTTATATCAGGGGTCTCAAACTCACAGCCCGTGGGCCGGATGAGTCATACGCTGGCCACGCCCGTGCTCGGTTTAGCTAAAGGGGGAGGAATCACAATACCCCTCTGTTACTGTAGGTTTTGGACTGTAAGATGCACCTAGGTTTAGAGGAGGAAAACAAGAAAAAAAGTTTTTTGCTTCTACGTGTCCCCTTTTTCCCCTCCCAGGCTGAAAACAGGACACACAGAGGGTTTGGGAGGCCAAATTTGGGCCCATATTCTCACATCTATAAGACACACAGACATTTCCACCCACTTTTTTGGGGGGGAGGGAATGTATTTTATAGTCAAAAAAATACAGTATATAGTGAAGAACTGCAGTTTTTCTGTTCAGAATTTCATTATGCGTTCATATTGTGCTCTTCAGCCATGAAGTTTGCCATGCTGTATTTTCACTAAATTTCTGAATACCAATACATAGAATAATATACATAGCTACAAAGGAATAAGCAGGTCAGATCTTAAGCCTTAAATTAATGATAAACATTAAAACACTAAGGGTTAAGTCAGTTCTATTCAAGGTTTGAAAGCTATGAGTTCTATTGTGGAGCCTCTGTGGCGCAGGGGTTAGAGTGCAGTCCTACAAGCTACTTCTGCTGCAGCCAGTTGCCTACAATTTAGCAGCTCAAATCCCACCACGCTTAAGGTTGACTCAGCCTTCCATCCTTCCGAGGTGGTTAAATTGAGGACCCAAATTGTTGGGGGACAGTAAGTACTATTGCTATTGTGCAAGAAGATGATAGACAGACAGACAGACAGACAGACAAGCATACATTCATACCTACACAATGTACAAATACACATTCATATTCTTGAAAACTGCTTTATAATGTGAAAATTTGGACTGCCTGTTTATTTATATGATTTGTATCCCACCGTCCCTCAGGAGCTCAAAGTAGTGACTTTTTTATTTAAAATAAAATTTAATTTTAGAAACATAAATGCTAGGCTGGGCTCCTCCTGCTTGGCATAGTGAAGCTGGGGTATACTGAGAGCTTGGCCCGTTGCAGCCGTGGGCAAGCAGACAGTGGGACAGAGAGGGCGGGACCAGTGGCGTTCCCACTTCTGTCGGCCCCCACGTCCTTCATGTCCCAAAAAAAACAAAAAACCCCTCCCTGAAAATAAGTCAGAGTGCTTATTTTTAAGCCCAAAAGAAAATAAGACCAGGTCTTATTTTCGGTATCAGCCGTTACAAATAAAGGCAAATATACATGTCCCAGGATAATGTTGCAGGGTCCAACTTTCACTTGAAGGAGATCGTGTTTGTGTTATTTATATTACTTAGTTGCTTTTTATAATTGTTTGGTATACTGTTTTGTATGTGATTGTTCCACTTCAGAAATAGCAAGACAGTGGAATGAATGAGTGTGTCTGTCTGTGTCTGTGTCTGTGTGTATAGAGACAGTTAATAAATCTATTGAAGAATACGTAGGTAACGTTTTGATTTCTTCTTTTGAAGGTAATGCAAGTCCTCGATACATAAGATGTACTTCTTATAATGTTCCCTGCACTTCAGATATGGCTAAACAATCTCAAGTTCCTCTTGCTGCAGTCATAAAACCGTTGGCTGTACTTCCCGCCGAAGAGGTAAGATTGATAGCCTGAATCACCAGATAAAATAGCATCATTATTACAAGATAATGGAGCCCCAGCAAAAGAAACCCTCCCTTGAGTTTTTTGTTTACCCAGTGAGTTCCTCCATCCTAAGAATTAACTTTGATGCTTCACTCTACAGAAAGGAGAAATTCATGTATTGTGTCACGTATTGGAGAAGAAAGGGGAAATGTAAATATCAATATCCAGTGTTTTTACTTTCCAGACCCCTCCTTATTTGGTGGACCATGGGGAACCAGGTCCCATTCGGTGCAACAGGTGCAAGGCGTACATGTGCCCTTATATGCAGTTCATTGAGGGAGGAAGACGATTCCAGTGCTGCTTTTGTAGCTGCGTTACTGAGGGTAAGAATTTCCTGTTAAAAGAGGATGAGGACAGTTTGCTGCCAAACAGGAATTTCAGCTGGGGAATCATCATCGGAAAATCCAAGAACAAAATTTATATTTAAATGATGAAAACTACACATCATCCTTTGTTCCTAAATTTTGGGCAGTTGCTTACAATTAATGACTTATTGAGAAATCTGCCTTTATTTAAATGAAACATACAATATGCAGAAAATCTTATTTTTAAAAATGCATATTCAGGTTTCTCTCAAAAAAAATGAGAAAGTAGGGCATAGCTGATCACACTAAGCCTTTCCACTATTCTCTTAACACTTGTGAAAAAATTGTAATGCAAGAACAATAAATGCAAAATAAAAGGCAGTATGTTTGCATTTTTTGTTGGAAGGTAATACCACCTGGAAATTAAATTAAATTTTAATGGCATAGGAAGATTACTATTGATTGCTGATTGGCTGCAGGGTCTATTAACATGTCTTAAAATGTAGGTAGCTAACTCACTCAGGAATATAAAATTTGATCTATAGCCATAACTATGAAAATAAAACATCCAAAATCCATAGGTGGGTGATATCTTTATAAGGACCAACAAGTAGCTCAAAGAATGTTCCAGGTTCTCTGGAATGATGTCACAAAAAGGACAGGTGGGGAAGGTGCAGATACAGAAGTAAAGCCAAGTCAGATGGTCCAGCTATTCAAAGGCAGTCTCAAGGGAGAGAAGGCAGATTCGGCACATTGAAAAATGGCACCGTTGTCAACTTACATGAAGCATTTATAAAGAGCAAAAGCTGTTGTTCCCCTTGCTCTGAACTCTGAAGAGCCAACTTCACAGTTGAAACTCACAGATTCCTAGCCTGACAGGGAGAAGAAATAAAATATGCAGAAAAAAAAATACTCCCTTCTTTTTCCCCCCCAGTGCCATCTCATTACTTCCAGCATTTGGATCACACGGGCAGGCGAGTGGACTACTATGACAGACCTGAATTATCACTGGGCTCCTATGAATACCTAGCTACTGTTGACTACTGCAAGGTATCTCTACTTATACATTTATTTTATTTACAGTGAGGGACCAGTAGGCTAAATGACAAATTTTGGGGAAAAGTCAACATTCAGTGCTTTTCAGTTGGTGTCAGACCACAAACAAGTAGGCAGGAATTATATAGATTTCTGTAAGGGATTAGTGTTGTCAGCATTAGGGCCAAGGAACAAAATCTTGGGAAATGACAAAATATTCAGCCCTGGATTAAGTTAAGTTCACTGGTTAAGGTGGACTCTGAACAATATAAATATCTTCTTGTTGGATTTTTTGTAGGCAGATTAAAATCCCCCTCGGCTTATACTCGAGTCAGATTCCCCTCTGAAAAAAATGGTGTGGAGTCGCGGCCTCCGCGGCAGCGACTCCCAACAGCCCCAGCCGGAAGGAAAGGCAAATGCGCTTTGCCTTTCCCTTCCAGCGCGGCGGGACTGGGGCCGCGCCGGCGGTAGCGACTCCTGACTCAGGGGCCTCCGAGGGAGGAAGAGAGTGACTCCTGCCTCCCGCTGTCATCATCATCTTCTTTTGGGTTAGTGAATCAATTAAACCTTTCATGATAGTGAGATCGCTTTCCCAAATAATTATTTTTTCTTTTGAACTTTACCAGTATCCCCCCCTGGTATATAAATTTATAAATTTTTTTGGAAATAAAATATTGTTATATGGGGTATATTTATAATAAAAAAAAAAAGATAAAAAATTAATTTTTTTATAAATTTTATTTAAAATAAATAATAAAAAACCATAAATTATCCCTTTTTTTTTTAATATATTTCCCCACCCCCCCAGCCTTGCCACCACTTCTCACTATTGGCTTTCCAGTGCTGCACTCAAGTTAAACGGGCAGAGAGACCATCCACCCCTAACATTCATTATGATATAAGTAACTGTCTTTAAGGGTTAAGGGGCCACAGATCCATTCAGAGATGCTAATTTTAATCAAATTATTGTAAACTTTAGTTGAAACTAGTCCAGGTTACAGACACAAGAGAACCAGTTACAACATGCCAAGAAATTTGAATTAGCCCTTATTTTTTGGGGCGTGTGTGTGTGTGTTTCTATAACATTAGATCTTCAGAATCGAGAGGCCAGCACTTTAAATAAAAATTAAGGGCTGCCAGGATAAAATGCAGCGTTTCTCCACTTTGGTAATTTTTAGATGGGTGGACTTCAACTTCCAGAATTCTCCTGGCAAGCATATGGGGGGATTCTGAGAGTTAGTTCGCAATATGTTAAAGTTGATAAAGTTGATAAAACGCTGATATAATGCTAATAGCCAGTACTGGGAAACTGAAAGAATTGCATTTGTAGTTTCTTTTAGTCTAGGCAGAAATACCATTAAAGTTTGTTTCTTTCAAGACACAGATGATGGGAAAATGACTCAGTAGTGTGCAATGAATAATAGTGCTTGTGTTCCTTTCTTGCAGAATAACAAGCATCCCAACCCTCCTGCCTTTATTTTCATGATTGATGTGTCATACAATGCAGTACGGAGTGGTTTGGTCAGATTGATATGTGAAGAACTGAAGACTCTCCTGGATTACCTCCCCAGGTACCTGCTGACATAAGATTGGTCCTAGTGAACCAATTTTTTTATAATAAATTTTGATTATAATCAACCTATTTCAGCGCTACTTATGGAATTACCTCTGTAAAACAGTTCAGTCTTTCAATTAAGTATCCTATAAAATGAGAGGACTTCCCAGTTGCATTCTCAAACTTGGAATTTGGTCAGTAGATATTAGGGTACAATCATCTGTTGATGCTGCTGTCTTTCTGCTTTTCAGTTTGATTTTATGCTATATTTAACACCTTTTTTTAACAGAGAAAGAACTACAGAAGAATCAGCCATCCGGGTGGGTTTTGTCACCTACAACAAAGTTCTACACTTCTATAATGTCAAAAGCTCCCTGGCACAGCCACAAATGATGGTTGTTTCAGATATAGCTGATATGTTTGTACCTTTGCTTGATGGCTTTCTTGTGAAAGTAAATGAGTCTCGCACAGTTTTTACCAGGTAAGTAAAACTCAACCTATACTATGAGCATTAACAAATTGATGCAGGTAATTCCCAATTTATGACCACAATTGGGACCGTAATTTCTAAATCAGTTGCTAAATGAATCACACACTTTTTTACAATCTTTTAGCGATGATTGTTAAGCAAATCACTGCATTTGTTAAGTGACCATGCAGTAAATTCAGCTTCCCTGATTGACTTCGCTTATCAGAGGCTGGCTGGGAAGATTGCAGAGGGTGATCGTGTGATCCCCAGGACAGTGCAACTGTTATAAATACATGCCTGTTGCAAGCGTCCAAATTTTGATCGTATGACCACAGGAAAACTGCAACAGTTGCAAATGCGAGGACCAGTCATAAGTCACTTTTTCTAGTGTCATTGTAACTTTGAACAGTCGCTAAGCAATGGTTGTTAAGTTGAGGACTACCTGTACCTTCTGTTATGCGTATCCTCTCGTTCTTAGTGACCTGAAAGTGACAGGCTTTTAATGAGCTGTAGGCCATCTCAGGCAAGGTAGGCAATCTTTAGAATGAGCATAGCCATCACAAAAAGTCTTTCAAGAGGGAGTGGTCAGTCACAAAATAAGGTTAAGTAAATTCTTAATAACTGAAATTAAGCATAGGTTTTAACAAATAATAAAATTGGAGAATAAACCTTTACTATTTTTATATCAAATCATTATTTAAGCAAATTACATTCCTTTCCCATAGTCCACGCTCTCTCTCCTAAAATAAACATGAAATTGCATTGTTTTAATTTGAATAGAAAGATGTTTTGCATGACTAGGTAGTTGTCGACATATGACTGTGATTGAGCCCAGAATTACGATATAAGCCTAGGCATCGCATGACCAGACTCATTTTTTTTACATTTTTTTCAGTGATTATTAAGTGAATACCATGGTCATTAAATGAATCCGTTTTCCCCAATAAGCATTTTTTTTGCCAGAAACCAGAGGTAAACACTGGAAACCAGCAAAAAAAAAAATCACAGATCCCACTCATGTGGTCATGGGGCACGGCAAACAGCCATAAAGGTGAGCCATTTGCCAGCACCCAAAATGTGATCACATGACCATGGGGCGCAGCCATTGTAAGTTTAGAAACAGGTCATAAATAGTTCTGGAGAGGTCCATCATAAGAACGGAAGGGCTATCTGGAACACATATAATTGGAAATGCTGAAAATATTAAAAATTGCTTTGTTGTTTTTAACTGGTGAGATTGATTATTTTACTATAGATAATGTGAATTAATTTATTGTCCTTCAAACCACATTGCATGCAATGTACAACATTGTTCCTGAACAAAAATCTGGCTTGAAGAAGCATTCAAATATGTTTGCTGAGTCAATTCTCCCAATCAATCAATCAATCTTGCACAGTGCACAGATCTGCACTAAAAATTAAACATTAAAATAAAATAAAACTGGACAGAACTGAACAGATCAGAGCATAGTAATATATTACCATTGATGATGAAATCATCAGTGGGTGATCAAGGTTTGCCTAATTTTACAGACAGTGTAACGAAACTTTGCTATGTTCAGAGAAAATGAATCATACTGATCTGACAATATTAGCTGTACATTAAAAAGATCAGAATTTCCAAGATCTTTAATCATATAAGTGATATAATATGAGTTTGTGACTCCCTATAGAGAGGGCAGAGTTGACTCTCTCAGTTCTTCCACCCACAAGGATTGGGCATTTTTCCAGAATGTGCTGTCATCTTCTCCCCAGGATTAAGAATCACACTCATTTTGAATGTGTGGGTTTTATTTTTATTACGTTTTTGCTAGAAGTATGACCATTTTGTTGTTGTTCTCCTTTGCTCCACTGGTGCCTTCTGATTAGTTAAGTCAGTTGCTTTCAACTGAATTAACAGGAAGGGATATAAGCATTTCGCATAAAGTGGGCCGTTTCACTGATTATTAGAACTGGCTATTAGAACTATAGAAAAAGTGGCTACTCTTGAACTTGGACAGGATTGAGAGAAATAAACATGAATTTATTCTTAAAATTAAAGGCATCTCTAGTGTTATCCCATCAAGCAAAAGTAAAGAATCTCTGAATTGGAAGAGGAGGAAGTTTTAGTTTAAGAGAGCAATTGTGAGAAAGTGCTGCTGCTTTTGATCAGTTTCCTGCTTATACAGTCTGAGTTGTTTAATTATTTCCATGCTTGCTTCTTACCCTGCTTTATAGTAGGATTTAAATACTTAATTTTTGATAGACCAAAAGTGCAAATTTAAATACTGAAGCAATGGCCTTCTACACTTTTGGTTTAGATCAAAAATTAGGCAGACACAAAAATATATAATAAACTTGACTTATACTCCAGAAATAGGGCAGCATGGTGGCTGACAGTTAAGATGCTGGGCTTGTTAACTGAAAAGCCGGCAGCCTAGGTTCGAGACCCAAGCTTCACATGACATGGTGAGCTCCCGTCCTTACTTCAGTTTCTGCCAAATGCAAGTAGATAAATAGGTACCACTTTGGTAGGAAGGTTACAACACTGTGATGTCATGCTTGCCACATGACCATGGAAATGTCTTTGGATAGCCCTGGTTCAATAGCCTTGAAATGGAGATGAGCACTATCTCCTATAGTCAACAAAAACTAGCGGAATAAAATCCACAAGGACTCTTATCTCTTACTCCCAAAATAGGTGGGTTTTTTTTTCCCCTCCAGACATTCTAATTGGCTTGAAATCTCTAAAGCATCTGTGCTCATTGATAAGAAATAACTTGAGCGCTGATGCTTTAGAGATTTGCCTAACCTTTGACTTTGATTTTCATCATTTTGTAGCCTGCTGGATCAGATCCCAGAAATGTTTGCTGATACAAGAGAAACAGAAACAGTGTTTGCTCCAGTGATTCAGGCTGGCATGGAAGCTCTAAAGGTTAGTTTTTATTCTCCTCAGCACCTTAAATTGACTTGATTTTTCTCAGTCCCTTCCTTTTTTTGAGTATTTTACAAACCTCTCAAGATAGCAGCAGTCTATATCAAGTGCTGAATCCAGTTTATTTATTATGTGGTAACTGAACCATATAGAAGGTAGTATTTATCAAGCAGTAAAATCTATAATGTGAATGCAGAGGATCTTGAGCAATATGGATAGGTTAAGCCCTTCAAATAAGTTGATATCTGGATTTTATTTTTTTATTTTTTTGCAGCATGTTGGGAATAAGATCAGTATATAAGTGCTGGTTGTAAAAGATGGGTCACTTGAAAAGATGAGGAGCTACATTGGTTTTTTATTGAAAAGTATTTTACATTTTAATATAAATGGTGGCGAAAAGAAGGTGTCTACAAGACTCTTAAGGACCAAAGAGTCTCAAATGGTCATTTCAAGGACTCTTTCATGTTTGTTTCCAGGCTGCAGACTGTGCTGGCAAGCTTTTCATATTTCACACATCGCTGCCTATAGCAGAGGCTCCAGGAAAGCTGAAGAACAGAGATGACAAGAAACTGATGAATACTGATAAAGAAAAGGTGAAGGATCATAGTCCAGCAGAAGTAGGCCAGGCAGGAAGTCTGATTATGATTTCTTATGTCTCCTTAATTGCTTTGTGCCCTTTGCCCCTCCCCCAACATACACGCACACACATACACACACATAGACACTGGACAATTTTCTTGTGTATCCCATCACACTTGGCCAATAAAGAATTCTGTTCTGTTCTGTTCTATTCAGAAATTGCTCATCACGGAAGGAATCTGGGTGGGTTAAAAACAAATGAAAAACATAAAATCGGAATATAAAAATATTAAAATGCAGGCAAGGATAGGTAAAATTGGATATTAGATAAATAAAAAGAGGGGGAGGGTCTTCTGGTTGCTAACTAGCCCCATAGCTGTGTGCTTCTCTGTGAGCCCCAAATGAGATGGCAGAGCCAGGTCTTGAAATACTTTTGATGGAGCAGATGGAGAGCCTTTCTTACCTAAGGGTTGAGGGGAGGGAGAGGGTTCCAAAGGGAGCCAGCAGAGAAGGCTCTCTTCCTGGAAATCTTCACGGATTAAAGAATTCTGGAACAGAGAACTATTAGAAAAAAATTAAATTGCTTTGCAAGGTTTTCTTAAGAAATTTCTAAAAATGATTTGTGAGATTGTTGATGCAAGTTGTTATTTGCAGATTCTGACATATTTAAATCTAATTCAACCAACAACTATGGTAATATTGAAATGTGAGGGTCTATTTATTTATTTTGTATACCACCTTTATTATTTTTACACCTTCCTCCTCTTATTTTCCCTACAACAACCCTGTGAGGGGATTGAGTTGAGAGAGAGTGATTGCTGGCCCAAGGTCACCCAATCAGCTTTCATGCCTAAAGCGAGACTAATAACCTTCCACTTTCTAGCCTGATGCCTTAACCACTAGACCAAATTGACTTTCATAGGCAGGAAATAATAATTGATTTTACTTTTACTTTTGCTCATGTGTTTACAATAAAGGAGATACAAATTGACTTTCATAGGCAGGAAATAATAATTGATTTTACTTTTACTTTTGCTCATGTGTTTACAATAAAGGAGATACAGAGATAATTCTAAGATGGGATTTTCCAAATTCTTCAATATTTATCCTGTTTTCTGCTCTCTCTGTTTACAATTTTTCTATGCTTTAGATTCTGTTTCAGCCTCAAACGAATTTCTACAACAACTTAGCCAAGGATTGTGTGGCCCAAGGCTGCTGTGTGGACCTTTTCCTTTTCCCAAATCAGTATTTGGATGTAGCTACCTTGGGGGTTGTTCCATATCAGACTGGTGGCTCCATTTATAAATACACATATTTTCAGGTATGGTTTGTCTTGGTTTTAACATCTGTTCATTTATATTACTTTATAGTTGCAATTGTGGTCTCAAAGGAGAGAGGGCAAGTAATAAAACTATTTCAGGAGCCAGCTAGAACCAATAGTAGCTCAGGTTAGTTCAATAGGAGATCAATATACACTTGGCTTTAAAGTTTAAAAAGTAAAAAGCTGAAATTGATTATTTTTTACAGCATAATTTTGAATTGTTCAGGTGGATTTCTATGGTTTAGGTACCTTGTAGTTAAAAAATAAAAGTTCTGGACTTGTAGACTATGGTGTATATTGCAGATGATGATTTTTTAAAGCAACAATGTGTTCTCTGAGTTTCTAAATATTTTAGAGTGATCCTACATAAACTGGAGGTACAAGGCAATGGTCTTAGTTGGAATGCTATTCAGCCTCTGTTAGAAAACACCTGTCTGTCAGTCATGTGAATCATGTTGATTGTGTATTTTAGGTGGAAACAGATCAGGAACGCTTCCTGAATGATTTACGTAGAGATGTTCAAAAAGAAATTGGGTTTGATGCTGTGATGAGAGTACGTACTAGCACAGGTGAGCACATATTTTTTTTTTTAAACAAGTTTTATTAATTTTCAAAACACACAAATCATCATTATCCATTACATGTTTAAACCTTTTTCCATTGTAAATTTAACAAGTCAGATAAACTATAATTCTGTTTTAAACCATTTCCATATAAACATACAAAAACCTCTTATCCTATTTCTCTTTATTTCTCTTTACTCTTATTCAATTTTATTATTATTATTTCATCTATTTCTTTCTGACTTAGTTACCATTATTCTCATTCTATATTTCTGCAAGGTTTTATTAATTCTCCCAAAAAAAAAAAAAACATATACACACAACACACAAAACATAAAAAAAATCTTTTTGGAAAGTAACTTGGACCCAGGTATCTCTCTCTTCATGGACTTCAATTATATTCATGCTCATCTTACATATCATTACTTATTTTATTTACCATTCTAAGTCTTCTATATTAACTTCTCCACATATTTCACTCTTCTTAATTCTATCTTAATTAATCATCTTAATTTGAGTCATTATATTTGTATCTTTTGTCCATTCTTTATTGTCCCTTTGTCTCGTTCCTTATAAAAAAAAAAAGAAGTTTCTCCTGAAATCACTAATCAGAGTATGATGCCTATCTCCCCACTAAATTAATCAAATTAACCTTTAAAATAACGCCCAATACCCAATCCAATTTTGCTTGGTACATTACATCCAGAATAATTAAATACATAGTTAAACAATAGATCTAAATATTAAAAACAAGTACTATAATAGAAATTTTATAATAACATCAATACCATAATCTTATTAAACTCTAATTAAAACTCAATATTCTAAACCTCCCCTCATATTATTAAATTTTAAAACCAATCATTCTTAAACATTTCAACATTTTAATCTCTTATCAACTCTTAAACCATTTAAGTTTTCTATTTCTAATACAATACTACAATATCATCTTATGTACCTTGCAAAATCTCTTTGAAGAAATTATACTTTATCCTTTATCCCTAAAAAGATTCCTTTTTTCCCATTTAATTTCAAAACTTTGTAGCTTTTCTCCACCTTTTCCCTTTCTTTCTTCTCCCAACAAACCTTTCTACCCCCCTTCTTCTAGCCTCTGCCTTACTGGCTTCCCTTCTCTGTCGTATTCCTTTTCCCTTTTGTTTACTATCATTATATTGATTTTGCACCTTATTTTTCCCTTTCTTAAGTGTTTTTTTAAATCTTAAGTCCTTTATTTCTCTTCCTTTCCCTCTTCCTTCTTTCTTGGTCGAGTTTTGAAATTTATTAAAAATGGCTTCCTCTCCTTCTTCTTCTGCTGTCTTCATCTGTTGTAATGTTTGTTGATAGTTAATAAGCGCCATTTCTAAAAAAAGGAAGGCTTCTTTCAAACCAGCTTTACCATTTTTTTTTTTGCTTGTTCATAATCTTTTCTCAGTTCCTCAATAGAAAGAGCCATTATAAATCTTTTCTTTTCTTTTCCCCTTCTTTCTTCTTACAACAACCAGAATATTCCAAAGAAAAAATAAAACAGTCCCAAAGTTATCAATCAGTCCAAACCAAGGCAGAGTTCTCACTTTCTCCTCCTGGGGTAGTATCAATCAGAGAAAAAGAAAGTCCAAATCTGTTTCTTAAAATCTTAATGCAATATATTTTAATCTTCAAATCCTTAAGGCATCTCCTCCAACAAAGTCTTAGCATACAAATATTTTTTTTTTAGTCCTCTCTTCCCACTCATCGCTTAAAGCCAGTTTTCACCTAAAAAAAATAGGTTTCTTAATATTCACTTATTTATTCCGTAGGAAAAGAGGGTAAGCTTTCCTTTCAGCACCATCAAACTGCCGCTTTTTCCCTCTTCTAGAAGGTATCATTCAGAAAGTCATACTTTTCAGGAATTTTGTTAAATATGTCTTAGAGTCCTAGGAACCAAGAAAAGCTTTCTCCTTTCAAAAACTTTCTCCACTTCCTCCTGCGCATTCTTACCCGGCTGCCAGCTTCTTTGTGGCGGCCATTACGGACCGCCGCTGCACCGTCTTGGGAAAAGGGGTTCTGCCGGCCGGGAGGGGTCTGCAACACCCCAAACCCCTCTCCGGATCCCCTACCTTCAGCTGCCCCTGCAGGACAGCCTAGCTCCGTATCCGTCCGGATCGGAGCCCCAAAAGCGGCTAGCGCAGCAGGGATCGCGCAGCTTCGCGAATCCCTGCCGCTCGCGAAGCCGACAAACCGGAAGTCAGGTGAGCACATATTGATATATCAATAACCTACAAGAAACACCAATTATGAATACTAATACTACCCTTATTGTAAGGTCACAGTAACAGAATTTTGCAAGTACCTCTCATCTCCCTTACTTTGCTCTTCTGAAAAATAGGGAGGGTCCCTTCTGAGATGCTTTCTCAAACCCCCTCACACCTTCAGTCTCAGATTTCATTTTTCATACCTTTATCTAGGCTCCTGTCATTCCCAAAGTCATTCCCACATACCATTACAGTGAATGAGAACACCTAAGGTTTAGCTACAGACTTTGTGTACTTACCCTATAGTGGTCCTGCCACTCTCCTTTGCTTACACTCTGGACTGACTTATGTGTAGAAGTCAAGCTAAGATAAAAGATAAGATAACCTTTATTGACCCTTTTTGTGTTCACAATGGCACACATAAAATGAAATTCTGACGCCTAGTCTCAAAAGTGTACACACACACACACACACACACATATATATATATATATATATACATGTATGTGTATATATACACACATGTGCCCACACACGCACTCGCACACACACATTAGTTCCAGTCCATTTTGAATACATAGTGGAAAAAATAATCTTGAGAGTTAACAAGGTAGATTCTACCAGTATACGGTATTGCAGAATCTAGTTGTACTTCGGATACCTCCAAGCATCTCCCAGAAGGTAACAAAACCAATCCTAAAGAGGATTGTGTAGTGTCCCTGACAATATTGTGGGCCAGGGTCAAGCAGCACTTATATGCCTTGTCCTGGATAGAAGGAAGTGAACTTCCAGTAATATTTTCCACCATCCTCACCACTCTCTGCACAGCCTTCCTGTCCAAAACAGTAATACTTCTAAACCAAACAATAATATAATACGACAGGATGCTTTCAATTGTCCCTCTATGGAGAGTAGTAAAGACAGAGGAAGGACTGTCTGCTCTTCTCATACGATGCAGAGAAAGCAGGCACTGCTGCCCACTTCACCTTTATCTTACTGTTGAACGACCAGGCTAACCTGCTCGTTAGCTGCACACCCAGAAACTTGATACTATCAACCACCTCCAGAACTACGTTGTTAATACACAGAGGGGTATGGCTGTGCCTGCCTTTTCTGAAATCAATAATGATCTCTTTTGTTTCTCCTACATTTAGGCCCAAGTATTACACGAGTCCACCAAACTCTTTACCTTCTCCCTGTAAGCAACTTCCTTGTCATTCTATATAAGACTCACTATGTTGTATCTGCATACTTCACAGTATGGTTAGTACCAAACCTAACGTAACAGTCGTGTATCAAAAGGGTGAACAACAGTGGACTTAGGACACAGCTCAAGAAATGGTGTTAGAAATATTAGTCCCAACTCACAGATACTGGGGCTTATCAGTGAGAAAATCAAGAATCCAAATGGACAAAGTCTAACAGGCCCAGCATTCGTCTACCAAATGTTGAGGAATGGTCATATTAAATGCCAAACTAAAGTTGACAAACAGCATTAGCATATGGGTATTTCTTTCCTCTAAGCACACCAAACTCAGATGGAGGAAATAGCATCCTCTGTGGAGTGATTGCTCAGTAAGCAAACTGAAGTGAGTCAAATACTGGAGAGAGGCTGGATACAATAAAATCCTTTATTAGCTTTTTAAAACATTTCATAATTATGGATGTAAGTGCAGCCTAAAGATAATCATTAAGACCCATAAACTTCTTAGGCGCTGGCAAAATAATTGCAGTCTTAAAACAGGAAGGACTGCTGCAATGGAAGTTTGAAAATATCTGTAAGAACGCAAGCCAATTCATCTGCACACTCCCTAAGAACTCGCCCAGGGATATTATCTGGGCCTGCTGCTTTCCAAGTGTTAACTTTCCCCCATGTCCTCCAGACAGAGGTAACATCAAAGCTAAGCACTTGCTCATTGGTGCTTAGGAGCACAGCTTTCCTTGCAGGGGTACTATTTGATGCCTTGAATCTTCCCAAAAATGTGTTCAGTGAAAATTGCTGAATTCTCCACCATCCTAAGCCCAAGGTCGACTTCAATGTGATATGCGAATCCAGTCTTTGAAAGATTTCATCTTGGATATTTTTATTTATTTATTTGTTCTCTAGGTATTCGAGCAACAGACTTCTTTGGAGCTTTCTGTATGAACAATACAACAGATGTGGAATTAGCAGGCTTAGACTGTGACAAAACAATCACTGTAGAATTTAAACATGACGACAAGCTAAGAGAAGAGAGTGGGGCCTTGCTTCAGGTAATTCCTCAGTAAGGAATGCTGTTGGGTATGCAGTCAGTGGTTCTTGGGGAGGGTATCTTCTTCTTTTCTATAGTTGAATGGCAGTCATGTTATGATATGTACAGAATAACCCTTGGAAACGTTTATGAGAGTAGTTACGAATAATTATTCAGCCACACTAAATTGAGTTAAAGTTTACTTTAAGAAATAGCACAGTCCAATAAACGGTCCAGATCATATACGTTTAACAGTCCAAATTACAAATTAACAGTCCAATTACAAAATCATCTTACCAGTTGCCTTTGTCATTTACAGTAAACAAAGATATCAAAGTATAAGCACAGCATAAATACAACAGTGAGCCTTAGATAGCAACAGAATGTCAGAGAGCTATGATCTCTAGCTCCCTCTTATGGTAATTTGCAATATAATCAACCAATTGGAATATAGTATATATTACAATACAGTGATTTTGTCTAAAAGCTACAAACATACATTGTTGGTTTATATATTGCCAACCCAACTAATTGGTGGACAGATTCCTAACAGATCAACTTTATTTAGGACAGAATTCACACTTTTTCTTGGTAAACAGGTGTGAGGGACTAACAATGATCCATTCAATGGATAAGTTTAAGATCTTAGGCTCTTTTTCCTGGTTCTATGCCTTCCCTCCACCAAATAATTTGAACGTATTTGAGGCAGTCACACCAGTTCCCATTGAAAGCTGTCTGTAAATCACTAATATGATCTTGGGCTACCCAAGAACATAGGAAAAGGATGGCTGTCCTCCCATCTAATTTCAGTTTTTCTTAGCGATGGAGAGTTCAATACAGGGGCATCTAATGGTTCATAAAAGCAGTACTATCCATAGAAAGTAATGGGAAACTAGGAGTTGACTGAAATCTTGGATGTACACATTTTAATAGTTCTGCTTATAAATCTCTCTCATGTAGTGTGCTGTATTATATACGAGTTGTGCAGGACAGAGGCGTCTGCGCATTCACAATCTCTCCCTGAACTGCTGCACACAGCTGGCTGATCTTTATAGGAACTGTGAGACAGACACACTTATCAACTTTTTGGCTAAATTTGGTAAGGACAATCTTGTAATCGTTTCATGGGAGGGAAACTTTGGTCTTTTGAGAGCACAAAAAGCTTGAAAGAAAAAATCTTCCTGGATTTTTCTAGTGCTGCAGATAGAGTTGTAAATAAATAATTGATTTTAAGAAATGAGAGCATACTGGCAGCGAACAGTGTGAAAACAACTAATTGCCTTTATTATTTTATTTATTTATTATGAAATTTATTTGGTGCCTATTTCATATCCAGTGACTCAATATGTTCCTTTAACAGATGAATAGCTTAGTTAAATGCTTTTCTAATCAGAGACTTTTTTTTCTGAAGCATTTCGTGGAGTACTGAACAATCCAGTCAAGACTGTGAGAGATACATTGATCAATCAGTGTGCCCAGATCTTAGCATGCTATCGGAAAAACTGTGCTAGCCCTTCTTCTGCTGGACAGGTAACTCCTGCAACTTGGTGATGGATACTAATCCTGAACCAGGCACTGAGACTGGTCGTAAGTCGTGTCAATTGTTAAGCAATTCATCACATGACTGCATCTCATTTTATAATCTTTTTTGTGAAAGTAGTTAACTAAATCACCATGGTCACAAAAGCCACAATCATTAAGAGAACATGGCAGTTTTTAAGCAAATCTACAGTGGGTTTTATTTTGCCAGAAACCAAAAATAAATGTCCAGTTTTTGGCAAAAAAAAAAAAAAGTAAAAAAAATCATGGTCAAGTGACCACAGGACACAGCCATAAATGCAGGCGAGTTTCTGAGCATCCAAAATGCAAGTCTTACCGGCTATTATCAAGGAGGAGGGGGCATTGAAACTTCAAATAAGTAGTTTTGGGGAGGAGATCTGTCAGAATTTTGAACAGTCACTAACTGTCCAGTTGTAATCCCAAAGGTGTTTTTTCTGGAGGCAACTGGACTTTCTTATTTTTTTTTAATGTTTAATCTTTTTATTTTATTATCTTTTTTCTGATGTTAATACTTAACATTCAATATCGTGTATTGATGTTCTTAATTCTTCAGGAACCAGAAGGGAAGTCTGATCAGAACTTTGAGCCCCCAAAGCAACAGTTTGGTCGTGTGATCCATCTCAGTAATTTGCCTCATTCAGGCTATTCTGATAATGCTGTACTTCAGGGGTGTCCAACCTTGGCAACTTTAAGACTTGTGGACTTCAACTCCCAGAATTCCTCAGCCAGCTTTGCTGGCTGAGGAATTCTGGGAATTGAAGTCCACAAGTCTTAAAGTTGCCAAGGTTGGACACCCCTGCTGTATTTGAATTAGCTGAGCCCTGAGCCCTATTAGGGGCTTGGTGCATGATGAGATAGCGCCGCTGCTTTCCACAGCTTCCCCTCCCTGTCAGTTTTTTTTTTTTTTGAATAAGCTTTTCGTTTCTCATCCAAGAATCTTCTTTAGCTCTGACAGGACAGTGGGGGAATGGAAGGATTTATATTCCTTGCAGGATGGAAATCCTTCCATTCCCCACAGTCCTGTCAGAGCGGAAGATTCTTGGATGAGAAGTGAAATGTCTTCAAAAGAAACAACAAGAAAGTCCAGTTGCCTCCTGAAAAAGCACCTTTGGGATTGACCTGGATGAATGAGAATCTCTACAGACTGTCCAGTTGTTGCATATGTTGTTTAATATGTTGAATATGTTGTTTAATCAACAAAAACTCCATATGATACTCTGGTTTCTCTTGGAATTGTTACATACAAACACATACTACATTTGATCATTATATTTATGTCCCATTTTTCCTACAGAAGCTCATGGTAAGGTAAACAGCATTTCCTTCCCCACTTTTTCTACTAATCCTAACTCTGTGTAGGGAAGAGAGCAGCAGAGCCAGGAGGAAGGGTTAAATGAAGGATGAGCTTAGAGACCCTAGCAGCAACCACAAGAAGACAAAGTCCAACCACCCTGGAATGCTGTTAAACCTTATCTAGCTTACCCAGGTGCTGAGTCTGAGAAGATTCCTGTGCATAGGTTTTAGCAGAAAACAGTAATTTGGAACTTCTGCATGTAGTTCTTTTTACTTTTTTGCCTGGCACTCTTAACACTGGTGGTGGGTTGGGCTGAATGATTGGTCCCAGCTGGCAGTCTTTGCAGAGCCAATCTAATACCCTAATCCTTATACTATGCAGATTTTCAATTATGGAAATATTTGAAAAAGTGTTCATATATGGATGGGCTTTAATAAAGCATGATTTGCGGCCATTACCTGTTTGTTTTGCACAGCACACTCACCATGCAAGCATTAAGTTGCAGAAAACAGCAATTCAGAAATACCCAAAGCACACATTTCCACAGTTGTATCTCCCCAATTACCAAAGCTGGAAATGTAAGGAATATTACTCACAGTAGTTGAAAGTGCTTGCTGAAATATTATGTATTGTATGGTTCATGAGAACTGGTTCAGCAGTTCTGGCATCAAAATAGAAAACAGGAGACTGTGAATTCTAGTTGTTAAATTAATCACCCAGCTGTTCAGTGAATCTGGTTTCCCCATTGACTTGTCAAAAGGTTGCAAAAGTTGATCATATGACCCCCAAGACACTGCAACTGTCATAAATATGAACCAGTTGCAAGCACCCAAATTTTGATCACATAACCATAGGGATGTTGCAGTGATCATTAAGTATGGAAAATGGTCATAAGTCACTTTTTTCATTGCCATTGTAACTTCGAATGGTTGCTAAAAATGACGGATTATAAGTGGAGGACTCTGTATCTAAATACAGACTTATGAGATAGTTGCAGTCTGATAAATTGGAAGGCTAGAATTGAGTTGAATATTAGCTTTTTTTCCCCCTCCATTGAAGCCAAAATGAGTGGTGAGATTGAATTTGTACAAAAATAAAACTAATATACTGTCCTTTTCCTGCCCCAAGAATGATTTTTTAAAAAAATTTCTTGTCACTTTTAGCTGATTCTTCCTGAATGCATGAAACTTCTCCCTGTGTATTTGAACTGTGTTTTGAAAAGTGATGTGCTCCAGCCTGGGTCCGAGGTCACCACTGATGATCGATCCTACATCCGCCAGCTAATCAGCTCTATGGATGTTGCAGAAACGCATGTTTTCTTTTATCCTCGACTGTTACCATTGGTGAGTGATTCTAAATATAGATGGGTTTCAATTGTCTAAGTCAGAACTATAAACTCAACTAAAAATTAATGTAATTAAATAGGACTTTTGTTTGGAGGGGTAATACAGATGTGGGGGAATTGTTGTTTATTGTTTCTGTTATTTTGGAAAATTCTCATTCAAGTTATTTGCCAAATTGTAGAATGTACTATTTCCCTAGTTGGCAACTTGACCTCGCCTATGATGAATACGCTTGAAAAAAGATTTTGATAAACAGAGGAGCACCAAAATTTTAAAAATTGAAAAACATGGTCCACAAAGAGGCTGATGACATTTTTATGCTAATATTTCTTTATAGATTTGTTATGTAAATGTATATAAGCAGCATGAGTCATTCTATGAAGTACAGACAACGTTCTTTTTAAAAAAACACATAGAAACATTTTATATAGTATAATTATACCAAAATATAAATTATACTTTATTGGCATTTAATATAAATTTAAATGAATGGCTTATGATTTAGTTCTGAATAATATTTCCTTAGAGAGTACCATCATGAAGTAAACTGGAGTAAAGAAAATTAGAATTACAGATATCCTTTAGAACAGTGGCCCCGAACCTTTTTTGTGCCACGGCCCGGTACCGGCATCACAAAATGATCCACGGCCCGGTACCGGCATCAGCACGCATGACAAGGCAAGGCGAGCCGAGTGACCAGCCAGCCAGCCGTCCCCCGCTTCTCCCCACCACCTTCAACTCCTCCTTTGTACCTTTGTCGATGGGCTTCGCTGGGACGGTCGCCGCTCGCTTGCCTTGGTGCTGAAAGAATCCTCGCGCCTTAGTTTAGTTCAAAGCCCCCCCCCCTTCGATGAAACTAAGGCACGAGGATTCTTTCAGCACCCAAATGCCGCTTTCCAACCGGAAAAGCTCACCCAGAAGCACTTTCTCGTCAAACAAGATGGCGGCCCAGCAAACTGGAGGCCCAGTAGGAAATGTTCCACGGACCGGTACCGGTCCGCGGCCCGGTGGTTGGGGACCCCTGCTTTAGAATATATTATATAGTCAAATAATGTCAGACCTGCCCCAATCCATCCTTAGGAAAGACTGACCCACAACTCCATTTGTTTTAAAGCAAATGGTGTTGGTTGCAGTAAAGTCAAGCCAGCTCTGAATTCTCCTGCACCTTGTAAGACACAAAAAAGATTCACCACAGCCCATCACACACACACACACACACACACACACACACGACTAGCCCTTTTCCAATCAACCAGAGCTCACCAAGATGTTTTGAGTACACTGAGATGTTTGGAGGTAATCCATATTTTCTCGTGGTGCCTGACCTTGGGATGTTAGTACAAACCATCCAGCTGCCCTGTCATCCCCCCCCTCCCAATTTCCCATCACATACACATACCGCTTTACCTTCCCCCAGCCTTTGATGGCAGGATGCCTGTGAGGCGCCAAACTGAATCAGGCACAGCTGACAAATAATCATTTTGTGTTTTGCATCTGAATTTATGTAGAATATTCAGTGTAAAAACTAAAAATCATGCGTATTATGGGTATCGTGCATACTATTATTTATTATTTAAATCATGAGAATTATTTAGCTGTTTTTTAAAGGTTCCATGGCTACATGCCAAGGATTATTCCTAGTTAAATGCTATGGTATGTGTGTGTATTTTATATATATACTCAGGAGATAGTAACTTCCTTTCTGTCCTATAGACCAAAATAGATTATAGCAGTGACTCCTTACCAACAGCAATCAGAAACTCAGAAGAACGTCTCTCCAAGGGTGACATATACCTACTAGAAAATGGCCTGAATATATTTTTGTGGGTAGGAGTAAACGTTCAACAAGGGATGATCCAAAACCTCTTTGGAGTCTCATCTTTCAGCCAGATCAACAGCTCTATGGTAAGTTAGGATTGGATAAAGAGAACATTGCCTTAATTTTAGTATATGTCATATCTGACATTGGATATCTCAGTTTTCTACATAATAACATTAAGAATGTAAAGGCATTTCAATGAATGATAACATTTTGGCAGGATCATGATCAAGGGACTGAAAGGCCAGCATTGAGAAAATATTAGCCTTCGCTAAGGCTCTGCTGTTCTTCTTCATTTTCAATATTGTGAAACATTCCAGACTGTTCCAAGCGTCTTCATACTTTATAATATGATTTGTGTAATGTAACCGATGTGACCTATGTTCTTAAAATTCATTTAGTTAATGAATTAAATGGTGCCTGATCTGCTATGCTATAATTGTTACAGTGCACACTACCTGTTTTGGACAATCCCTTTTCAAAAAGAGTGCGATCCATTATTGATATGTTCCAGATTCAAAGATCACGCTACATGAAGGTAACTGGTTTTGATTTTATGATTATAACAAAAATGTTTGTCTTTTACGATTCCCAGACATTAAAAAGTGTATAAAAATTTGATTTTAATGCCTTAAAAGAAACAGTAGTCTCAAATGGGCTTGTGGTGATTCAAACCTGGGCATGGATTATTCTGTTGCTTTCACTGTCAGAATGTGGCTGCATTAAATTCAGATGGAAAAAGACTTATTTGCAAATTGTATACCTTCTTTTCTTTTTTCTTTTTGCTTTCAGTTTATCATTGTGAAGCAGGAAGACAAACTGGATCTGCTGTTCAAACACTTCTTGGTGGAAGATAAGAGCATGAATGGGGGGGCTTCATATGTGGACTTCCTCTGTCACATGCACAAAGAAATTCGCCAGTTGCTGAGCTAAAGTCAGAATTATGCTGGATGCCAGCACTTGACATCTGTAGGTTCACTGACTGTCTCCTAAACGACTCCATCTCTTTTTGGAAGGACTATAGAAAAACCTGTATAATTCCATAATTTTAATATGCTTCATAAAGTTTCAGCATCTCCCAAAACCTTTGAGAGACATGAACAATCAAAACATCTACGTAGGGTGATGAAAAACACTGTTTGATTCTGGGTCCTAAACCTATATCACTTACTAAGATTGGCAGAAATCTACATCATTTTTCTCCTGACACCCGAGTTCCTTTGAGTTAATGTACGTGATTCTGCATCAGAAGAAAAAGCGATCGTTCTCCAAAATTAGATGATGATGCAAAGTTTGTGTATGTGATAGTCTTTATGAAAAGAAAATGAGCCAAATAGGGAAAGATGGATGGTCGGCCCTACTCAGTTGGAAGATGGATGTCAGATAGGGTGGTAACTTAAAATTTGAGGATGCAATATACTGTAATCTAATTATAGAATGGTGTCTTCTTTAAAAAAAATACCAAATTTTGAGCTGGGGAAAAAAATTGACATGCCTTTACTCTGTAATTGTGTTGCTACACAAATTTGCCTTGAAATAAGTAAATGGAAACAAGCAGGTCCTGTCTCTAGGAAAGTTAAATCTGTCTTTGGTTGGTGTGAACTGGTATTGCCATCACTCCTTTGAGAAAAGAAGCATCTTTTTGCCAGTATCCTGTTTTGTCTCTTTTTTTTCCTATTCGCATGCTAGGTTTAATTAAGTATCTTGAAGAAGATGACCATGATTTCTCCTTTAAAAGAAATGTTCTTATAACAAGATGTCAAAAAGTGGCATAGAAATATGCTTGGAGATGGCTAGGTTGAGTTATATCCAAGAAGCACTGAAGTATCTGAGATCTCCATATGGAAGAAATGATCATAGCGTAAAGTTCAAATCATGCCACTGATGTTCAGGCTGTTAATACCTCCAGATAATTTTGGCCATTGATAAAATAACAAACTGGTTCATTAGTGTAAGATAGTCATAACTGAATTTTAGTCTTCAAGCTCAAACATAAAGTTGGCCTAGTTGATAGGCAATCTTTCCATTGATAAACCATTACTCTGGCTTCAAATAGGCCAAAGGAATTCTGATAGAAAAATGAAATACATTTCATAGACTCGATATAAAAGCTCATTAATTTGTAGGAGATTACTTATTTTTTTAAAAAGGCTACGCTTAGATTGTCTTGCAGTGTTCAGGATGTATTAAGAGAATAGGAACATGGAATTTTGAGAAAGGGTGGGGGGAGAGCAGGGAAGAAGCTTGCCTAGGGAAATTGTGGGTTGAGACTGAATATTTGAAATTGAAAGTTTTATGTACATGAATGATTAAATATTCAGGAGTATAGTTTCTTATCCCATGATATATTTTGTGTTTGTGTGTATGTGCGTGTGTGAGAGAGAAATTGTAAATATTTTGTTTGATCTATTTCAGCTTTCCCTTTCATCACATAGCAAAGAAATGTACACAATTCGCTCTCAAGGAGTTTTTCCAAAAGATAGATAAGGATGTCAAGTGTGCTTAAGAGTCCCCTTCCCCTTCTTGCCAAATATATTATCCCAACCAAAATTTGGAAATCTCTGAAGCAAATAAACAGCATCCATCCCCAAAACAATAGTCAACAATGAAACTTTCAGAATTCTAATTTCTAGAATTTAAATTTTAAAAAGTTAAGTGTATTTTCACTTTTTTTCAATTCATCTTTTAATTTGTAAAAAAATATATAAAGATGTATTTTATGTCATTGTTAGCAAATAAATACTGATTATTTTTTCCAAGGCCTGTACTTTGGAGGGGAATGAACTGGTTTGCAGGTTGACTCTATCAAGCTCCACAATGGCAAATAAACTATAATTTGCAATGGTCTTCAACAATATTCTATCAGATGCTTATAAACTTTTTCTTATCTGCAAAAGCATTTCCTTTTCTAATCTATGAACCTAATTTTTCATTAGTGCTTGCTGAGAAAAACAAGTAATTGTTTGAAAAGGCAAAGTATGCTAGCACTATTTTGAAATAAAATATCCTTTCCTAAAGCTAAATTACCTTTCTTCATGACTAGATAATCTTACTGTAAAACTATACTGTGATCTAGAATACATTATATTGTATTTCTTAAAATCTATTTCTATTTTTCTGTTATTGCATATTCTTAACAGGTCTGTATTACTGGAGGAAGGATTGTTTCTTAAAACAATTTGTACTCTCATTCAGTTTGAGATGGAAGAAATAGTTGTAATTTTTGTTATTCTTTCCAATCAAAAAGTGATGCAGTTATTGTAGAGTACTGAAAATAGCTCCTTGTAGGCACCAAATCATTAGTGCAAAAAAATGCAACATGATAGAAATTCACTCCACAAGCTTTCTTCAGGAAAGAAAACATGGAAAAGTTTTGAACCATGAGCATGGGCACATAAATAAGGATCAGAGACAAGATTCCAAAAATTAAGTTTATTTTAAACAAAATTTAAAAAGAAATCCAGGTAACAACTTTTTCTGTTTCGGGTTGACAGGAAGCTGTGCTAGTTGGAAGCCTGTTTACATATTTTTTTTTCTCCCCAAGTCCTTCCCTCTTACATTCTTTCCATCTATACTCTTAGAGAAAATAGGATTCATGCAACAATTCTGCCAAGATTTCTAGAGGCATTTTGCTTTAATTACAGGCTGGGCAACCATCCCTTTTTAACTCAGTTAATATTTTTCCTTACAATGTTGAATATATTTCTCCATTTACTTTCCCCCATCTTTTCTACTGTATTTTCCAACCTGTGCTACCAGATTGAATTTTGTTTACAAAACAATTACAAACCTCATATATATGATTTACCATAATTTTCATGTTTTATTTAGCAAGTGTATATGGCCACTTATCTAATATACATAACATTAAAAACAAATGCAGGATAAAACAATTATTTTTTTTAAAAAAAAGCAATGACATAAATGACTACAACATTCATGAAAACACACATTCAGATCAACCACAAAATAGGCTCACCCATACTGCCAGTGCTCCCAGTTAGATGGTAAAAGCCAGGTTTGCAAAAGGCCAGTAGGATTGGGGCAAACCTAGTATCAGGGAAAAGGCTACCAAATGGAATTTTCTAGTAGATAGGGTCTGGACTTCACCACCAGATCAAACAGAACATTACTTCAGGACTGATATATGTAGAAATACTCCTGTGTTGATATTTTTGAAGTATATTCAACAGACTGATAATTAAAGACATTCTGGGGAAAACCTGGAGATTTTATTTAATGACTTGTTTTCACTTTTATTACTTCTAAGTTGGTCTACTTAATCAAATTTATAAAAGTAAAAAGCCATAAACAATTTGAAATTACAATTCTTTTTAAATGGCAGGCATGGATCTTGTTTTAGTACAAGTTCTGATACATTTTGGGATAATACCGTGTAGAAACTTGTTGTTTTTTTCTGTTTAATTTTGACCTGCCACAATTGCAAGACTTGAGAATTACAATATTAGTATAATTTAAAACATCCTAAAATCGTTTCTGATCATCTGACCTAGGCATTGATTGATCATACTGCAAATTTTGTTAAGTTCCTGGACTAAGACATTTACTGCATTTTGGATCAGTTTATTGTCAATCAAGTTTTTCTGTAATCTCAGAACGTTGTTGCCTTTTTCCTTAAGATTTGCGCCGGCCGGGTCAAGGATTCCCAGGGTAGCGAGACAAAGGGGTTCCCGGAGTCCTTCTTGGGCCTGGCCCAAAGCCGCTGGCTCGCTTGGTCGTATTTAACGGAAAACACCCGGACGGAGGAGCCTCCTCAGCGCCAAGAAGTGGACGCGGGAAGCCAAGCCCCCGTCCGCTTCTCCACCGCTGGGGTGGAGCGGGGAAATGTTCCCCCGCCCCGGGGCGCGCTGAGGCGAAGCGGCCATGGCTTCCCTCCGGTTGGCCCAGCTCGCTGCTTGGTGCAGCTGCTTGGCCCCGCTGCACGCGGGAAGCCGCGCCACGGAAGTCCCCCCGGGGCCCGGGGAGGCCTTCGAGGAGTTGGGAGACGCCGCCGCCGCCGCCCGTTTCTTTCAGCCGGCGCAGCTGCACGCGGGGTTGACGGTGGCTGCCGCGCCATCCTTCCGCGGGCCCGGGAACCGCGACCAGCGCGCCAACCGGGAGCTGCCCATCCTGTTGTGGTGGAGCGGCGGCCTCTTTCCGCACTTCCCCGGCGAGACGGCGCGCATCGACTGCCCGGGGGGCTCCTGCTTGGCTACCAAGGACCGCCGCGTGCGAGCCCACCGGCGGACGCGGTCGCTGCTCTTCTACGGCACGGACTTCCGGGCCTACGAGGCCCCGCTGCCGCGGCTGCCCCACCAGACCTGGGCCCTCTTCCACGAGGAGTCGCCCATGAACAACTACCTGCTCTCGCACGGCGCCGGCATCCGCCTCTTCAACCACACCGCCACCTTCCGCCGCGAGTCCGACTTCCCGCTCAGCCTCCAGTGGCTGCCCGACCTGGCCTACCTGCGCCGCCCGCCGCCGCTCAGCCTGCCCGAGAAGGACCGCCTGCGAAGGCAGCAGGGCCTGGCTCCGCTGCTCTACCTGCAGTCGCACTGCGACGTCCCCGCCGACCGCGACCGATACGTGCGGGAGCTCATGAAGTACATCCAGGTAGGAGGGCTTGAATGGTGTGAATGCGGCCGCTGGGCTCGGACAGGCATCGGGACACTTCGGGAAGGGCAAGCGAGGAGCTTGAGACCCGGCGCTGAAACCGGGAGCGCAAAGTTGGCGATGATGGTGGGTCAGATTCCCAAGAGACGAAGATGAGGCAGCTTTGGGGCAGGCGCGGAGCTGCTGCAGGTTGAATAGGGAACTGTATTTGGACGCCGGGTCCACCGTTGCCCTTAATGATAAGCTGTGCTCAAGGCGGGATTCGCAGGGCACCCTGGATATCTACTGAAAACGTTGTAAAAAGCCTTCCATTTAACGTTTTGTTGCTGAATAACAAAGCTAGAACAAAATTGGTGGCATTTATTTTCTTTATTAGATTTAGACACAGTATTTCGTTCGCTGTACGTATTTCTTTTCTCGTGTAAGCCAGTCTTAGTAAAATACCTTTCTCTTTAAACCCAATCCACCTCACAGGGTTGTTGCGGGGGTGGGGGGGGAATAGGGAGAAGGAATATTAAGTAAGTTTGCCAGGTTAAGTTTTATTTTATCGAAATAATACAAATAATACAAATTTGTTTAATGGTTAAGTGTTCAAAGTTACAATGGCACTGGAAAAAATAACTTATGACCATTTTTCACACCGATAACTGTTGCAGACCAAGGTCACATGGTCAAAATTCAGGTGCTTGGCAACTGACATATATTTATGATAGTTGCATTGTCCCACAAGAAAAGTCAATGGGGAAAGCCAGATTTGCTTAACGACTACATGATTAACTTAACAATTGCAGTGATTTTCTTAACAACTGTGGCAAAAAGATTGTAAAATGGAGCACAACTGCCCTGCTTCACCGAAATTTTGGGCTCAATTGTGGTCGTAAGTTGAAAACTATCTGTCAAGTCAGGATATAAATAAAATAAAAAATGAATTAGATATATACAAATGATACCGTGTTTCTCACATAATAAGGCCGGGCCTTATTTTTTTTTGAGCCCCAAAAAAACGGCTAGGCCGTCTTTTCGGGGGGTGACTTAATTCCCCCTTGCATCCTCGCTAACAGCCGCTCCTAACGGGCGATCATGGCCAAGCACAGAGAGCTCCCTACTCCCACCTTTGCTGCAGACACCTTTGGCACCGCGCTGTTGCTTTCCCTTCTGCCCATTACGCGCCACGTTTGGAGCTGCCGCTTCCGTGTTTGGAGTGCCGTCGCCATTTGGAGCTCCAACGCGGAAGTGGCAGCTCCAAACATGACGGCGGGCGAACTTTTTATTTTGGTCCGCGCGAAGTTCAAAGCGAGTAAGAGAGGGAGACTGCAATGCCTCCATCCGAGATGGCAACCTCACTAGTGGATCTGGCGTGGCTGGAAGCCCGAATCGGCGGGATACGATGGCAATCTTTTTGGAGCGAGAGGAAAGGGAGAGAAGAGTTGCAAGGCGTAATTTGCAGGAGGAAGTGGGTGTACCCACGGCAGGGAGCCCAAGGAAGAAGGGCTGGTAGGCAACGGAGAGCATCCCGTAGCTCCGAAGCAGCCTAGAGACGCGCCGGGAAGAGGCGCAGATGCTGCCTTGTAGTCCCAAGCCAACTGCGTGCGCCACCTTTAGTTATGTGCGCTCCGCTTTGGACATCTCCGTGTGATCGCGACCCTGTCCTTTCCACCTGGCGCCCTTGCTGCTTTCCGGCTCTTTAGCAAGGCATCACGGTCTCCCTCTCATGCTCGCTCTGAACTTCGCGCGGACCAAAATAAAAAGATCGCCCACCGTCATGTTTGGAGCTTCCGCATTTGGAGCTTCCGCTGCCGCTTGGAGCTCCAAACACGAAGCCGGTTGCTAAAGAGCCAGAAAGCAGCAAGGGCGCCAGGTGGAAAGGACAGGGTCGCGATCACACGGAGATGCCCAAAGCGCGGGCGCACATAACTAAAGGCGACGCACGCAGTTGGCTTGGGGACTACAAGGCAGCATCTGCGCCTCTTCCCGGGCGCGTCTCTAGGCTGCTTCCGGAGCTACGGGACGCTCTCCGTTGCCTACCAGCCCTTCTTCCTTGGGCTCCCTGCCGTGGGTACGCCCACTTCCTCCTGCAAATTACGCCGCAACTCTTCTCTCCCTTTCCTCTCACTCCAAAAAGATCGCCATCGTATCCCCGCCGATTCGGGCTTCCAGCCACGTTGTGATCCACTAGTGAGGTTGCCATCTCGGATGGAGGCATCGCAGTCTCCCTCTCTTGTTCGCTTTGAACTTCGCGCGGACCAAAATAAAAAGATCGCCGCTGTCATGTTTGGAGCTGCCACTCCGCGCTTGGAGCTCCAAATGGCGACGGCACTCCAAACACGGAAGCGGCAGCTCCAAACGTGGCGGCGTAATGGGCAGAAGGGAAAGCAACAGCGGCGGGTGCCAAAGGTGTCTGCAGCAAAAGTGGGAGTAGGGAGCTCTCTGTGCTTGGCCATGATCGCCCGTTAGGAGCGGCTGGTGGCGAGGAATTCCGGCCCGCCGGGCGCCCTAACGGCAAGTCTCCCCGCCCTTCCCCCTTATTTTGCATATTTTAAAATAGGCCTAAATTTGGGGGGAGGGGCTTAATTTGATTTTATGCCCAAAAAACATGCTGGGCCTTCCTATTGGTGGAGGCCGTATTGTTGGAGAAACACGGTATTGATAGATGTTAGATTAGATAGATGATAGATAATAGATAGATATATATTAAGATAGATATATATTAAGATATAGAAAGAATTAGAATAGAGTTCTTTATTGGCCAAATGTGATTGGACACACATAAGTTCTCAGTGTACATAAAAATACATTAATCAAGAATCATAAGATACAACACTTAGTGATAGTCATAAGATACTAAATAAGCAATCAAAATCATACTAGAAAACTAAATAAAACAATATAATCGTAAAGATACAAGCAACAAGGTTATAGTACTTACATACTATAAGTAGAAGGATATTGGTGATAGGAAGGATGACAAGAAGAATAGTAATACAGTCTTAGTAAATAGTTTGACCGTGTTGTGGAAATTAGGGTAGTTGTTTAGCAGAGTAATGGCATGCCGGAAAAACTGTCCTTGTATCTAGTTGTTCTGGTGCACAATGCTCTACTAATGTCATTTTGACAGTGGAAGTTGAAACAGTTTATGTCCAGGATGTGAGGGGTCTGTAGATATTTTCCCAGCCCTCTTTTTGACTCATGCGGTATACAGTCCTCAATGAAAGGCAGGTTAGTACCAATTGTTTTTTCTGCAGTTCTAATTACCCGTTGAAATCTGTGTCTGGTGCAGATAACAGACTCAATAATTTCTGTAGAACTGTATCAGCAGCTCCTTAGGCAGTTTGAGCTTCCTGAGTTGGCACAGAAAGAACATTCTTTGTTGTGCTTTTTTAATGACATTTTTGATGTTAGGTGTCCATTTTAGGTCATGTGGTATAATAGGACCTAGAAATTTAAAGGTCTCTACTGTTGATACTGTGTTGTCTAGTATTGTAAGAGGTGGTAGTATAGGAGGATTTCTACAGTTTTGAGTGCAAGATTGTACTGGTCACACTACAAGGCCAGTTGTTCAACCTCCCGTCTGTATGCACATTTGTCATTGTCTTGAATGAGACCAATCACTGTTGTATCATCTGCAAACTTCAGTACTTAAACATTACTTTTGAGATGCAGTCATTGGTATACAGAGAGAAGTGGAGAGAGCACACAGCCCTGGGGAGGGAGTGGTGGATGTAATGTTGGAAGGAAAATCCATCTGGTTCAGTTCCAAGGTGAGAAAAAAACGCTGGGAACAACATGGAGACTGATTGGAAAGATGGTTTATTGAACAGAACCACAAAGACAGTTTCTGACCAAATGGTTGAATGAGTGGATGGATCTTTATAGGTTTCTGTGACTTTGAAGTTTTAGCTTGTTCTGGGGGTTGTGCAATGAAGAGGGACTTGTGTTCTGAAAGGGTGTTGGGCAATTCCTATTGTGGCTAATGGCTGCAAGCAGTTTCGAAATATCGTATCTTGAATGGGTTTCAGCCTGCAGTATTTGCTTTGCTTATGAATAGAGCTATCTAGATCTAGTCTTCCTCTTTCAATAAGCTCTTTATCTCTTAAGTGCTGGCATCTGCTGTGGTCTATTAAAAAGACTTGGGGGGTGCTTTCTGCCTCTAAAACACATTTCTCCTTTAGGGAAATATAACATTCTGCCTTTTTTAATATTTCCCAAAATATTTCATTCTTCTGGAGTGGGGAGGATTCCCACAGATATATATATAGAGAGAGAAACAAACAGACAAATAGACAGGTCTTGGTTGAGAAAAAGTCCTGAGAAGTTGCTAAAAAAAACCTTGTTCAGGTTAAGCTGATGGTCTTTATTAATAGTTGCGGTAATCAGTTTAGCAATTTTTTGATGAGTTCCTATTTTGTCATTATTATATTTTGAACTTTGAGTGTCAAGTATATGTTAGATAACTAGGAGATAATTTATCTGAGGAAATGATTACTTTATCTAGATGTGTTTTTTTCCCCTTAGATAACACATTAATGGTAGCGTATTAATGAAAAGAAACAGAATATTTAAAATTCTCTAGTTGTTTCTTCCATAGCAAAGAAACAATCTAAGCTTTTCCTGAGAAGCATGTGGTGGGGTTGGAGGGAAGAAGAGAAGTTGGTGTGTAAAATGTAACAGATCACTATCGTCACTCTTCCAGGTAGACTGTTATGGTAGATGCCTGAACAACCAAAAACTTCCCAATATGAGATTGATGGACACTTCTACAGCCACTACAGAGGACTCTGAATTCATGAATTTTATTTCTAAATACAAATTTCATCTGGCTATGGAGAATGCCATATGTCCTGATTATATGACAGAGAAACTTTGGAGGCCAATGCATGTAGGGGCTATCCCTGTATATCGAGGTTCACCATCTGTACGAGACTGGATGCCTGCTGATCATTCCATTATTCTTATTGACGACTTTGGAAGCCCTAAAGAACTTGCAGAATATATTGATTTTTTGGACAGGAACTCAGATGAATATTTGAAATATCTGAAGTACAAGAGTCCACATGGTATTACAAACCAGTTCTTGCTTGAGAACATGAGGAAACGTGAATGGGGGGTAAACGACATGTCCCTACCTAATTATCTAAATGGATTTGAGTGCTTCGTCTGTGACCGAGAAAATGCACGACTTAATGCAGAGAGAAACCACAAAAAAGCTCATGGGAAATCACTACCTCCAGAAGTTCACATAGCACAGACCACACACATGGGATGTCCTTCACCAGCACCTGGTTATGGCAATATTGAAGACATTCCTGATGGAGACAGGTGGTTGCCTTTACTGTTAAGGATATAAAGTTAATTCAGTGTTGTGATGAGTTTTATCTTTTGAGTTACTAAACTATAGAATGCATTCTTATGGAACTGGTGGCAAAATTGCAGCATATAAGTGAAACTGGACTGGAAACACTTGATCTGATTATATTAAATATATATATTGTACTATAGAGCCATTTTAGGTCAACCTAGTATTACACTAAATGGCTAGATTTAAATTAAATTTAAAATACAATTATGTAATTAACATTCTCACTTTTATATCCCACTATAAAAATTAAGCTTAAAGAATGGGTAGTTCTGATCATTCTCTCAAATGCAGACATTACATGGTATTGCAGAATATATAAACTATAGAATGCCAACTTTTCAACCCAGTTCTTGTGCTTTTAATAGAAGAATATGAAGCACTTAACATGCTGCAACATTTGTCTCTCACATGGCAGCCTCCACTAGTTAAAACAAGAGTTCTCAAGATATGCAATACCATGACCACCTAAAACCATAACATGCATCTGTGTGACACCCAATCCTTGAATAAAAATAATGATTTCATTGGGGCATAAGGGAAGAAAAAATATACCACATTTAATAATTACATTTAATCTATATAGCGAAGAAAACAAATCTTAAAGTATTTAATATGAAAATGATGATAAGCTATAATAAAAATTTTAAACTGGAAATTTAATGGGAGGGACAATTTCATTTAACTTGCATAATTACTGAGAAGTTGATTTTCATTTTGAAATCAGCTTGTCTCATGAATAAAATCAGGAAAACAAAGAGTGTTTCCTTGTCTTAAATCTGCTTCTCCTAAAATGTTGGAGTTTTCAAAACATAGGTAGGTGATATCTAATCACATAATACAGTAGAGGCAACATAACAATAAATCTGTAGGATGAAAAAATTACTATTGTAATTATCATATTTAGTCTTACTGATCTTTAGAGTATGCAAAAATGGTTTGAGATCACGCCTATAACTGTAATACTGTAGCTTATTGATCATCCCTTCTACATTACCTGATCTAAATACATAGATTAAAGTTTTTTTCCAGATTTTCCTTTCAACAAAGCTATTAATTTCTGTACCAAATATGTGGTTTAACTTCAGAAATAAATATTTCATGAAGTTCCAGATTAATACCAAAATGTTTGGCCAAGATCTTGGCAAGTGAGTAACATCCTACTTCGTTTTTATCTTCCCATTTAGTTGCAAAATAATGCTTTATTCTGACCATATATAGACACTCTCTGTGACAAAAAAAAGATTTAAATAATATTTTTGTTCTGTATGTTTCAGCTGGAAAGAAATGTGGCTTCAAGATTACTGGCAGAGTCTTGATCAAGGGGAAGCTCTCACAGCTATGATTCATCATAATGAAACTCATCAAGGGAAGTTTTGGGATTATATGCACAAAATCTTCTTGAAAAGAACTCAGCATAACTAACTAATTAGGATTTTTTTCATGTTATATGAACAATGGATAGCATATGTACTCTTACCAACTTGCCTTACATGACAACTGAATGTGTTAATCAGGTAAATACTAGACACACCATTCAGGAGTAAGACAATAACATTTTTGCTGAAATGTTTTCATTAGAATTAAATCAAATAGATTGTTTTTATAAAATATTTTTGTTATAACGTGACTACTGAAATTCATTATATAGCCTTTTTAATTCTGTAAATAAAAGTTCTTCATATATACTGAGAATTGAAAGTATAATTGTATACTAATGGTTAAGGTGCTATTCTGGGACCATGGAGGATCAAGTCAACCCTTAATGGTGGAAATTAGTTTCCTGACTTTGGATCTCTCAGTCCAGCCTACCTCACAGGACTGCTGTGGTGTGGATATAAATATGAAGCCTGGAAGCTGCCTTGGGTGCCAGGAAAAGAAGTGGAACATAAATCAAATCTTTAATTATCTAATTTTGAGAGCCTAATTACTTAAGATTAGAAATAAGTTCAAATTGTCTGCCTCCAAATTATTCAAGGGAATGTATATGGCTAAACTGAGGACCCTGAGGAGAAACCTGCTTGCATGATCGTGCAAATAACTATTTTCCCTTTTAATTTGAAATGCTGTGAATGTAGTATTACAACGGGTATCCAATACGCTTTGTGCCTTTTTAAAGAGGTAAAAATTCCATTGGGCTTATTTATTTAAAGGGATTTAATAAAATAGTGGGCTGAGAGAGGAAAAGAGGGTTTAACAAAAGAGGATGAAGAAGAACAGAGTAAAAAAAGCCTAGACTGATTCAGAAAAGTGAAAGTGAAGCTACTAGAATCTGCTGTTGCTTTAATTGTGATACAGCTGTAATGTTTTTATTGATTTTAGCTCATAAAACCTGAACTGCTGTGTTTTTAGGATGACTCTATCTTCTAGAGGTGCTACCACGTGCAAGATGAGAGATCTTGAGCAGACAACAATCCGGAGACATCCCTCATTTCAAGCAAATGGAGAAAAGAATGCCAGGTTGACCTTACAGAAGTGTAGGTGGGCAGTTGCTTGCTGCCAGTCTGGCACTGCCAGGAAACCAACTCCAGACTGATCAATGTTGTAAAGAGTTAAGCTAGGGTAGGAAAAGGACAATACTTCTTTCCCCAGTATTCACAAAAAATTCCACAGCTGCTGCAATGCATCAGACATTTATTGGATATCAGCATCTGCCTTGGGAGAGGGGTACTTTTGTTCTTGAGCCAAGGTCCATGCAGCTAAAAAAACAGAACATAAAATAACTTGAGTTGGGCGGCAGCTTGGAGGTCTTCTAGTCTAACCCCCTGCTCAAGCAGGAGACCCTACACCAGCTTTGCTAGCTGAGGAATTCTGGGAGTTGAAGTCCACAAGTCTTAAAGTTGCCAAGGTTGGACACCCCTGCCCTACACCATTTCAGACAAGTGGCTGCTCAGTCTCTTTGAAAGCCCTTCAGTGATGGAACACCCACAACTTCTGAAGGCAAGTTACTCTCTTGGTTGATTGCCGCTAGGAATGTTCTCCTTAGTTCTAAGCTGCTTCTCTCCGTCATTTCTTCTCTTGCCTTTTGGTGCTTTGGAAAATAGTTTCACCCTTTGGTCTTTATAGGGCCCCCTCAAATATTGGAACAGCATCATCTCTCAGATGCGCTGTCTGTCACTCATGCCCTGTTCATCTCTTGTCTGAATTAATGCAACCCACTCTATGTGGGGCTACCCTTGAAGATTATTCAGAAAGTACAATTGGTCCAGAATTCAGTAGTGCAAACAGTTCTGGAGGCCCCTAGGATGGTAACAGCACTATTCTCCATAGAGCTGCTGCGAGCATCCAGAGTGGGAGGTGCTCCAGTCTTCACTCTTACAGGCTGAGCTATAATTGAGGAACTCCTCCTCCACGTGACTCCTCCGTAGCATTCCCCAGTTTTAGCTCGGCCTTGCAAGAGACAGGCAGCATTAGCAGTTCTTCCTTGGCCGATTCAGGATTTTTTATCAATTATTCTCAGGTTTGATTTATTTATTTATTTATTTATTTATTTGATTTGCCAATTGTTTACAAGATAATAAGTATAAGTGTATACATAGTTGTGAATACATGAAATGGGTACATATAAGAAAAATAAAAGAAGAATAAGAGAAACAATAGGACAGGGACGGTAGGCACGTTGGTGTGCTTATGCACGCCCCCTACAGACCTCTTAGGAAAGGGGTGAGGTCAATAGTAGACAGTCTAAGTTTTTGGGGTTTGGGGAAGAAACTACAGAGTCGGGTAGAGTATTCCAGACATTGACCACTCTATTGCTGAAGTCGTATTTCCTGCAATCAAGTTTGGTGCGGTTAACTTTGAGTTTGTATCTATTGTGTGCTCTTGTGTTTTTATGGTTGAAGCTGAAGTATTCATTGACAGGTAGGACATTGCAATGTATGATTTTATATACCATGCTTAAATCAGACCGAAGACGGCGTAATTCAAGGTTTTCTAGTTCTAGAATTTCAAGTCTGGTGGCATAAGGTATTCTACAACGAGTAGAGGAGTGGAGAACTCTTCTTGTGAAATATTTCTGGACTTTCTCAATTGTGCTAATATCAGATATGTAATGTGGGTTCCAGACTGATGAACTGTATTCGAGTATTGGTCTAGCAAATGTTTTGTATGCTCTGGTTAGTAGTGTGATATTACCAGAGAAAAAGCTACGTAGGATTAGGTTAACAACTCTTAATGCCTTTTTGGCTATGTAGTTGCAGTGGGCTCTAGCACTTAGATCATTAGAGGTGAGTATTCCAAGGTCCTTTACAGAGCTTGGGTCATCGACAAGATCTTGATTGTTTTGTTTTTTCCTCCTTGGTCCCTGCGCATTTGATTCGTTTTAAGTTAGGCGAGAGGAGCGTTTTTTGGCCCTTCAGGGGGGAGATACGGGGGTTTAGCAGCTTTTCGCCCCCCCACCCCCCTCCCATTCTGTCCTCTGCCGCTGTTAAGCCGTCCTGCCTTTTAGCTTGTATTTGCGCTCTGCTTTGCGCTCTGTTGTGCCTTCCCCCCACGAATGAGAGAAGCTCTCTTCCCTTCAGCCCCTCGTTTTGCCTGCTTTAAGGCTAGTTTGGTTTTCGTTTGAGGGGCTCTTCCGTCTCTGAGTCTTCGCGCCGGACCTGGCAGCCATTTTGGGCACGCCTTGTGGCCGGCCGCCATTTTGTTGATTGCGATCTCGCTGTGCCCTGTTGCATTAACACTTGTTGGCTATTCCCGCAGCCCACTCAGA
This sequence comes from Notechis scutatus, assembly GCF_049901735.1. Taxonomy (NCBI): domain Eukaryota; kingdom Metazoa; phylum Chordata; class Lepidosauria; order Squamata; family Elapidae; genus Notechis; species Notechis scutatus. The sequence goes on from NC_142012.1 coordinate 72,960,275, forward strand.
GGCAGAGGCGTAGGACAGGCCAGAAATTGGGTTCATTGGCTAATTAGAATTATTTCTTCATTTTTTTCTTATTTCGTAAAACTTTTTTTGCTTTCAATTCGGTTAGGCCTTTTTTGGTCTCTTCCCAATCAATCAATCAATCAATAACAAATAAATAAATAAACAAATAAATAAATAACAAATAAACAACAAATAAACAAATAAATAAATAAAATAACAAATAAATAAATAACAAACAAATAAATAAACAACAAATAAATAAATAAATAAATAACAAATAAACAAATAATAAATAAATAACAAATAAAAATAAATAAATAACAAATAAATAAATAAATAACAAATAAACAAATAAATAAATAAATAACAAATAAATAAATAAATAACAAATAAATAAATAAACAAATAAATAAATAAATAAATAAATAAATAAATAACAAATAAATAAACAAATAAATAAAATAACTAAATAAATAACAAATAAATAACAAACAAACAAATAAATAAATAAATAAATAACAAATAACAAATAAATAAATAAATAAATAAATAACAAATAAATAAATAATAAATAAATAAATAAATAACAAATAAACAAATAACAAATAAATAAATAACAAACAAACAAATAAATAAATAACAAATAATAAATAATAAATAAATAAATAAATAACAAATAAATAAATAAATAATAAATAAATAAATAAAAAAAATAAATAAATAAAAATGAAAAAATAAAAAATAAAAAAATAAATAAATAAAAAAATAAATAAATAAATAAAAATAAAAAAAAAAAATAAAAAAAATAAAAAAAATAAAAAATAATAAAATAAAAATAAAATAAAATAATAAATGCATGCTGTCCCAGGGACCTCTTCAGCATCCAAATCCACAGTGGCTTCAGTTGGCCGTCTGGAGGTTGAGCGGGAGCGTCTAACAAATGAGGGTCTATCCGTCCAGGTCATCAACACCATCCTGGCAGCAAGGCGGCCTTCGACCTCCCGCATTTATAACGCAACCTGGAACATTTTTTGTAAGTGGTGCCGCAAGTCCTCCATCAATCCGCTCTCCCCATCAATTGCACAAATTCTGGCCTTCCTGCAAGACGGGCTGGACGGGCCTCTCCCCCAATACCTTGAGAAGGCAAGTTGCAGCCTTATCAACTGTTGTCTCTGGCAACTCTTCTGGCTCGCTTTCATACCACCCTCGTATCCGAGCATTCTTTAGAGGTGCCACCAATCTGCATTAATTCACAGATAACCGGTACTCACGGCGCTGACTAAACCTCCCTTTGAGCCGCTAAGGGAGGCGTTCCTTACGTTCAAAGTGGTGTTTCTCGTAGCAGTCACATCTGCACGGCGGATATCTGACATAGCAGCTCTGTCCGTTAGAAAGGATCTATGCGTTTTCCACGCTGATTGAGTGGTCCTGCGACCAGATCCTTCCTTCCTGCCCAAGATCAACTCGGCCTTCCACAGATCACAGGAACTTATTCTTCCTAATTTTTGCCCCAGACCTTCTCGAGAAAGGGAAAGGCAGTGGCATACTCTCGATGTCCGACGGGCACTTCGTATCTATATCAATCGCACTCACCCTATCAGGAAGTCAGAGTCATTGTTCCTGTCATTTCAACCAAAGACGCTGGGTTTCAAAGTATCCCCGTCTACTGTTGGCCGTTGGATCAGAGCTACAATATCCAAGGCCTATTTATCCCAGGCGCTTCCTGTTCCTAGTGGAATAACCACTCATTCTACAAGGAGTGCAGCTACCTCAGCAGCCTGGGCTACTCAGGCATCGATACATGATATCTGCCAAGCGGCTACCTGGGCGTCTCCATCACCCTTTATTCGCCATTATAAAATCGATGTCTTTGCTTCGGCAGAAGCGTCCTTTGGCAGACGAGTCCTTCAGCAAGTGGTGAGAGAACCAGAGGATATTCTGAACCAGACGGAGTCCCTCCCGTAGGACAGGCCATGCTTTGGTATGTCCCACTCTGGATGCTCGCAGCAGCTCTATGGAGAATGGGCGTTGGTACCTACCTGACACGCCCGTTCTCGTCGAGCTGCGTAGAGCATCCAGCCCCACCCTAATTGGTCCGTCTGGTTTCCTGTTTTGGCCAATGCTTCAAACAGTTTATAGTTAAGAATTGTACAATAGTTAAGATGAGGAGATAGCTGTTTGTCTTCTCGTCTTCGTAAAACTGGGGAACGCTACGGAGGAGTCACGTGGAGGAGGAGGAGCGTTCCTCAAATATAGCTCGGCCTGTAAGAGTGAAGACTGGAGCACCTCCCACTCTGGATGCTCTACGCAGCTCGACGAGAACGGGCGTGTCAGGTAGGTACCAACACCCATTATGTGAGCTGCACTTGTCGCCGATTTGCTTCCAGGTCCAATTCAAGGTATTAGTTATAAAGCCCTTTATGGCATGGATCCAAGGCATCTGAGGAACTGTCTTGCCCCAATGGGCCTCGCCTGCCCCACTCATTCTGGCAGAAGGGGCCTACTGCAAACCCCATCAAGGAATTTTAGCTGGCAGGGTCGGGAAGAGCTTTACTGCCATGTGTTTATGAAGAGTCTCAGTCATCCAGGTCATGGTGCCTTGGAGATGCAGCTGACCATGCAAAGTGGCACTGAGTAATCCGAAAAACGGACCTGTTGTGGCCCTACAGCAGACAGTGGAGCTGGCAGCAGATTTGGACAGTGAGGAGGTTTGGGAGGAACATGGGCCTGTCCTGGAGTCTGAAGAAGGCTCTGACGAGGGCTCTGCATCCAAGGCAGAGATGGGGCCAGGGCCCTCTGACAGTCATCAGCTGCCTTCAGAGTCAGACATCAGTGAGGCAGAAGAACAGCTGGAGCCAGTTCCCTGTGTGCGCATGTGCAGAGTTGCCAGAAGAAGGGAACAGCTGAGGAATAAGGGTCGACTTGGAAGTAAAGCCGGTGGACTGTGAATGGCCCCTCCCATAGGGAATAAAAGAGGAGTGAAAGGAGAGTGGAGCTTTGCAGGAGACAATTCGTTCATTCCAGGATGCTTACCAAGTATTGTGGCGTCTGAAAGGTATCGGCCTGCCACTCTCCAAGCCTGATAAAGGTTTGTAATTGGGAACTATCTTGAAAGACTGTTGGCCAGGACTTTGTTGGAGAGGAAATTCATTGTAAATTAAATAAAAGGGGTTTATTGGGACGAGGACTCGGCTTCCTGCTGTTGGGGAAGCCTAGATTAGAACAGGACCCTGCACCTAAAGGAATACGCTAAGAAGAAGGAAGATATAATGAATTAATAGATGAAAAGTGTGAGCTCTTATTCGTGTTGTGATCCCTATCTCAAATCCTTTAAAAACTCACCACAGCTAGTCCTCAACTTACGACCACAATTGAGCTCAACATTGCTAAGCAAGACATTTGTTAAGTGAATTTTACTCCATTTTACAACCTTTCTTGCCACGGTCTTAAATGAATCACTGCAGTTGTTAAATTAGTAACATGGTTGTTGTGAATTTGGCTTCTCCACTGACTCTGTCAGAAGCTTGCAAAAAGTGATCACATGATCCTGGGATACCGCAGCCATCATAAATATGAGTCAGCTACCAAACCTCTGAATTTTGATCATGTGGCCATGGGGATGCTCAGACATGATATTCTTCCGACTAAAATCGGAATTCCGATTTTTGGGGGAATCGCCCCCCTTCCCCCCCTTCTTCTCCTCCTTCCCCTCCCCTCTTCGACCTGCCGCCTTTGCTCCGGCAACGGCCTGAGGAGAGGCAGAGGCAGAAGTCTTCTGACGGGGCTCCTCCCATGGAGGATTGGGGGCAGTGGAGGCGGCTTGAATTACCCCGCCCCGCCGTCTTCTCCAGCTGGGAAGGAAGCCGTAAGGCCCCCTTTCCAAAGAAAGCGAGTCTAAAGCTGGCAGTTCACGGGGAGAACGCGAATTGGCGCCTTTCTTGCCGCTCCGAGCGGTTTAGCTAACCCCGCGTTGGCCGGCGGCTTCGGGGAATGAATGGAAGCCCCGTCCCCTGGGTAATTGGGAGCACCACCGCGTTCCCCTGCAATGACTGGAGAGGCCGCTCAGCGCGCCGGCGGAACATCCCCGCTCTGTTCGGTGGAGGAGATTCCCCGAGGAGACCAGAAGCACGAGGTCAAAGGACTTTATTGCGGGGGGGGGGACCCCGGGAAACACAGGTGTTTGCGCTCCGTCCCTGCACCAAAAATGCCCTTGGGGAAACTACTTGTCCCGCCTAATAAAGTAATAATAATAATAATAATTTTAAAAAGCGTCCTGCGCACCCTTAGGCTCCCCACGATCTGCCTTCTGACCTCGCTACGGAGGCTGCCAAGCCGAAGGAGTGGGGGGGGGAGCGGTGAGGTTTACTCTGCCTGGGGTTCGGGGGGGAGCAGTCCATTCCTGACTGGAAAAAGCTCGCCTGCAAGGTCATTTCTGACCGCAGCATACAAGAAGGGAGTAACTCAATGTGGAAGTGGCTTGGGACCAGGTTAGCTATTGCCGGTCACATCTACCTGACCCACCAGAGCTGGGAGGTAAGGAAACATCAGAAGAAGGGCTATCTCCGTGGTGGCTCCCTCTTTCTGGAACATCATACCCCCCACCCCCCAGATTAGACTGGCTGTCTGGAAGGCCCTGAAAACTTGGTTCTGCCAGCGGGCCTGGGGAACCCAGAGCGGGATGGAGGCCATTAATTGGTTAGTTTGAATGTGTGTTGTCGCTAGCGTTGGTGTTGTGTGTGCGATTTCTTGGCGCGCGGCGCGGGGTCTCTTTTGGCCGGCCTTGAAAGAGCGCGCACGGGGCGGGCGGTGGAGACGCGGGAGCGAATGCGGGAAGGAAGCGAACCTCGTTGCAAAGTTTTGCCTGATACTCTGCTAAAGCTTCAAGGGGGCGTTGCCAATTTAATTCCCACCGGGGCGCTGTGTGGACCGTGGCGGGTGCTTAGGCAACCCCTGCACCCCTGGCTACTTTTCAGATTTTTTTTTCAGAGGGGAATATCATGCCTGGATGCTGTAACAGTTGTTCAGTGTGGAAAACTGTCATCACTTTTTTTCAGTGCCATTGTAACTTGGAATGTTCACTAAATGAACTGTTGTAAGTTGAAAACTAGCTGCACAAAAGTCAAAAGTTCCAGTGGAAGGAGAAAATGCAGCTCTATCCTTGACTCTGCCAATAGACCAACTCTCTCTCTGAAACTTTCAGCTGCCCTCAGGAGCTGTTCCACTTGGCTACTTGAACGATTTAAAATGGGCGTGTCCAGCCTGTGATGTGGCTAGTTCGGGCCGGCGGGGCTGTCCTGGAAATGAGGGAATCGGTCCCTGCACCTCAGCCCCACCTCTCCTCGCCTGGCCTTGCCTCACCTTGCCCCGCAGCAGCCTTGAGAAGGTAAGCGTGGCCAGGCATCCCCTCAGGGAAGCAGGGCTGGACTGGACTGCAGGGTTCCGGTGCTCCGGGAGCTCGAGAGCCAGCCACGCCCACCCAGTCACACCCACCTCATAGTTTTACATGCAACTGTCCCTTTGTTCTGACCTGAGCTTCACAAAAATCACAAAACAGACTCCTTGTCCTGACAAAACCCCTTTTTATTTGGCTAATGTGAATTTCTATCATTCATATCCAGCAAAGTCCCAGCAAACAGTCTTTCAAAGATGAGTTGCAACCACGGACCTTATCAGGCTTGGAGAGTTGCCAGGCCGATAGCTTCCAAGCGCAAAACTATACAAGGAAATACTTGGCAAGGTGTCAAGTATTAGATAAGCAGATCTTCACACTCGTTAAACCAGTGGTCCCCAACCTTTTTTGTACCAGGGACCGGTTTCAAGCAGAAAATTTTTGCAAGGACCGGGGGAGGGAGGAGAGAGAGAAGGAGGGGGCTTTTCCTGTCGCCGCAGCTATTCCGAAATGCCCGTTTCACCCCCCACCCCCCCCGCCCGCCGCTTCAATCCACAGTGTCCCGTTCTGCCTGCCTGCCTGCCTGCCTTAGTTTCTGGTTGTTTGGGAGCAGCTTCGGCTGAGAATAATAACTATTCGCTCTTTTACTCAGCCGAAGCTGTTCCGATTCAACCATTAACGAAGGCAGGCAGGCAGGCAGAACGGAGCACTGGGTTGAATCGCCGCGCTGGCGCGCGGGCGGGCGGGCGGTGGGGGTGGGGAGAAACGGGCGCTTCGGCGACAGGAAAAGCCCCCCCCCTGCTTCTTTGAAGCAGTTTCTTCCTGTGCTGGTGGAGGAGCGAGAGAGAGACTGAGAGAGCTGACCCAGAGAGAAGGACAGGCTTCGGTTGCTTCCTCCCTCCCCTTCTTTCATTTGTGTCCTTGATCCCCGATCCCAGCAGCATTCACCGAAGGTGAAGAAAGCCGCAATTTTTTAAAAAAAAATTCTTTGCGGCCCGGTAGAGAGTGCTCCACGGCCCGGTACCGTCCGCGGCCCGGTGGTTGGGGACCCCTGCGTTAAACGAACTAATTGTCTCCTGCAAACACCACTCCCCTTTCGCTCCTATTTATTCCCTATGGGAGGGGCCATTCACCGTCCACCTGTGCCTTTACTCCCGAGTTGACCCTTGTTCCTTAACTCTTCCTTTCTCCTGGCAGCTCTGCGCATGGCGCACATTAGGAACAGGCTTCAGCTGTTCTTCTGCCCCAGTGATCTCTGCCTCCAAAGGCAGCTGATAACTGTCAGACAGCCCTGGCCCCATCTCTGCCTCCGACGCAGAGCCCTCGTCCGAGCCCTCCCCAGACTCCAGGACTGGCCCAGGTTCCTCCCCAACCTCCTCACTGTCCAAGCTGGGCCATAGCACTCTCTGAGGGCAACCATAATGCTGATGCGGCCCTCAATTAAATTGAGTTTGACACCCCTGATTTAAAGCATGTATTTTCTGAAAACTAAACTAATACAAGAGCATTTTAAATAAATTGGTTTACATTTCTTTCATAACAGCATACTTCAAGTTAATTTCTAGGAGGGACATTTCTGCTTCTAATGTGGAAAATAAGAGTTTCTCATATGAACATCATTCATTATGCAAAATCTCTATTTTTCTTAAATGCTTTCCCCCAAAATGTTAGCCATGTCTATATTGCAGAAATTTGTAAGGGTTGTTGGTCCCACATGTAGCTAGTCCTCAACTTACAATAGTTTATTTAGTGACTGTTCAAAGTTACAACACTGCAAAAAGTGACTTATTACCTTTTTTCACACTTAACGACCGTTTCAGCATCCCCATGGTCATTATTACCTTTATTGTCAGAGTACAACATGTGTACAATGAGATCAAAATTCTCATGTGATCAAGATTCAAATACTTGGCAACTGACCCATATTTATGACAGTGTCCTGGGGTCACGTAATTCTCTTTTGCGACCTTCCGAAAATGAAGTCAATGCGGAAGCCAGATTTATTTAACAACCATTCAGTAACTTAACATCTGCATTGATTCACTTAACAACTGTGGCAAGCAAGGTCATAAAATGAGTCAAAAATCACTTAGCAAATGTCTCACTTAACAGAAATTTTGGGCTCAATTATGGTCATAAGGACTACTTGTACTACTACTACAAAAAACCAACTGCACCTCAACAAGCTTAGAGATGATGGCATCATAGCAGTCTTCCAACACACAAAGGAACATCATAGGAAAGAGAGAATACTGTAGATCCACTCTCTAGCACCTGAAGGTAAGGGAAAAAAATATGGAAGCTTTACAGTGAGAGATTCAAAATTGTGATGAAATATATGGATGACCTTGACTTTCCAAGGGGAAGAAATGTGATCAGACGAGAGAGAAGAGCCCCCGATGGATTAATGGTCAAAAGAAGAAATTTAGGAAGAACGCACCCTAATTGTTCAAACAGTATAAGTGGCGGCAGGAAGTTTGCACAATTCTGTTAATGCAGTCTTAAATAAAATGGAATTAGCTTGTCTAATCAAGTTTCCTGTTTACACGAGAGCCTGACAAAACTTGGACTTTGTTTAGGAATTTCCTTAACATGAGAATTGTTAAACTGTGGAGCAGCCGGTCTCATAAACTCATGAATACTCCATCCCAAGTTTTCAAGAAAAGATTGGGCAGGCATTTGTCCAGGATGGTATGATGATTCCTGCTCTGGGCAAGGAACTGGACTAGAAGACCTCCAAGGTCCCTCTCAATTCTGATTCTGTGTTTTGATTTTGAAACTTCACTACACAAAAAAAATAGGATAATCCCAAAACAGTGGGAAATCTGGAAGAATGACAAAAGTGATAGCTAGAGAAAGAGAATTAACGCTTTTTATGTGCAAGGTAGTTTTATGAGAATTATTACCAATTTTTGCTAAGACTTGGTATGTAATAACCAGAGCTTAACATTCATATTTGCCGTATTCAAACATAAAGGTCAAAATGTCTGAATATTGTAACAAGTTCAAAAAACATATGAAACCCAACCATTTTGTTTTCATGTTAACATCTTACCAATGTGAGCATGAGGCACGTTGCCTGGCCCCCTCCTCCTCCTTTTTTCCCCCAGCATGAATGGCTATCCATCCACAACTTTTTAATGTATAGGCTTGTTTTTCAATGTGAAAAGCCATTATTTTAAATATCCTTCACCTGTAATAACTAAATCTAATAGAATTCAAGAATAATAATTAGAGAGGAAGACTTTCTGGTGCTGTTTAAAAAACACCATATATAATTTATCAGACAAAATGAATGTACATGCTGAGCCAAGACAGTTCATACTGCTCATTGAACGCTTGAGACAGACGTTATGTCATACCTGGGACTGGGAGGCCTAAGGACATTACAGATATAGTATTGAACAGGGAAATAAGTGACAGAACTGCAAATATTGTTTCAGGCTGCATTAGACATCCAGAATTATTCTGGATTCTGAAATTGTTGGAGGTGTGCAAACCCAATGAAAAATATAGAAACCATAAATCCTGATCCAGCATCTTAGCAGAACCTTACGTCAGCCAACGATAGGTGAGTCTCCAAGAGGTCTCTGGTAGCCAGAAAGAACAGTGAGACTAATCTGTTGAATGGCATGAAACCACAATTTGTTACTGTGAAGTTTTCAACAGAATATTCAGTGCAGCTGGATAGATGGAAAGACAGGTATTGAAGCTAAGGTACCCAAAGCTGCCTTCATGTAAGAAATTATTCATGATTGAAAATAGCATACATTAATAAAAAGAAGTCAAATATTAGAATATATCTACAATGAGAAATTGACTTTATTCGCATTCATTAAATTTACAAGTTCAAAAGAAGATTCCTATAATCTTAAACTCCTCATTACAAAGAGCAATTTAACTGGCATGGCTACATACATTCTCTCTTATTAAAGAGAGAATTTTTCAAAGCCTGATTTCAGCATTTGTAACTTTTTTCACCCTGATTGCAACTGCCGCTTGCAGCCCAGGCCCAGTTCAGTGAAGAAGGAAAAGTCCTGATAGGTCGTGTGATGCCGTCATGACAATGTGAGTTTGACACCCCTGCCCTAAAACAAAAGTTAATGTTCTTAAGCACTTTGTACATTACAGAAAGGGAAATCACCTTAAATTTGTTTCCAGGTCATCCCTTTGAATCTCTGTGACAGGATGTAACAGAATAAATCGATCAATAAAGAATCTGAATAAATGTAATTTAAATTGGTATTTTTTTAAAAAAAACTATTATTGGGTTCATATGTAGGTTTTAATAAGAGTATTTAGACCAGAATCTTACTGGGGAATGTGTCAGATCTGTGTATCTGCCATGGAAGAAGAAGGAGGGTGGGGAGAGAGTTGGTACAAGTAATCCTTTCTGATGTAACCTGAATATCTTGTCTTGTATTGAATCTGTATAACTTGCACATAATATACAACTGGTGACTGGAGCCCAGATGCCTGGAAACTTGTCACCTCTTGGAGAGATTGCAAGAGGAGAAGGAGCCATAAAAATTCCAGTTCAGAAAGAAACTTCCTGGGAAACTTTTCTAAGCTAAGTTCCCAGAAAAAAAGGGGGGGAATTAACATGTTGCTTCTTTGCATTGACTAAATCCACATCAGAGTAAGGGGAAGGGTTCTAACTCCCTTTATCTATGCTGTATGCCTGGAGGCATATTAGACCCTGCTTTGACTAGTACCTGGATAACTTCCTTTTCACAATAAAGAATTCCTCTTGAAGTAACCAGTTTTCAGAAGTTCATTCTTATTGTTTGAAGGGGAGAGAGTCTGGGCCTTACAGAATGTAAATATGGAAATTTTCTATTGAAGAATGCAAGAATAAAGCTATATATCCACCATCATAGCTAAATCTGTAGATTTCAAGCAGCTATGTATAATGTTCTGCATGCTGGAACTCCTCAAATAAGTTTTAACAGCTCTTTAAATGAAACCACTCAGCTATGGAAGACACATGATTATGTTGAATGACTGCATCAATAAATGGCAGCCTTTCTCTTCAAAGATCAAAACTCTTACAGGTGTGAAATTATAGAGTCACAGTCTCCTTTAACTGGAAGAACAATGGATTTGTAAGGAGGTTTGAATCATGTACCCCCCAATAAAGCATGACTGAATCCTACAGATCTTAATGCGGAACTACATTGCACTGACCTCATTGGTACAGAGTTCAAGAAACCCTAACCATATATTTCACTGAACAAGCCAAAGACGGTCTTTCCTTTCAATAAGGCTATAATCCTAAAATAATGTAAACATGTAAATAGAAAAAATCATTTTATATAAACAGAATAATTTGAAGAACCTGGGAGGGGAAAGAAACAGTGACACCTATTTTTTCTACTACTGTTTTTAACACTACTATACAATAGATAAGTAGATTTATGGGTAAGCCTAATCCTTTCACATACCGGTAGGTTTCATAATATTGTACAAGAATAAATCAAACCTTGTCATTTAATATTAAGTATGTATGTTAGACACTCAGGTGATTTATTTCAACAACATATACATAGTTGTTTGTCCCTATATAGTTTGATAATATAATTTAACTGTGATTATATGGGAGACAAAAATAAAATAGTGTTTTCTGGGGGGTTTTATAGTAAGAAAACTTTCAGAAATGAGAAGGCTGTTCATCATTAAAATATTATTAGCTCAAAAGTTTAAAAGCAGCCAAGCCTTTAAAAATTTAAACATACAAACACAGAAACCTGATGGCAGAAAATATATCCAGTGAGGCATAGTCTGCCCTTCGAAGGGTTTTTTTAAATTGTCTTTTATTTTTTAATTTTTGTCGGGCGATAGACATTGGTTCCAAGCTCCCACTTACTCTTTCTAACATTACTTTTGAACTTCCCTCTTGTCCGTTTAATATTATGCCCCCACGTTCTTGATTTTTGCTTAATATTGAAAATACTGCCTGAATGTAGACCAGGGGTGTCCAACCTTGGCAACTTTAAGACTTGTGGACTTCAACTCCCAGAATTCCTCAGCCAGCAAAGCTGGCTGAGGAACTCTGGGAGTTGAAGTCCACAAGTCTTAAAGTTGCCAGGGTTGGACACCCCTGATCTAGACCCTTATTCACCCCCTTAATACGTTCAAAGGTTTCAATCCTGTGCCTCCTTTCCCTTCTATCCTCCAGGCCAGGGCTCTCCAACCTTGGCAACTTCAAGGCTTGTGGACTTCAGGTCCCTTTGCTGGCTGAAAAATTCTGGGCGTTGAAGTCCAGAAGGTCTTAAAGTTGCCAAGGTTGGAGACCCAGCTCCAGGCTGCATTCAGTTCTCTTCACTGGGCGCAACGTCACTCCCATCCCCCGGCCGACGCCAGTCCTCGCGCCCACACCGGCCTTCCAAGGAGCCCGCCTGCAAAGGGGTCCCCACCTTCCTCCTCCTTCCAGCCGTCCCCCTCCCGAGTCAGTTTAGCTTGGAGCCTCATGTTCAGGATCCGTCCGCAGCTTCTTGACCCGGAGACCTCCGGCCAACGGCGGAGCTCACAGAACTCGTGGACAGTTTGGCCCCCGCTGGCGCAGGTCCTCGGCGGCGGCGGCGGCCGCTCTTGAGCATCGGAAGTTGCGGCTCCATGGTACGAGGCCAATCACGTGGCGGCCGCCCTTCCGCTGTGCCATGGCGGGCCCGCCTAGCGGCTTATCGCTCTGGAGGAGTCGCTTTGGGGATCTCGTGGCGGTCCCGGGCAGGCGTCGCCCGATCAAAGCGAAACTGCCCCTGGTGCTAGGCGACCGCGTCTCGAACCGGCGCCCGAAGCTCGGAGGTAGGCGAAGGCGAGCGGCGTCCGACGGTCCTATTTTATCCCGCCCGGGCGCTTGGTTTGCGGTGGGTCAGTCGAACTAAGCGAGGGTACTTTTCGAGGTCCAGAGGCTGTCCTGCTATGAAAAGGGGGGTCCGCCAGGGAGGAGGCGGCGGCAACTCACATTCGTACGTGCCCATCCCCTTACCTGGAGTCCAGATCATCTTGACCAGGGGTGTCCAACCTTGGCAACTTTAAGCCTGGAGGACTTCAACTCCCAGAATTCCCCAGCCAGCTTTGCTGGCTGGGGAATTCTGGGAGTTGAAGTCCTCCAGGCTTAAAGTTGCCAAGGTTGGACACCCCTGATCTTGACTTTACCTGAGTATAGATATTTGAACAGAATCATCCGTATACATTCCCTTATTTCTCAACCTGCGCAAATGTTAAGGCGCGTGGACCAAGCTTACCTCATGTACACATGTGCTGACATCCTACATGCGTGTACCGGTTCACACAGCTTCGACCGATTCCGCTAAAACCTGCCTGATCGAATATCTGTCTTGTGCCAGGCATTACATACAGGGATCTGGCCCACCTTGATCAGATGTCTTTCCATTGACCAGTGACTTTCTTCCCATTATAGATACTATTTAAGAATTGGAATAATAGGTTGCGATCAGGGCCTGCTGTGTGTCCTTCTTTGTTTTGTGTGTTTCTATTGCAATAGATTCGTAGAAACTATAAAATACTCCTTTCTTTTACAGAGGCAAGTTGTGTTACAGAGATGGCATTGATGATGGCTTGCTGGAAGGCAAATGAGTTCAGTGACAGTGCTTGTGCAAAGGAGATTACTGCATTCTTTGAATGTGCAGCAAAAGCAGAAGTAATTGCATTTTATTTTTCCCCAATATTCTACAAAGAAACTGTTGTCCATATATATTGAGCATGTAATGCTTTAGAATGACCCAATTGTTTTAATTGCATAGTATTTTATTTAAAATTCCTTTAATAAACTTTCATCTAATTAAAATGGGCAGCAATGATAATTTAGCAAATATAAGCAGAGACAATTGATGCTTCAAGGTGCTGGTACTAGTGTATGAAATCCTAAATGAATTGCTCTTGAAATAATTTAAAATACTTGTCAGCCAGGGGAACTAGTCAGTGTTGATACTGCTGGATCCCATAATACTGCCATTTTTATTATTAAAATGAGAAACAATACTAGGATAACATAACTTGTCATTTCTATTGTCATTTCTTCATTCAAAAAAGTCTGCTTTAACTCTTTGTTATCCTCACTCTATGAACCACTTTTTTTAAAAAGGCAAAGAACTGTACAAACTATTTTGAGCTCAAAGTAACCCTGGGAGGTGCAATTTGGAAATATTTCTGTGTTGGCTCAGCTTGGAAATGACTCAATTGGGAATGTTTGTTTTGACCTCACTAGTGCCATGATGAGACCACTTGCTTCTGGTGATGTTGGAACATCCCAATTTAAGGTCTAAATTATATTTTTTGAAACTATTGGTTTCTGCTATCTTTTTCTAGAACCAAAAAGTTAAAAATTATCCTTTTATTGGGAGTATGTTCCTTGACATAGGAGAAGACTAGCACAGAGGCCAAATGCTCAATCCTCAAACAGCTAACTTTACTGCTAACAAAACAAAACAAAAATGGAGGAGGCATATGCCTAATTGCTTAACTATTGTTACAAAATAGAATTGAGAGAAAAAGTTGGAAGTATGCCATATCCCCAAAATTGGCTTTGGATATCTGGGAGATTGCATGCAAGTCTCATTCCCATACTAAGGGTACCATGAAATCCTTTGTTTCATTAAATCCTAAAATTGGAAGTAGTCGTGATGCTTTGTAAAAAAAAGAAACTTATTAACTGGTTAAAAGAAAAATAATTGCTGAAATTGTCCATACATTACATATTTGCTTCTCGTTGGTTTCCTTGTGGTTATAGAAAGTATGAGCTAGCTGCATTAAGTCAAAATAGTTTATATAGAACACATCTTAAAAGTCATATTGCCATTTCTGTTTTTTCTGTTATATTTATTTGTAGAAAATAATAGATTCTTAAAAAACAACTAGCAGGATAAGACCAAACTAGTCACAAAGTGTGACCAAAATAATATATTTTTCTCATATTCCTATGAATAGATTTTAAAAATTCAACTACGCTACATTTGCCATAAAATTGTTAGTTTGAGTAATAAATGAAGAATAATAGACTTTTGACAATACCAGTTCAGTTTGTCAAAATTGACTCTAGTCATTTAGCCATTGGGATCCATAACATTGGAAAAACCACTGGGAATTTACATTGCAGTTCAATAACTGCATAAATTTATTTGTGTTCTTTTCAGGCAAAGAAAAAGGCAACTCCAGAAGAATCTTCAGGAAATCTTGATTCACAACAAGTCAACAAATTACTTGGACGATACCCAAATATTACACACCATTATTAACAAAAATTGTTTCTGTCATAACTGGTTATTAAAACCTGAAATTAGCTCAACTTTGGAAAACTCCCCCACCCCGCTTGTTAAAACTGAGGAGAAATAATCTTCAGAATTATATCAGTGACTTTGTCTAAAAAGATCTTCTGCCAGTAAGACCGAAGCTTACATTTTCTCTGATGTGAAGGTTCTTCAGGCAGAAAACTTCCTTATGATTGTTCAGTTATTGTCATATTGAGTTATATGAAATAAGATCTTATAATGAAATATGCTACATACATACTAAAATTAAATTATAAATTAAATATATAGTTCTTTGTGTATAATCAAGTTCTTGCTAGTGGAGTAGGTTTTCTCTTCTAAACCCTGGCTAAAACAGTGTTTCTGGCCTACAAGATGAAAATTAGTAGATTCATGAGATCTCTCTCCTCTGGATCTTTCTTGGGAGCAGCACTTCTCTAGATTGTCTCTCTTTTTTTCCCCAGTGGGAATGTGACAGTCAGTTGAATCCAGTCCCCAAGGAGCTTTCACTTGAAAGTACTCTCAACTAGGAGCTCTTTCAAGTCCTGCTTCCAAAACTATTCATTGCTAAGTCCTATGAGTGCCTTGACATTTGTGGGATGAAGCTTTGAGAACGGAGGCACTTTGATTCTCCCTAATAATTGTGATGAACCGGAGCGTAACACAAACGTAACAAAATTCAGAATGTAAATAAATGTCCTTTAATGCCTCCAACTTGGCCCCACTGTTCAATAATTCTCAACTGGAGATAAAACTTATTCAAAAATAGCCTTCAAAAGAAAGCAATACAGTCCAAACTTAAAGAGCAGATAGAGGTAAATAAAAAACCAAAACAAACTTCAATGAAGGAATTTCCACAACGGACCAGGATAAGTAATTACCAACTTCAAGGAGATCACAAGGCACAGTCTGTTGGATGGATGCCAACCAAGATAACTTAAGCCCAAAATAAAGCACACTTTGCTTCTGGCAAGGCTGTATTTTAACTGTCTCTCTTATATACTATTCTCCCCAGCTGCAAACAATGAGGGGGATCATGGCCACTTCCTCTCTCGTAAGCCAAGTTGTTTCCTTCTCTAGTTCTCCCTGCGTGTCCTAGGATGGGCCTGGTTCTTCTGCCCTTCCCCAGCCTCCTCCACAACCTCCAGAGCCACATCTCCACTCCCTGTCGGTTGTTCCTCCTCTCCCTCAGAGTCCAACTCTAACAAGGGCATGACAATAATATCCAGAGCCCAGGAATAGCCCTTGGTAAGATTTTATGCTGCATCCTAGTTCCCATTCAAACCAAAAACATGTTTAATATAATAGGCATCTCATGATCTGTGTGTGATGTGGTAGAAAGTGGTGAGTACTGGCTGCAACATTACTTTTTACCAAATTAAACATCAGTGAAGAATTGTCCAAAGGAGATAATCTAGATAGTTTGGCTTTATTTCTCTGTTTTGGACATTAGGAAAAAAAAGCTTGAAAAATATTTGTAGGACATCTTTATGGTCCTGGAAGAGTCACCTCAGATATTCTCCATTTTTGAGGGAAAGTCAAGAAAACTCAGAAATTGAGATTCAGCTTGATAGGCCTATGCATCTATGATCATGTGCTTCTCGATTAGACCAAAATTGGTAGATTGGGGCCAGGCTGTGTCCCAAAGCCTATCTTCATTAAGAAAATAAACTTTACAAGTTTGTCCTAGAAGGAAAAAAATCT
Organism: Notechis scutatus; assembly: GCF_049901735.1. Taxonomy (NCBI): domain Eukaryota; kingdom Metazoa; phylum Chordata; class Lepidosauria; order Squamata; family Elapidae; genus Notechis; species Notechis scutatus. The sequence goes on from NC_142012.1 coordinate 72,976,637, forward strand.
GATGAATTTTTTTCACTATGTTTTTTTTATAATACATATTTTCATATATTACTATTTCATATACAACTTCTATAGAGTCTATATGGTAAAGAACAAAAAAGGTAATAACAGAATAATGCTTGAAAAATCTGACATTGAAAGAATAGGATCATCATGGGGAAAAAACCTATGTGGCTGAAAATGATTTGGTGACACAATCAGTTAATTCACCACATTCAATAAATCAAAAATTTCAAATATTGGTAAATGCCAGCATTTGGAATAGGATTTACTCTCTCGTTAAGTTCTTTGGATCCTACTCCATTTCCCCAAGTCCTACTAACAAACCTAGAATGTCAAATCAAAACAGATTAGTACCGAGGCAAGCTTTGTATCACTTGGTCCTTGATGCTCTCTGCTTCTTTTCTTGGAGATGTTTCATTATCCTAACTAGGTAACATCCTCAGTCCTAGTAAGGAGTGCTCTTTGCTGTCAGTTTATATTCTGGTGACTTGTATGTGTGGGTGCGGACCATCTTAGGGATTCTTTGGTTGGACTGTTTCCTGGTGGCTCTTTGGCAGTTTCTTGATTGGGGTGTTGCATCATACTTGATTGTTGGTCTGAAGTTGACCTTGGAGTTAATCTATACTGATCTGGGTGCTGATTATTGGTGGAGAGGTTCTGGAGCCTTTTTGGTCTCTTTTGGGCTGGTTGATTGTCTCTCATATAATCTACAGATGTTGTTAATGTCTTTGTGCCTATTGGTGGGTGATTTGTCAGAGTGTCAGGCTTCTAGAAATTCCCTAGGATTTTTGGATTTGGCCTGGTCACATTTTCCCAATTGAAATTAAGGCTGAGTCTTTTTATATGTTGTGAAATTAAAGAATTCATCATGTCTTCTGACTGCCAGTTGGTGTTCATGGAAGCTTGTATCATGTGTAAGTGTCTTCTCCATTTTATATTTCAAATTTCTATTTCTGCAAAGATATAGAAGTTGGGAAAAATCTAATTTCTGTCAGTGAGGCTGTTCGACAGTATAGGCATTATCACTAAAAGCAAATAAGCCTCCACTCCCAAACCTCGGGAAAACTAGGGATCTCCATATTTGGAGAAGTCAAACCATATAAGGCTTCATAGGTATCAACCAGCACTTGAATTGCACCCCCAAGCTAATATGAAGCCAGTGTAATGCCTGGAGTACATATGTTATCCGACATTGGCAATGGACTTACTAGGCATTGTGGATTAACTGCAGCTTCTAGTGGTCCTATTAAACAGCTCGTGTAGAGCACCTATCAGATACGTGATGACGAAGGCAAGAGTTACAGCAAAGAGGCCATCCTGGAAAGATGGTATCTGGTGTATATTCGGAGCTGGGCAAAGACACAGTTCCAGCCACAGTCTCTATTTGCCTAACCTAAAGAACTCAAGAGATGTGAATATCTAGAATTAGCACAGATACATAATGCATCAAGATTTGTTTGCCCCTTACAGTTATGGTTCTTCCTGGAGCAGGACGACTCTTAAAAACTCGTGCCTTCTACTTCAAGACTTACTAATATGTTGTGGATACCATCATCACCTTTGCAATTCTATGCAAATATGTCTTGCTCATTCATCCCGGTGAACAACCAACGAGTGTAGAAAATATTAGAAGCTCTTAAGCTCTGGGGCAGTTGTTGAATTGTGTCTTACTCGCCATTACCTACCATCAACGTGATTTAGCATCCCCTTTGCTATTTCCTATGATCTAGATCAGGGGTGTCCAACCTTGGCAACTTTAAGACTTGTGGACTTCAACTCCTGGGAGTTGAAGTCCACAAGTCTTAAAGTTGCCAAGGTTGGACACCCCTGATCTAGAGAATAGAGTGACTTCCAAGTCAACTCCACACATTCACTGAGATTACAATCCTAGGCATACAGAATTCACATTTACAAGGCCTGAAGCCCCTATTCTCCACCTGGCAAACAATTCCCCATGTTATCTGAAAAAACATACTGGCTGCGTTTCAGACGGAGGCTTTCATCAATTTTGTGGCTGTAAAACAAATGTTTTTTTCCTGAAATTCACATTCTAGACATGTATCCTATTTCTGAGACCTATCCAAAGGATTTTCTTATCAACCATTGGCAAAAAGATTTCATTGTCCCCTTGCCTTTATCCACAAGTGTTTTTGTTAAAAAGAGGAATGGCTCTTTCTACTATAGATTCATGTTCATGGCTATAAATCTGTTTTTTTAAAATTCTGTAATTAAAAGAATTACAGAATTCTTTTTCTGTAATTCTCTTTCCCCCATCTTCAAATTCAATTGAAGGCACACTTTTTGCCAAGTTGCTCCTCAGAGGAGGCTACAACCTGGTTTCCATGGTAGCAGGCACAAGCATTTAACTTCCTTTGAAACTCATTATGGATATTCTGTGAAGTCTTAATGCAGTATATAGAATATATTTTTCATAACTGCAAGAATTTTTTTTTTAATTTTGGCTAATTTATTAATTTACTCTGATTAAATTAAAAAATTTTGCCCTGCCAGTGGCGAAAAATATGAATTTATGCTAAACCATACTAGACCCATTCATTTATTTGAATGATCTGTGTTTGAATTAAGAGCTATCTTGAGAGAGATAGCAACCGGCTCTTAGGCAACCAGGATATCTCAAGTCTCTTGTTCATATTGAGGTCTTTTATGAAGCCCAAAACATTTGTTTTGCAATGAAGTCCATATCAGCAAGACTACCACTGCAAAGCCACTCCTAATCCAGTCTGCGAGAATTGGTCATATACAATGCTCAGGGGAAAGCCTCTTTTAGGAAGAACAGGTGAGGTTAAAGGCTAAATAGGTACCCAAAAAAGTGCAGAAGTAGCTGGAAAAAGAATTTTGCTTGCTTTAGTCGTTCACACAAAGCAGGCTCAGGCAGAGGTCTCCAACCTTGGCAACTTTAAGACTTGTGGACTTCAACTCCCAGAATTCTCCAGCCAGCTATGCTGGCTGGAGAATTCTGGGAGTTGAAGTCCACAAGTCTTAAAGTTGCCAAGGTTGGAGACCTCTGCTCTACAGTACATTTTTTTTGCTGGAGGAGGAAAAACTAAAGCAACAAAGACTAAGACAAATATGCCTTTAATGGGGCTGCTGTGAGTTTTGTTCCTTGCATGAAAATGACAGGAACCTCTGAGCCCCTATGAAAGCGAAGGGAGGGGAATAAGCAGCACAGGAGGCCAACGATCAATTCAGTCAGAGACAGTCAACGTAAAGCACCAGCATGAAGAATCAGCTCTCAGCAAGCAGACGGATGGTGCTCCCCCAAGTGTTCCTCTCACTGCTGTGGCTTGGATCTGGGCAGGTAGGAAATGGGGCTTTCAGCTGCCAGCAATCATTTAGCTCTTTAATGTTGTATTGACCAGCTCACGATGCCTGGCGGAATATTATTTAGCCTATCTAGGCATGCCAAGGTTATAGAAAAGCTTGCTCATAGATCTGTGGCATTCAAAGAGTTAGAGATTAATTTTACACCATGGGAGCAATTCAAACATTAGGAATAAATTTACACATTTGCAAACTACATTCATGTTCCACACATATGGCAGATTCTTTGTCTCAATCTTGATTGATTAGTCATGATCAAGCACGTAGTCTGGACATTTATAATAATATAATGCCAGGATTTGGAAAGATATCTAATTTTCCTCCTGATGTTTTCTCCTATGCATCTGGGGGAAAGCTGCAAAAAAGGGTGTTTCTTCCCAGCAATGCTGAATTACTGCATCTAGACTAGAGCAAGCTATACTATGGAATGACTTCCTCACTACCAACTCCCTCATTTGATGCAGACTCTCTGAATGCTAAATGCAATTAGGCTGGCAGTCTCTTCTATGCTTTGTAATGAATTCTTTGTGCAAGTTGCTATATTGATGTGCTTTAGTGGACTTCTGCAGGCAATCTTTATTCAGATGATTAAATAAACGCATCCACATGAGATACGCCGGAGAAATAGAAATACAAAGGCATTTCTAACTTTAAAATAAACCTCCCTCATCCCAAGTATGCAGGTGTCATCTCTGTCCTTTTGCTCATTTTCCCATTAAGTCAGTGATGCAGTCAATGAGCAGAGATCCCTGCAGGTAAAGCAAAGGGCAGGAGCCACCAGTGAGCATTGAAAATAACAAACTACAAATAACAACCTGCCACAATAATCAGCTGTTCTGAAAAGCAACCCGCAACAAATTGAGAATAACTTACTGAAATAAAACTCCAGTGAAAAAGTGAGAGTGGAAAACTCCTGCTTAAAATTCCAGATTTAAGAGATTGCAAGACTTGATCTAAGCTGAAAGTGTTGCTCACACCCACCTGCCTTGGATTAGTAAACATCAAGTATTAGTTTGCTGCATCAAAAAGGATTGGTTTTGTGGCATTTTAAAGACCAGAGTCTTCCAAGGACTTAAATCTTTTTCCTTCATGGTACTACCAATATTTCAATATTTGATATATATATATATATATATATATATATATATATATATATATATATTTAATATATATATATACTTTATTATACATTTATTTTTTTAATAACAAGTGCTGTAAAAGATTCATTTCTTTAATGGGATTTCAGGCAGGGGTGGGTTTCTACCGGTTCTGTCCACCTCTGTAGAACCGGTAGCTCTGAAGAGCAGCAGACATAGAACCGGTTCTATGTCTGCTGATGTTTTTGCCCACCTGCCCACCCAAGCTCCTACCTGATCTTTATTTCCTGATTTTTTTAACTTCAGCTGCCAAATGAGGCACAGCTGCAGTTAAAAAAGCAGGAAAAGAGGGCTGTTTCAAAGGCTGCGTCTCTGCACACAGCATGCTGATGATGATTTACAGGCGCGCGGCTCACAGCTTGCAGGGAAGCTCGTAAATCCCGAACCGGTAATTAACCCTGTCATATCCCACCTCTGATTTCAGGGCATGGAAACTTCACTATAAAGTATAAATGCAAAGTACAATCTCTATGATTGCAATAGCTGACTTAGAGATAATTGCAAAGATGTTGCTATGTATTCCAAAACAAAATGAATGAGCAAAATTCTACCTCCCCCCCCCCCTTTAAAAAAAGGAATCTCTTCGCTTGTTTGGCTAGTAATACAACCATTATATTGTAATACATTGGTCAAGGTGTTGGGCTTGGTCAAGAAAATGCAGATGTAAGAACCCAACTGCCCATAGTTTAGCAAGTGACTTTGGGTCATTCATCTTCTTTTAACTGACCCTATTTCACAGGTTCTTGTAAAGATAAAATTAAAACATTATTTCAAGTACATAGACAGAAATAGGCTGGAAGAGGAATAAAAATGGAGACAATCAAGCCATCTTTGCATAGTGTTTCCCCACTTGTCTTGGGAGCTATGTTTGGACAAAGATCCTGTTTAACCATTTATAGTACACACTCCTTTGTCCTGCAATGCACCATTCTTGAGAATCAGATCACTAACCCAAACCCTAACTGTGAAATAATTAATTCTGCATTCTTTGTTCAAGGAGAACTAGCAAGCATACTGTATTAATTTTCTGGTCTATTTTTGTTATTTTGTCTAGATACATTAATACTTCAACTGTGTACAACAAATGTCAGCATTAAGGATTCATTGGAAGAGTAGTGTGGCTTATTAATAATTTCTCCTCCTCCTTGGAACGGCTTTCTACACGACCACTTTTTAGGAAATCTCTACCTACTGTACCTCTATGTTCTACAGATTTTTAAATGGTCCAATAGCTGGAGTTTTATTTACTGATGGTTAGTGAAAGCACACAGCTATGCCAAGCAACCATGCATTATTAGGCCTATGCTAATTGTTACGGTAAAATATGTGTTGCCGCTTCATCCAAAATGTATATTACATGGGATCACCATTCCACAATGGTTCCCACATGTAGCCCATAAGTGTAGTGCTGGTAAAGGTGCAGATGTTAATACCTTAATATACCTACAAAGCATTGGAGAGACTTCATGGGATTCTGGTACAGAAATTGAGAAATGTGAGGTTGACGTTGTTGTTCCAGAAGACAAAGACAAGACAAGAAGTAATGGGTCTAAATTAAAAAGAAGGAGATTTGGGCTAGGCATCAGGAAGAATCTATTACAATAATGATGAGATCTGTTTGACAATGGCTTTTGCCAAATGACCATCTGTTGGCAGTGCTATAGTAGATCTCATTGGGATTGTGATTAAGATTGGTCAAGTAACTAGAAACAGAACAGGAGTTTAGTTCAAAGCACTTCACATTTATTTCATGCTACCCAGGGGTGGGATTCTACTGGTTCTGACCTGTTTTATAAAACCCCTTGTAAACTGTCTAAGCAGTTAGGAGCAATCTCTGGTAGTTAGAAGCAATCTCCTTTTGCTTTTTTCCACCCTTATTACATTCTTGCCAGTATGCCTAGACTTCCTGTCTCTGGAGCTTCTGGGGCTTGACTTTCTTAAAAGAGAAGGGTTGTTTTAAGATTTTTACACTTCTGTTGGGAGGAAATACTTCCCTGGACAATCAGCACTTTGAAGAAATAATTGAATAATGAAGCAGAGCTGTCAGAAAGAAGCTTTTAATGACAGGGAACCAAGATGAGTGACATTCAGCAAGGCTACTTGGCTAGCTAGAAAAATTGACATTCAAACATGAGTTTACATACCCTTTCTGAGTTTTGGTCTAAAACTGGTTTTTGGTGAAGGTTAATTCTGTGCTTGGTGACATTTAATCCTGTGTTTATTGATGGGATAATTTTCCCTATTCAGCTTCAACAAGCAACAGCTACTGTTATGATTTAATTATTTGTATTGTGTTTGAATTTTTTCCTGCCTCATGTTTTTTTTTCTATATGGGGAGAGAGTCTTCCTTCACTGGTTTAGTGGTATCTGGCACTGTCCTTTTGGGGTGTACTTCCAAGAGGCAGGATGCAAGCTTGACACTGATTTTTTTACTGCTTTTCTGGGGGGCATGTGACCTTTCCATAAATCTGGATGATTTCCTTAGGATATCTTGTGAGGTGAGTGAGACCAGCTTTAAGTGGTGCTAAGCATTGCTTTTCCTGGGTGTGCTTTTTCTGGAGAGCTTAAATGACCTCTCTGCTAAAGGGTTTCACTTTATGAGCAAGACTTGGCTGCTTGATAGTTATCACTGCATTTTAACTATTTTAATTCCTCAAGGTGCTATGGAACCCTGCCTGATTTGTAACTCCAGCTGCAGATATTTTTAATCTAGTGATTGGTATTTAGGGCAGCTTTTTGCAAGTAAAGAAGCTTTTTGTATTTTTGTACAGGTAATCCTTGACTTACAACAGTTGATTTAGTGACCACTCAAAGTTACAATGGCACTGAAAAAAGTGACATGGCCATTTTTTCACACTTATGACTGTTGCAGCAGCCCCACTGTCATGAGAGGCCAGGCGAGGAGAAGCGCCCTTTGACATAAGTGATGTCGAGTTGGCCATGCCCACCCAATCACATGACCACCAAGCCACACACACCAACTAAGCCACGCCCACAGAACCAGTTGTTAAAAAAAATTGAATCCCACCCCTGATGCTACCTATACACAAGAATCTGATCTACTAATAGTCAAGGCAAACTGATGCTAGGATAAGAGTAACAAAAGGGGCCGGAGTCTTGTCATCAAGTTAATGATGTTTTTGACCCCACCCTCTTGACTATAGTTTCCCAGTCTGATGCTTTGGACTGGACTGTCTCTCCTTCTCTCAATAATATATAAACATACCATCAGAATCTCAATCTCACAAGATCTCTAGCAACAACAAAAACAATGTAATGGTCTTTTGAGATTTTAACCATTTAAAAGCAGCTAGTTTGCAGATGCATTTTGCCCACAGATATCATCTACCTGACCTCTTTCACATGTGCTGGTTCTCCAAAAAAACTTGTGATGACAGCTTAGTGATCTGTCAAAAGAAAAGGCTAAGAATGAGTCCTTACACACTTGTCTGCCTCCACATGTTTACAAACACTTCAATTGCAAAACTGGATATTCTTTTAAGTATTTCTTCCTACTGCTTCATCCCTTTGATCAGAAAGAGCCTACAAGATTCACTCCTTTTATTTAAAAGGATGTTATGAAGATTTCCGAAAAGAAAAATACTGACTATAGGTTCTGAGTCTGACCCCTCCACCCCCAGCCAAGCCATAAATCCCTTCCCACCTCTTCAGCTACTTCCAGACAGACCTTTTAACATGCAGCATGCATGGTTCTTTAGAGCAATTTCATAAAGTGTCCAGATGACATCAGCATCCTTACTTTTATCTTTCTTTTGTCCTTTGTTTGCTTGAATGGGAGTAATCCGTTTTGGACAAAAAAAGCAGATTAGTCATGCAAATCTCAGAAATGATTGACTTTCTGTAGCACTTCGCTTCTATAGAATTGGAAAGCAGGTTTGATATCAGCTCTCATCTGTTCCTTCCCATAAGCATCAAGATGTTCTGATATATTTTTTAATAAACATTTTTATTGTTACTTAATACTGGAATTTAAAGATATAACATTGTGTAGCTTTGAAGGTAGTTTTGTACCTTGGCACTCTGTTCAATTTACTTATTCAGAATTTAAAAACACTTTTTTCTATGACAACACAGAAAAGATATATTTGTAGGCACTGTTGTGTATTTGTGTATATCTTTAAAAATGTCTGAGGAGGCCCTTTCCTCTTCCCTGTGTAATCCAGAGCAGATGTTGCAAGGGAGTGGGCAAAGTTAATGAAGAAGGAATGTCAGAACTTGAATATGTGTACTTAATGATTTTTAAATATACAGTATATTTTTATATTTTAATCAAAATAGTAATTGTGCCAGTAACATAATGATGAAAAAGAAGTACTAATATTTTTGACAATAATTTTTATTGTTCTTTTTCACCTTTTATAGATATTGATCTTAATTTTAATAGTACTGTGTCATCATTATTACACAAATTATTATACAAACCAATCTCATGTAAATAGCTACATTTATATACCTTTATATACATTCATATACCTTGATCTATAATTTTTTCATCTCCTTTATCCTTATTTCTATTGTTCAACCATTTATACCAATTATCCCAAATTTTGTAATACTCCAACTTTTCTTTATCTTTTAATTTTAACGTCAATTTTTCCATTGCAGCATAATCTAGAATTTTTTGAATTATTAATTCCTCCAAGAGTGTACTATTTTGTTTCCAACCTTGTGCATATACTATCCTTGTTGCTGTCAAAATATGTAGTAAAATATATTTAATCTTTTTCCTATATTGCCCTTTAATTATTCCCAACAGAAACAACTCCCGTTTAAATTCTATTCAATCTTCCACTATCTCTTGTATCCATCTCCATATTTTGGTCCAGTACTTTTGGGATTCCTTTCCTCTTCCGTGTGTAATCCAGAGCAGATGTTGCAAGTGAATTAATAAACAATCAAACAAATGTGTTCCAGAATGATTAGAGAATTAGGTCCTTTAGAACAGGGAAGTCAAACTTGCATCGTCATGGCATTGTCACGTGACATGTCATGACTTTTTTCACCTTCACTAAAACGAGCGTGGGCATGGCCAATGACACATCCAGCCTATGGGCTGTGAGTTTGATACCCCTGTTTTAGAATCTTTTAATTCTCTTCATTTTGGAAGTTATAAATGGACGCACACTTGACTTTTTGACTCTTCCCTATGGAAGCCTCTGAAATAAAATAATGACATTTTGATTGGTGGTTTTAAGAAATCATGTTGAAAAAAATCATCTCTCTCTCTCTAAGATGTCCTGGAGGCTTTTATACAAGCTCTGGGTATTCAAAGACATATTTTGGACAGCAAGAACAGCTCAAGGAGAGGTTAACACATCAGTTTATATTAACACAAAAACTGTACTTGGTGTCCAGGATCCCAGCTGAGTCTCAGCCAAACCCTTCAATGAGGTGAAGCTTGAATGGCAGCTGACAAAAGTAGTGGGAAACCCCACATCCTCTGTGCTGTATAAAAAGTGCTCTTTTAAGATAAATTTTGATCATCAGCTCAATTTTTATGTAATGGGATGATAACCTGATTGTTTTTGTTCTTTCTTCTGCCTTATCCAACCTCAGTCTGTCTTAGGATCGCAGCCCAATCAGAATCAATTGCAAAATGCAGGTAAGAAACTAAATGATGATGTTTCTATTACTATCAAATAAATATTATTTTTATATTACTGAAGATCATTTTTTCATTAAATGGCTCTGTGAATGTCATCAGTATGTCTGGGTTTTGTGTGATATATGATGTGACCAAGAGAGCCTTTTATTGAGTCCAAGATTCGGTATCCCAAAATTTCCACATAATTAGTAAATATGAAGCTAGAATGAGGGACCTATTTTAACCCAAAGACCAAACTGGCATCAATTAAGCGTTCCTCCTTCTCCTCCTCCTCCTCTTTCCTCAACTGTTGAGGGAAGCATGCTTCAATATTACAAGAAACTTGCCAAACTTCAGTGCTCTCCACTGACCCCTCTTCATATAAAATTTTATAAAACAAACACCCATTTAATTATAAAGTGTTCAGATCAAGGAATTTAACAGTCCATAGTGCCTAATGTCTTAGAAATATATCCAGTGATAGAAATAGAAATATTGTCCAGTGATAAAATGCAACCTATCCTAAATTACAATTCTGCAGCAATATCCTATCTGGCTTTTCCATTTCAGGAGAGTCATTTGCAAAGACCTTGTTGCTGATAGTCTTCCAGATCAGGTTTAGCCAGAAGAAGGAAGGGAGGCAGGAGAGACAGAAAGACTGCAGATGCTGCTGTTTTGCCTAATAAAATCCTGTCACAAAAACAATGGCTGTTTTCTGGTTCAGCACCACTTTCAGAGGGAAACAAAATATAACTTGCCATCAGAGATACTACGCAAAGCTGATAATCAAACTAAACATAAACATTCTCTTCCGCTTTCAGCATTTGCTCTCTGTGACATGAAGCTTTCTGGATACTATAATGGAAGCGTCACCACAACCATCTCTGGGTCAGTTTGCTTAAACTGGTCAGACTTCCCTGATTACATTCAGCAGTATCCAAATCGGGGACTAGGAAACCACAACTACTGCAGGAATCCAGATGGGGGACCAACCCCTTGGTGCTTCTATCAACTCATTTCGGGAGCAACTGGCTGGGCAAACTGTGATTGTAGCCAGGGTAAGCGTCACAGGTGAAAATTGGAGTGGCATTAATAACTGTAAAAGGGGGCCTTAAAACTGTTAGGAATGTTTTAAAAAATAGAAGGAGCAACTTGATTTAAACAGAGCTTGAATCCAGATGAAGAATTCAAGTTTTCAGGAATGGAAATTGGATTACCAAAAATCTAAACTGAAGACAGTGTTACACAGAAAATGTACTTAATATTTAACCCACTGTATTTCCTCCTCCTCACTGGATTCTCTCTGGAAAGAAAGCGGTGGGAGAAAATAGAAAGAGGGAAGAAATTGAATAGCGTTTAGACCTCTCATAAACCATCAGGAAGTTGGGTGACCAGGAACATTCTTGGGGAAGGACAGTGTTCAAAAAAGTGAAGATGACATTCACAGCAGGGTTCCTCTGTTTTACATGAGTCACACATGGAAATGTTGGTAATTGTGTGATATGACCATTCTTGTTTTCTTTTTAATTGTCATTTTTTAAAAAAAAGAGTGATCGCATAGCATGAAAAACTGATGGCAAGTCGACCAAGGCAATCATGGAACGGATCCCATTTGATGAAAAGCATCCACTTAAGCTTCAGCAAAGTACTCTTGGCAAAGACAAATAGCTAGGAGTCTTTCTTTGCCAGATGGCTGAGATGGTTGACAGGTGCCTCTCAGACACTCAGAATCTTCAAGGCCATTGCCCTGGAAGAAGAAAACAGGACCATTGCAAAAATAATTTATGCAAGTATAACTGGACAATAAGGGGTCAAAAGGAAGAGAGGAACTGGACGGGGAAAGTTAATCGAACATCAGTTCTGGTTTTGCTTTACTGCAATTCACTTGACTTCTAATAAAACTATTCCTTTTGCAACAAATGTAGCCAAGGATCATTTCTACTTAGGAGTCCAAGATGAGGCAAGTCTGACAAAGTAGACTCCAAGGGATGTTGGGAAAGAAAGACTGAGACCTTATGAGCCCTCCTACAATACTTCCCAGCTGAAGTTTGTACTATGAGAAGGCGGGTTTCCTTGAGAATGGAGACAAAGTTAGAAAAGGATGGATGGATGTAACTTGCTTAGGAAGTAATCTCAGTAATCTTGCTCTGACAGATTCAAGCAGAGATTCAAGGAATCATCTTCCATGGAGCTTCTGCATTCCTTTAGCTGCACTTTCTCTCCTTGAAAGCAGCGTATAAGCAGACTCCAGTTTAATAATGGGTTTCACTCCCAAGGTCTATCCTTAAAGTCAAATTTGTACGTAAGCCAGAACATAATTATTGTTTAATACTGTATAGTATTGAGTAATGAACTTGAACTATATTTAACTTGAATCGTCATGCATTTAACTCAAATTTTGCTACAGTAGACTCCGTAGTTAACTATGAGTCATATTTAAACTCTAGGGTGTTCTCTAACTGGGGACTTGCTGTACCACTCTCTTCTCAGTGCAACCTTTTCATTCATCAAAAAGATTAAATGACATGGGATACAAATATAATAAATAAATATGGAAAAGTCAAGTAAAAAAGAAGACCGGTCTTATTAAGAATTCTCACATTGTGATTCATTACTGATAGAAACTAGCTAGCATTCATTTTCCTTTGCAACAGTCAGCTAACGTTCCTCTTCTCATTGCATAGAAAACATTGATAAAAATATGCGACAAATCTGTGCCCTCCCAAGCCCTGAGGAATTTCCTCCATCTTCCATGGCAGCTGAAGAAAGAGGCCTGATTTGGGAAGGACATTATGCAATCTTTTGCAGAGTCTGTTGACATGATTCTTTTGGTCTCTTTGCTCTGACAGATTCAGTGCGACTTACGGAAAGTGGCAGGGTGGAAGTATACTACAAAGGACTGTGGGGGTTGATCTGCGATGACGAGTGGACTGACTTGGATGCCAGTGTAGTATGCCAACAACTGGGGCTCAGGTAAGAAACATGTCATTGGATTGAGCCACCTGTTTTTCTCAAAAGAAATTAACTTTCTTGAAATACATATACATACATGCATATATATATATATATGGAAGAAAGCTATATCTTAACATGATCTATTATAGTCTGTGGAGTCACTGCACTTTCTGCTTTTGGACAGTGAAACTGGCACAGCCCTAAGACAGCATCCTTCCAGTCCGGAGCTGTTACCCTTACATCTTCAGTCTGCAAACTGTCGCGGGGATGAGAAGATGCTGTCCCAGTGCAGTTACCAGGAAATATTCAGAGCTTGTATCCAGGGAACTGCAGGAGCCAGTTGTGGATCATCTCAAGGTACACTTGAGGACATACACATAGATGATATTCCTATTCCATTTCTTTTAGCAAAGTGGAAAGTCAATAATCCTGAAGGTTTTGCTGTGTCTAAGCAAAACTACAAAATAATAATGTTTGGTGAAGCGGCATTGTCAATCCTTTGAGAAGATTCTTCAAGGATTCTGAAAGAGAATCAAAGCAAAGCAAGCTTGGATTTCTTTTCATTCTTTGTTATCCAAGACTAAGCTTACATTTTACTAATGGTTGCCACCCCTCTTCTCCAAGATCATCTCTGTGCTGCTGTACAGACATCTGTGACTGTGAGGGAGATGGGTCAAGTTGGTCTCCAAGATAAGTTGATCAAAGCCCCCTCTCCTTCGATGCTTGTCACAATGCATGTAAGGAGACAGGGTTTCATCATAGGGATACAACCACTATCTTGACTGTGCTTGAATGTTCCTGCACGTTGATTCTGAGCGTAAAGCACTGTAATGAATGAAACAACGAAAGAAATGAATCTGCCTGACTGAAGACCAATACCATCTTTGTGTGCTGTCACTGGAGAAACAGCAGTTTTAAGTTTCAACAATCATTTTATATACTCTTCTGGATCTCGGCATGGTATATTTCAGGTCAAAAATAATATGGTATAACATATTCAACACAAGCTTTATTTGTTTGTTTATTAAATTTATATGCCACCTATCTCATTATCTAAAGCAACTCTGGCGGCTTACAATAAAGTCATAAATAAAAAAACTATTAAAATTAACAGGGTAAGATAAAATTAGAAAATAAAGTTTGAAACTTTTCATAGGAACGCTGGTCCAAAAGTTGATAGCTTCCAAGAAAATTGGGGAAATTGTACATGAGGCAAATGATGAACTCTAAATGTTTAATTGCTGATAAACAATTCCAGACTACATGGACACACTTGTCAACTCGCGTAGCATCCCTGACCTGCTCTCGAGTTGCCATCTCGAGGAGGAATTGAATCTCGCAGCTGCATCAAGGAACTTGCATTTTACTCAAAACAAAGCATATTCTAGCCAGCAACGTAAAGGTCACATACACGGAAAACCACATAGGCCAGAAGGAGTGACTTTTACAACCCGCGAAATTGCTTCGTTGGGGAATGTGACACACCTTGGGGGAGTGGGAAACAAGGTCAGAGCCAAAGCACAAATTAAGAGTTGGTTCCACTTGGTCCATGCTGACATCAAGCTCCTAATAAATAACTGGATTTCTTTTGAAGCTTGGCCTGAGGCTCATGATTTAATTATGGCATCGGAACCGTGACACACACATTTTTCTGTCAGAATCTTTTGCCATTTTATTTAGGTGAATGGGGTGCTTTGAGTACATTGACCTGGTGAAGGATAAGCCCTTCTATCCCCTAAAATGTTGTTGGTAGATCAAACTGGTGTATATTCAAAGAAATACAATTTATCTTGTCAAGAAAAAGATTTGTAGTAGTAGCTGAAGGGAACTATTTCGTGTACTCATTGGGATTGTGTTGGATGGTATTCCTTTATTATCCTTGTTCTTTTTGATAAGCAGCTATAGGACCTCCACTGCGTCTGGTAGGAGGCAAAACAAGTTTTGAGGGTCGAGTAGAAATTTATCATGGTGGCCATTGGGGCACCATCTGTGATGATCAGTGGGATGACAAGGATGCTGAAGTGGTTTGCAGACACTTGGATCTCAGGTAATTTCTTTGAATGAGGACACTTAAGCGGGCAAGTGGTGGGCAATCTCTTACATATTGTTCAAAGCAGTGCTTTCTCTGCTGTTCACCAGTTCTTCTGCTGTGTGTTTTTCTCTTCCTCCCAGTGGATCCTCAAGAGCTGTGTCTTGGGCTCACTTTGGGAAGGGCTTAGGCCCAATCCTGCTGGATGAAGTTGAATGCTCAGGCAATGAGCTTTCACTGGACCAGTGCAAGAAGAGTGATTGGGGGAAACACAACTGTGACCATATTGAAGATGCTGGGGTTATTTGTGACCCCTTTGTAGGTAACTACTTGGCCAAATATATGGCTGGTTTGAAGGCTGCCTTTATAACCTCTTTTTCTGAAAGTGGTATAGAAAGAAAGTTTTAGGGGCTTTTGCTGTTTTTTTCCCCCCTCATCTCTTACAACAAAGCAGAAGGAACAATCCGATTGGCAGGAAGCCTCCATCCAAGTGAAGGAAGGGTAGAGATCTACCACAATGGAAGATGGGGATGTATTTGTGATGATGGCTGGAAGACAGGAATCAATGCTCGGGTTGCTTGCAGACAGCTGGGCTTCAGGTAAGTGAGAACAGTCTATCGTCAATTGTCAAAATGTCACTGTCTGCAAATTAATTTCAACTGTGTATTCTGTTTCAATGGTCACAAATGTCTTGACTATGACAGGATGCAATATCTGAATTATACCACAGTGTTCTGTATATCAGTGTTTATTTAATGTATATAAAAGGGGAAGTCTGTGCTTCCCAGTGTTAGAAAAAGAGGAAAAGATTGGAAAAAAGGAAAGATGAGAGTAAGGAGAAACGTTAAAAGAGACCCAGTTTGGTCTAGTGATGAAGGTCCCAGGCTAGAAATCAGGAGACTGTGAGTTCTAATCCCACCTTAGGGATGGAAGTTGGCTGGGTGATCTGTACTAATTGCTTTCTTTTAACTCAATCACCTTGCAGGGTTGTTGTGGAGAAAATAGGAGGAAAGAATATTAGGAATGTTGGCCACTGAGCTATTTATAAAAACAATAAAGGCAGGAAATTAAATAAATAAACAATTCTGTTATATTTAATTCAAGCAGTTCCACTTAGAAGTTCCCCTGATTCATTAAAATGAATTTTAAAAAATAATATGCATTTTATAACTATCATATTGCTTGTACGTGTGAGCAGGGGGTTGGACTAAAAGACCTCCAAGGTCCCTTCCAACTCTGATATTCTATTGTTATGTTATTCTACCAGCTCACATATACAGTATGTGTTTGCAGGATCCTGAAGGATTTTTTGTAACAACTTCTAATGCAGTGTCCTACAACCCTGGCGATTTTAAGATGTGTAGATTTTAACTCCCAGAATTCCCCAGCCATTAGACTGACTGGGGAATTTGGAAATTGAAGTCCACACATCTTAAAGCTGCTTAGTTTAAGAAACTTTCTAATGTCTTGAGAATGAACACATGCAAAGAAGCACCTTCACTTTCCAAGTATATTTCTTCTTTAAATTGGATTTATGCACCTCTTCCCAAAGAATAAAGAATTGTTGGTTAGAGTAGTTAGTCTCTGAAGGAGGTTTTGAGCACAAAGGTTACTAGCCTCTTTCTTTCTTTCTTTCTTTCTTTCTTTCTTTCTTTCTTTCTTTCTTTCTTTCTTTCTTTCTTTCTTTCTTTCTTTCTTTCTTTCTTTCTTTCTTTCTTCCTTCCTTCCTTCCTTCCTTCCTTCCTTCCTTCCTTCCTTCCTTCCTTTCCTCCCTCCCTCCCTCCCCCGCCTCTCTTTCTTCAGTGGTCCTGCCAGGCTGGCATCAAAGGGTGAATTTGCGCCAGGCCAAAGTTTCATCTTGCTTGATGATGTAGCTTGCATAGGCACGGAGTCATCTCTGATGGATTGTCCCCATAGTAACTGGGGTCAACATGATTGCTCACATGAAGAAGATGTGGGAATTCGCTGTTCCCTGGTTAGCAACAGAATCACTGAAGACAAAACCGGTACGGAACTAATAGGCCATGCTAAAAAAATACTGTTCCTTGTCACTGATGTGTCTTTAGTTGTGATAACGGGTGTTCTGCAGCTTTATTCTTTATCTGACTTCCGTATAAAATGAAGGGATAGAGTTTAATTTTAATATCAACAGGTAAAGGACATAGAGTTTTCTGTCTCTTTCTGTGTGTTGATTCAGGCAACTTCTCCAGCCATGGCCGATGGCAAGGTAAGGTGATAACTGGCCAAATTCCCATATCTTGTTTCAAATATATATATTTGCTGTAAAAATTATATATGTAGACATTTATACATCTTTGGGGCAGATGGAAGAATTGCATGCAGTTTGGACATTACAGAAAATGGCATTAGGTGAGTCAAAGGAACTTTCATCCTTTTCAATGTGTTTTTGGCCTTTAAAAATTTGTTAGTGCCTTTAAAAAACTAAGCTGGGAAGAGTTAGTTAGTTCAAAGTAACTTCCAGGTGTTTTGCCTTCCCCAGCAGCCTCACATTCTGTTTTTCCTCTCTCTCTTTCTCTCTCTCATTCTCTCATCACCTTCACAACAACAACAACAACAACAACCTTGCTGGTTAAGTTGTCCCAGTTCTTCCTTCCTTCTACATTGTGGTGTATCGCAGAATGCCTATTTTGTCTTGGCCCTCTCCACCCTGGCAGGGTTAATTGAGTCTTTGATGTTATTTCCAAGTTATTTATCAGCTTACTTCAGTATTAGCTCTTTCTTCTAGAACTTTTAAAACAGGGGTCGCCAACCTTTTGGACCTCAGGGACCACCAAACTCATAATTTTAAATCCCGTGGACCACTAATATGAATTTTGTCTGACGGTGGCTTGCTGGCTTTGGTGGGAAAGTCGGTCCCATATTCCAGAGCTGCAGTAGTCACAGGACTGGCCCTTTGATCATCCCAGAGCTGCCAGTCCTGTGCTTCTGCTTTTTCTGCAGAGACCCTGGGAAAATCCCCCAAAAATCTGCAGGAAAATTCTCCACCTCGTTTTTCTACTGATTGATCATTCTTTATTTGAGATTGCAGGATACCATCTCCAGCTCCGTTCTCAGGGGAGAGAGAGAGAGAGAGAGAGAGAGAGAGAGAGGGAGGGAGGGAGAGGGAGAGAGAGGGGGAGGGGAGAGGGAGGAGAGGGAGGGAGAGGGAGAGGAGGGAGGGAGAGGGAGGGAGGGAGGGAAGGAGAGGGAGGGAGGGAGGGAGAGGCGAGAGGGAGGGCGAGAGAGAGAGAGAGGGAGGGAGGGGAGAGAGAGGGAGAGAGGGAGGGAGGGAGAGGGAGAGAGGGAGGAGGAGAGAGAGGGAGAGAGAGAGGGAGAGAGGGAGGGAGAGAGAGAGGGAGAAAAACTTGGCTTCATGCAAGGAAAGCAACAAAAGCAGCAGAAGTCTTTCTTTCTCTCTCCCAAACTCTGCCAGAAATGAATCTTTGTGAGACTTGATATGCCGGTGCAGCCTCTTGGAGCAGGAGGCCTTGCAGGGTCCCAAAGACTCATTTCTGGCAGAGTTTGGGGGAGAGAAAGACTTTGGCTGCTTTCCTTGCATGCAGCCAAAAGCAGAAGAAGAAAGAAGCGGAAAGAAGCGGCCCAGTGGCCAGGCCAGGCATGTGGGGCAAATGGGGCAAGTTCCCCCCTCCACCCTTCCCCCCCCTCCCCTCACTACCTTGTATTGTTCACAATGCAAGTGATGCAAGCCTTGTGTTCCAGCAGGCCATGTGGGCTGCACAGTCTTGTGTTCCCATGCAGCCTGGATTAATTGCTTTGGGGGGGAGGGTGCTTTGGGGATGACATTTCTCTGCAGACCACCAAAATTTTCTTGTGGACCACCAGTGGTCCCCAGCCCACTGGTTGACGACCACTGGCCTACATCATATCCAAAATGTGATTGTGGCATCCACATAGTGGCAAAAGGATATGTACCTAATCATTTTGGCTTTCTTGGCAGGTGCCAATAGTGGCCTGTGTGGTCTTCGTTTGACTCAACACCGCAGCAGAAGGATAATTGGTGGAAACAAATCCTCCAGGTACCCTGCTTGCTTCTTATCATCAAACTGTTGTCAACTTATTTTACCTGTTTACTTCTAGCAGACTTCAAATATTTATATAAGATGGTACACTACACCTGCTTTTTGTAAAGATATCTGGCTGGTGGAAACTCTTAAAAGCGTATCTTGTTAAGAATTACGTTCACCAAATGGCAAAATGGTGCCAATTCACAGCTGCAACCTTCCCAGTTCTGCTGGTAAGATATCGGTGCCTCTACTCATTAGGTGAACAGGAAAATATATTCACTTTGGGGCATCTATTTTTTTAGTACATAAAAAGCCCCAGTTGGAATCAGACTGTTCATTCTTCCAAGGTTGAAAAAAATAGATAGAAGAGGGATTTCTTGGTCTCCACCTATCCGATCTGTTTAATTTATTTAAAATAAACATAACCCCATCCTTGAAAGGAAATTTTGCTAAAGTGGCTTACAATTCACTTAAAATCTTTCCGTAGGTTGACATCATTTCCTTGGGGTATTTGCTAAGCCTTTCCTCTTTCTATGTTTTAACTTTTAGAAAGTATCTGCTGGAGAATTTTCAGACTACTCTTCATCTAAACCTATAAGAGTAATGTACGCAACAAAAACAGAACACAATGTTAGCATAAAACAAATGAAATGACAAAGCAATATACTGTAGAATGGTGGATCAATATGTTAAAAGGCTTGAGCAAATGAAAAAGCATAGCTCCAGAGTACACAATAAAGTTCACGCTAGCTATATTTCTGTGGGCAGGATGTTCTATTAGTGGAGCAAATAGGTCTTCTCTCATAGAAGAGGATATTTGATGCTCTTTAAGCTTGATGGCTTTCTTGAAGACATTGCATTACCAAACTAGGCAACAGCATCAGTGGTGATACTCATGATATTACCTGGTAATATCAGATAATGAAACATCTGCAAGAAAACCATTAAGCTCCTCTCAGGTCCTTCTCCTTTGTTACTCATGAAACATACTTTGAGATCCTCAACAGATACCGTAGGTCTAAGCTGGCATGGTGTAATGTCTAAGGGGCTAGACTAGGAGTGAGGAGACCCAGGTTCTAATCCTCCCATAAGCACAAAAGGAAGTTGGATTGACTTTAAGCCAGGCCTGTCAACCCCAATCCTTGGTAGGCTCTGCAACAAATTAGTTAAGAAGCAAACCCATTATTGCTTCATTCCCTGACACACTTCACTAAGTGAGATGGCTGAGTTCAGAATAATGTTAAAAAGAATTGGACTCCAAAACAAAGAAATAACCAATATATATTTTTTAGAATCATTCTTATTCGATTCCACTTGATTGTACTAGTTGCAGGCTTGACCACGCATTCAGCATTAACTCAAGTTATATTCAAGAGTGGTCCTAGGCTTCAATAAAGCTGTATCAAGAAATTTCCCCAAATGTGTCTTCTAGAATATAAATCTAATTCTTGGTTATGGAACTACATACAGTATTTATCAGGCTTTTATTATGTTATAATGTTCAGTTTTAATTACTGGCACTCATGTAGCCCATTGTAAAGTTGTAATTGATTAAGGCAGATAATCTGTTTTATTCAATATGCTCTGAATTTGAACTGCCACCATATTTTGTCAAGAATTTGCAGAAAAAGAAGATATTTGAAATGCTGTAAGCCCTCAAAACCTGAGTTCAAAGCAGAGGTGGTATTCAGCAGGTTCTGACCAGTTCTGGAGAATCAGTAGTTGAACTTTTGAGTAGTTTGGAGAACCGGTAAATACCCTCTCTGACTGGCCCTGTCCCCATCTATTCTCTGCCTCCTGAGTCCCAGCTGATTGGCTGGTCTCCTTTTGTTGCCCTGCACAGGAGAACGGAGCTGGAAAGCAGGTTAGTGTGGTTGGGGAGGGAATGGGGATTTTGCAGTAACCTTCCCTCAGGAGTGGGGAGGGAATGGGGATTTTTGCAGTATCCTGCCACGCCCACCAAGCCATGCCATGCCCACCAAGCCACACCCACAGAACCGGTAGTAAAAATTATGAATCCCACCACTGGTTCAAAGTTTTTAAAAGAGCGACTAGAGTATCACCTATGCCACAGCACATTAGCCCATTGATTACCTTCTGATTCTATCCACTTCCTCCATTTGGATTTCTGATAGTAGCAAATAAAAAGAGCTATTTTAGCTATTTTCCAAGCATTTTATTTATATACTTTGACTACTGGATTAGATAGTATTCTGGACATAGAAGATGTATAAAAAAATTCTGTGTGCAGTAAATATGAGTTGTCACCAAAACACTTTGTGGGTACTACAACAAGCCTACCAGAACCAATATTGAAGTGTCCATTCACCACCACCTGAAAAGACTTGTTCAAATCTCAAAGCAGAAATATATTCTGTAAATGATCTGACCACTAATAGCACAGCAATAATAACTAACGTTGCTGTTGAGAATTGGGGTTTTGTGCAAGGTTTTGTGCAGGTTTCTCTGAAGCAGACAAAGTGCCCCTGTTGCCCCCTTGATCTACTCAGCTTTTTTATTTATTTTATTTTATTTATTTTCTTTTGTGAAGCGGTTATAAGATAACAGGTATAAGTATAAACATAGTTATGAATACATGAAATAGATATATAAGAAAAATAAAAAGAAACAATAGGACAGGGACAGTAGGCACGTTGGTGCGCTTATGCAGGCCTCTTCAAGGTGATCACCACTGTTTCTTTCGTGCACCTGGCCTTTCCTTTACAAGGCAATAGAAAATCACCTTCACATTGTTGCCAGGAAGCTTACATGGAAAGACCAGCAGACTAATATAGCTTAAAAGCGATTTTACACTTTTACAAACTGGACTGCCAGATAAAGAATTGAATGGGCATGCATTTGCACATCAATATTTTTTTTCCAATGGTAAACAATGGTTTTACCATAAATCTTGTAAACTACTTCGAGACTTTGTTTTAGCACTTTGAAGTGCTAAAAATAATTAAAAAAATAAAAATAAACCTCTGCTTTGGAAAGTTTTTGGAGCAGACCTTTTCTGTTCAACTGAATAACAGCTGAATAAACAAATCAAAGCAGGAAGGAAACTGACCAACCTACTTTACAATTCTAAATTGCAAACTTTGTGAATAGGAGGAGAGAGGTTTAGGTGTGGGCTAGGTCACAAAATACCCCACTAATGTGCACTTAGGGAAAAAAAGCTTTGGTGGGGAACGTAGATGAGCTGCAACTCCTTAAAGAAGTCACAACTTTTTCTGGGTTTCTGTAGCTGCCCTGTGGTGCCATGAAAATACACCATTAAGTTAAAGTAGAACTGACAGTCTGTGACAAGTTGGCTGGACCCCGTTGCCAATGGTGGGATTCAGTTTTTTTTTACTACCTACCGGTTCTGTGGGCGTGGCTTGGCAGGGGAAAGATACTGTAAAATCTCCAGTCAGAGCTGGGATTTGCCAGTTCTCCAAACTACTCAAAATTTCCGCTACCGGTTCTCCAGAACTGATCAGAACCTGCTGAATCCCACCTCTGCCAGTGTTGCCCCTCTTTAATTAGCCCAGGGGTGTCCAACCTTGGCAACTTTAAGACTTGTGGACTTCAACTCCCAGAATTCCTCAGCCAGCAAAGCTGGCTGAGGAATTCTGGGAGTTGAAGTCCACAAGTCTTAAAGTTGCCAAGGTTGGACACCCCTGAATTAGCCTATATTTGCCTAGGACCCTGCCTACAGTAAAACATGGCACTTCTGACCTTAGGATGTACTTTTGACTTTACTGAATCGCAATTTTGACTTTCAGAAGCTGCATTTTTAACCTAAATTGTACTTTTGACCATCCTAAGTTGCACTCTTGCCTTCTCTAAGTCGCACTTTAACATAAATTACACTTTTGATATCCCAATACTGCATGTATTTGAAGATAGCGATTCTTTTATTCTTGATTTAAATAACAGCATTCAACTTTTCTATTAATAATAACATTAATAAGCCCATTTGAGCTTAACTGTCAGGTTAAAGCATGGAATTGTGCTATGCATACCCATAGGACTTCTCCAGGCCCCCTTTCTAATTCTACAATATTTCTTCTGAAGAGAAACAATATTACCTGGGGTTTTATAGTGTGATGGTGTTCACAGGCAGAACTATGAGAAGAGAAGCATGCCGTTTTCTTCTCAAATGCAAAAGTGCATTTTAGAAAGGTCAATGTATAATTTAGGTTAAAAGTGCAGCTTCTGAAAGTCAAAATTGCAACTTACGAAAGCAGACATCTAAGTTTGTTGGACAAAATGCCTTCTTCCAGCCATTTGCAGATTTGCTCAGTCAGAAAGTATTAAACTCCAGATGAAGCAGGTACAGAAGAGCAGCAATTTCATCTACTGCTCATCAGAAGTGGATAACTTGAGTCTGAAATGAGATGGCACTGGCAGACCATTTGGAATTTTCATTCTTTCATTTTCAAGTGGGCCATAGAATAATGAGCAAATATGCATTTAGTACCCAAATATAAGATTGTTAAAATTGCCAGGAAATCTAGGAATTATGGACAGAGATGGGAACTAGATATTTGATGAGTTCCAAACACCTATTTGTTGACACGCTGGGCACATTATAATACAGGATTTAGGCATGTTGTTCTTTCACTTTCCATTCTGATATGCAAGGCTGCTTGGAATCATTTTGTTCTATTCTAGGAACGAATGATGCCAGCCTACACAAAGCAGTTTGTTTAATAAACTATACAAATCAACAGAGGCTGGTGGAAGAGTAACATAAAACCTCCCCATGAAAATCCAAGCCAGTATTTGGCCTTTGCTGTATCTTCTTTGGTTTTCTCTTTCAGGGGAAGTTGGCCATGGCAGGTCTCCTTGCGTCTGAAGGGGATTCACAAAGATGCTCGTTTGCTGTGCGGTGCAACACTTATCAGCAGTTGTTGGGTGATGACAGCAGCACATTGCTTCAAAAGGTAAGGTATAGCCAGCATCCACATTGTCAGGCTACAGAACTTTTCCCATTCAATCAACTAGACTGAACTTCTGGAAACGTATAAAAACGTGTCAAAAAGGAATCCTTTATTGAGATGAGACAATTCATGTAGGGGTTAAAAGCAACATCTAATGTCTCTCAGGCATACCGGGATAGATAAGGGAGTTTAGAACCCCTCCTCTCCTCTCAATGTGTATTTTGTGCAACAAAAGCCAGTATGTTTATTCCACCCCTTCTGAAGGAATGATCTTTTTCACAGTTTCCCAAGCATACATCTCACTGGAATTTTTATGGTCTTCTCATCTCCTGGCTGTGCACCTAACAGAGGTGTTAGGTTCTGGCCATCTGGGATTCCTCTCTCCATTGTATCATGTGTGGCTTATACAAATTCGATATAAGATTGAATGTATTCAAGTTACATCAAGAAAGGATTTCTTTATCAGTCTCCCCACCACCCCCTTTTCTTCTTCCATTGAAGAAATGACAGATACACGGATCTGACACACATATTATGTTAGTCAGAAAAAGTGAAATCATGGTTTGTGAGCATGTCATAGAAAGCTTCTTCATGTCTCCCTAAATTCAACTTGAGGATAGATGGCTAACCATTCTTGAAGGTCATCTCATACAATAGCCTTCTTTTTATGTGCAGCTTGCTTATAACTGATGCCAGTGGACTTTGAGTTTCTACAAATTCAGTGTCAATATTTCACACTTTTTTCAGAAGCATTATATTTGCACATTGTGTCACACATTAGTGAAGGCCAAATTAATGAGTCATATCAATGGAGAATGGATCTGGCCAGCTCCTACTGGCTGCTTATGAATGGTGCAGACAAGTCTACTCTTCCCCTCCTGACATTGAAGACTCATGGTAGAGACACTACCTGAACTAGGAGTTCCTCCTGCTTCATTCCCCCACCCCCACCCCCCCGCCCCAAACGACCTGCCCTAATGCCATAATATGCTATGCTGGCTGATGTGGGATATTGCTTCAATCAGCATCGTCTCCACCCCGAGATGGCACGTCAGCAGATAGCACAGGGGAATTGGAAGGAGACCTAAAACATGTAAAGTCATCCTCTTACCTTCTGGGTCCTTCCTGTGGCATGAAGACAAGTTGCACAGGAAGCCTCCCCGACTATATCTGAAAGCACTCCTACCTCTGGGCCTGATACACAGTGGTGGGATAACAGAAATGGCAACTCTGTGGATCAGGCACTGCAGGTGATCCAGAGGTAAGTAAGAGAAAGCTTCTCCTGGTATATTGCCCCTGTTCCTACCCTCTGAGAGAAAGCAAAACTCATTGTTCCAGCTGCTCTAACCATCGACCAGAAGTTTCCTTCTCCTCAGCCCTAGCCTTCAATAGGGCAAGCAATAGCCCTGAAGGATTTCCCAATCGACAGGGAATGCCCCAACCATCATATCTTGAGTAAGCCATTAAGACAGCACTGCTCACCAGCCTCATTGCCAACATGGACTAAA
Organism: Notechis scutatus; assembly: GCF_049901735.1. Lineage (NCBI taxonomy): Eukaryota > Metazoa > Chordata > Lepidosauria > Squamata > Elapidae > Notechis > Notechis scutatus. Next base: position 73,002,189 of record NC_142012.1, read on the forward strand.
GCCCAGCTACTTTGGCAAGAGACAATTATCTTGACATCAGTTGGGTATGCCAGTGTGCCAATAATGGCTGGGTGCAGTCTCTCAAGGACTTTGGGTTGATTTTATTTATGGGTGCCTTAATTATATTTTTGAGGAGTGTATTTACTTCACCTAAAATATCTGCCTAAAGAGAGTAATGTAATATATTATTATCTATAGTTCATGTCTGTAAGATGGCTGAGGAAATGTTTTTAACTGACTCTCCTTAAGAAAGCTCCTTTCTAGTTGAAAGAAAGAGGTCTCCTTGAGATGAAGCGTCTTCATTGAAAACTAACTGGCTTGTGACTCTTTTGTGGGCAGATTTGGGGTAGACGTTCGTCGTTACCTTCTGCGGGTGGGAGACCATCATACCGGTGTGAGAGATGATTCGGAGAGAGAGTTGCCAGTGGAGAAGATCCTCCTTCATAGAAATTATCAGTCGAGCAGTAATGATAATGACATTGCTCTGGTCAGGATGTGGGGCAAAGAGGACAACTGTCTTTCCTTCAGCCACCATGTCTTCCCAGTCTGCCTCCCTGTTGGGAAGCAGAAAGCTGCAGTGGACCGAAAGTCTTGTGTCATATCAGGCTGGGGAGATACAGGTGAGTGCTGGGCTGCCTCATAACTTCCACATGGGACATCGAAGAATAAATAGAGAAGTTAGTCCCCTCTACTTGCAACTTCAGAAAAACTTTGATGGCATTTACCACCTCCTACAGAATGAGAGTTTCAAGTACATAATAAATAATCAGTGGAAAGCAAAAACAGTGACTTTTTGTCAAATGAACTTGGAATTAAATAACATTACTTTTTAAAAATATTTATTTATTAAAAAAAAATTTAAAATAGAAACAAATTCTCACATTTTACAGTGATATCATAGCAGTGTACATGTCCTTTAATAACAATTAAGTTCATTTACCATAGGTATATCTGTAGCTAATTTGCTAGTTTTTTACTTATTATGCTACTGTTACAGTGCAATACTTATCTATCTACATTATTTCACATATATACACACATGTAAATCATATATCACATTTTTTTTTACGATTTTATTGGTCATTTTCACAAAACATTTTTACTCCTCTTTTTTTTTTTCAACCAGTTATACTATATTGTGAAATATTCTTCTTCCCTGTTTTTTAATAACATAGTCTGATCATTTCTGCGCATTAATGTATCTTATTAATCACCGCTACATCTGTGGGTGTCGTGGTCAGTTTCTAGTTTTGAGCTAGAGAGATTCTTGCAGCGGTTATAATGTGTAATATTAAGTGTTGGTGTTTCTGTTAACATACCTAACAGAAAAATCTCTGGTTTGAACTTGATCTTTTGTTTTGTTAACTCCTCTAACCATGCTCGAATTTTGAGCCGATACTTTCGTGCTTGGGGACACGTCCACCACCATTATTTTTAAAATGAAGAGAAATGCAGCCAGGTTAGCTATGTTTAAACATTTCAACTTAATGAAGTTGAATTTAATAACTGTCACTGTGTAAGCCTGTGAACCTGTTGAAGACTTCATTGGCAGAAAGGATGGGTATGAAATATGACATGATGAAGTATCCTATAGTTCTGATTTATATGATAGATGAATGTATATATTTTACACCCAGTAGTTTCTAAAAAGGATGTAAATAGGAAACCAGGTGAGCGAGATGGATGGTTGAAATAAATAAAAACAAATAAATAAATCCCATTATAAATAAAAGACCCACTGCTGTACTCAGAAACGCTCATACTATTTTAGATAGTTATCTAGTTATATTTCAAACAAAAAAAATATGACAGCTCAATCTTCTGGGCCTTCCAAAGCAACAGAAGGCAAGACAAGAAGTAATGAATTGAAAGAAGCAGCAACCTAGAACTACGAAGAAATTTCCTGACAGTGAGAACAATTTACTAGTGAAACAAGTTTTAGGTACTCCGTCACTGGAGATTTTTAAGAAGAGATTGAACAGCCATTTGTCTGAAATGATATAGGGACTCCTCTTTGAGAAGGGGGTTGGACTAGAAGACCTCCAAGGTCCCTTCCAACTGTTACTCTGATGATCTCCAGATGTGTTGCACTACATTTGCCATCATCTCAGAATCACAGAATCACAGAGTTGGAAGGCACCTTGAAGGACCTTGCTGAGCAGGAGACTGGAAGACTGCGACTGCAGCAATAGCAGTAGCACTTACTATGGCTGCAATGTGCTTCTCTCAGCATTCTCTGAGCCATTTACAAATGTCAGCATATTGCCCCTAATAATCCGGGTCCTCATTTTACTGATTGTGGAAAAATGGAAGGTTGAAATCAACCCTGAACTGGTCAGGATTGAACTCCTAGCAGTAGGCAGAGATAGCCTGCAATTCTATATTCGCACCACTGCACCACTATGACTCATATCACCTCTAGTCCTTCTCTTCATTAGGTTAGAGATACCTACTATGGGGGATGTTTGTGAAAGCATACCTGCCAAATGGAGGGGTGATGCCCACCCAGTTGGACTCTAAAAGCCCTGGCCTTGCTCTTCCTCAGTATGCCTTTCCAGTAGTTGGTTATTAAGGAGGTATATTTAGAACATAGAGGGCTGGAAGGGTCCTTTGAGGTCTTCTAGTCCAACCTTCTGCCCATGACAGGAGACCTTTTACCATTCCAGACAATGGCTATCCAGTCTTTTCTGAAAAATCTCTAGTGATGGAACATCCATGACTTCTGAAGGCAAGCCGTTCCACTAGTGAACCGTTCTCACCGTGAAAACTATTCAATTTCTCCTTAGTTCCAGTTTGGATCTTTCCTTGATAAGTTTCCACCCATTGCTTCCTCTTTCCTTCCTTTGCTTTGGCGAATGGGTTGTCACCCCTTCTCTGTGACACCCCTCAAATACTGGAAGACTGCCACCCCATTCATATTTATATGCTCTCTGTAACTTTCCCTTAAGCAGCCATTACCCAAGTCAGGGAAAAGAGAGAGGGAGAAAAAGACAGAGAATCTCTCTCCGTTTGAAGGCAGTAAATACTCCTGTGAGTTGAATGATTATATTTTGTGGATGTGTGAAAGGAAAGGCACGATTTCCCTTTCTTTGATTTTATTTTTTATCTTTTTGTTTACTTCTCTGCCCTGAAACCGCAAACCACCAGCTGATTTGTTGTACTTAAGTGTTATGTCAACATTAACTAGAAGAGGGGAGGACAAAAGATTAACCTCTATCAGAAGGCTATTTTCTCTCTCTTTTTTACATCTTCTCTTTTTTTGTTTTGATTTCAACATTACTTAGAAAGTCCACTTGTAAAGAATCAATATAGTAGTAAATGCTACTTTTGCATTTTGATCTTGTTTTTACACACAGATAGACACACTCATATACGCAGACATATATTTATACATATGTTTTTGAAATTATTATTATTTTATATGTATTATTATAATACATATAATACATATACATATTTCCTGCCAACACATGCTGATGCTTCCAAATGCATCTTGATAACAGCAGGAAGGGCTTATTTATTTTATTTAGTGTATGGTATTTACAGAGGTCATGCAATCACTGATACACAAATATAAGTTTAAATAAAATATGTGTGTGTATGTGTTTATGTACATGTACATTAGGTGTGACCTTGTGTAGGAAAATAAAGAGATCCTTTTTAGCGTGTTTGGCTTCTTTGCCTCCCACGTTCGTTTTGACGTGGAGATAATAGCCTTGAAGGCGGGAGGGAAGAAAACGGTAGCTGGATCATTTCAAATTTCACTTACTCTCCTGCCTCACTTCAATATGTCTGGGACTCCAGATACTGGAAGACTTTTTGAATGAAAGTGTTACCTCTTTTTTTTTTTTTTAAAGAGGGCCACTTGGGGAAAAAAAAGATTCTAAGGAATTCCTTGTTTCTTGATTAAGAGAAGGCATTGAATATACTGTTCCTTGGCAGCCTTTTCAGTGTCCGGGTTTTTGGTGTGTGTGTGTGTGTGTGTGTGTGTGAGAGAGAGATCAGCTGTATTGAGAAGAGAACGTTTCCTGTGTTCTCATTTTATTTACAACATATTTTACGCAATGGTAAGCAATGAAAAATATTTTTAAAACTCATTTCTAAACTCCATAGCTATTTGCATATTCTTGGTTCAAATTGGATTAGCTCATTTCAAAATTGTCCAAAGCAGAAAAGTGCGTCAAAAAAAAAAGTGCAAAAAGTGGAAGGTGTGTGGAAGAGGGGGTGAGTCTTATACGGCGGTATATAACAAACTCTATATTTTGAGTGGAAATGTTGGGGGTAGTCTTATCGCCCAGTGGTCTTATACTTCCGGCAAATACGGTACATATACAATATGGACAATGCAATATACAAGATAAAATATTAAGCTAAAACCATAATAAAATCACCATAAGTAGGAAAAATAGGACATACTGTATATAGTCATATTAAACATGTAGAAATTCTCAAATTGCCACCTAGGTCCTACAATTACCCTAATCTTTCTCCTCTCAACATTTTCCTTTTTGGAAGTACAAGTAGTCCTTGTTTAGCAACAACTGGGGACAGGAACTTGGTTGTTAAGTGAAGCAGTTGCTAAGTGAAACCATAACGCACCAACGTGCCTACCGTCCCTGTCCTATTGTTTGTTTTATTTTTCTTATATGTATTCATTTCATGTATTCATAACTATGTTTATCGTTATACCTATTATCTTGTAAGCGATTGACTAATCAAATAAATAAAATGAATAACTCTGCTTAAGATTTTACTTACCTTTTTATTTTACATACTTGTAAATACAAAGATTAGTCGCAAAGTTATTTTTCTATCCTCTGGTAACTGCAAACAGATACTAAACAGGACAGCTGCTAAAGGAGGTCTGCTTGTAGAGATAAAAACTGGGCAATTATATAATTTATAGTACTTGAGGAATTATTGCATGCCAACTCTGCTTCTTACTTGTAAGTACACTACATCAGATTAATAATTTTACCCAGAAGTAAGACAATTTTAAAAATAAATTTCATGAACCCTTTTTGATTATTTAGATTTTCAAGTTACATTTTAGATAGGGTCATGAATTCAGTGTAAGGTATGTACTTAAATCCCAGATTAGTAAAATATTCTGTAACAGACAGACTGGCCTTTAGAGTGCTCCAAGGAATTACACCCAGCATTTAATAGTGTACTAGAACAGAATTCTCAGGATTCTTAAGGACTAGCACTGTACTAAGAGCAAAGAGCACCTTCACTAGGAACTAATCCTAAAATAAAGCAGTGTTATTAATTAAATCCATAATTAGGATCACTGAAGTACCAACTTTTTCTGAATCAGTGTGTATTAGAACAGTGGTCCCCAGCCTTTCTGGCTGTGCCGACTGGCAGGGGAGGGGAAGTGATTCCGTGCAACCATATGTGTGCAGCTCCATTTGTGCAAACGGTGGGCACGTGTGCACAAATGAAGTTCCATTTGCGTGAGTGTTGGGCGCACTGGTCACTCACACAAATGGAGCTTCATGCGCACAAAAGAATGTCTGCCTCTTGCGCATGTACATTCCCCTGCTGTTTGCGCAGCCTGGTGGTTGGGGGACCTCTGTATTAGAAAATAATTGACGAAATAAGATGATTAGTATGATTAGTACTATCAGTATCAGTACGATTATTTCTTAGTATCAGGAATCCACTTGTGCAGATTGGTTGCTTTTATTCAGGATGGGTATTGTCTTCCAAGGATTGCTACTTAAATTATCCTTTTGTTTAAATTTACACTGTTGAAAAGGAATAGTGTATACGTGAGTAAAAAGAAAAGAGAATACTAAGAGTAATACTTTATTCTGATTTTTTTTTACTTTTTATTATGCAAACCTTCCAGACTAGGGCATTCTTTAAATCTATGTAATAAAAATAAAATAATTGAAATAAAAATGTGGCCTTTTTGTTGGCCTCTGTTTTGGTGGATGTGATGACCCGAGGCATGGCACAAAGGCAACACAGTCACATAAGTAAGAAAAGTCCCTTTAGTACCTCCAACTTTGCCCCCAATGTCCAGTTACCTTTGGCTGGAGAAAAAACTCTCCCAAGAATAGTCTTTAAGTGGAGGAAATTCAGTCCCAAAACAAAATACATACAAACTCTAAATAAAAATCCATGCAAACCACGCTGCAGCAATAAACTGGACAGGGCAGGAGAAGGAATTGCAGACTTCAAAGGCCAACAAAACACACACAGTTGGGAAGATGCCAGGAACCCAGATAAGCCTCAACCATAAAAGATAACTCACGATTTGCTTCCCATGAGCTGCTGTGCGCAAACTCCCTTTTTAAACACTGCGTTCCCAGCTGTAGCTAATGAAGGGAATCAGGGCCCTTTCCTCCCCTGTAAGGCACGTAACTTATATTGCTCCTTTCTCCGTTCCTCCTTGCGTGCCCTAGGATGAAGAGGGGGTGGGTCTGGATCTTCCTCTGAATTCCCTCTGCCTTGCTCTACCTCTCCCCTGCTCTGCCCAGCTGGACTTTGCCCTTCCCCAGTTTCTTCCACAGCCACCGGAGCCACACTCCCACTCCCTGTCAGCTGCTCGGCCTCCCTTCCGAATCAGATTCCGACAGGGACATGAGAGTGGAATTTTTTTCAAACTGAAGTTCTGCCTCCAGCTCTCTCAGATTCCAGAGACCTGGACTTTCAACAACACCCCCCTTTTGTTCCTAGCCTATTTAGCTTAGCTACAAATTGATTCTTATTTCTTGATAGATTGATATTTTAAATATATTATTTTACACATTTTAAAATTGTTTGAAATGTAGATCCTATTCTAAATTTATTTTTAATTATTTTTGTAGCTCCTTGAAGGCTCCTTGAAGGCTTTTTAACTTTAAAAAGTGGGGTAAAATATTTTAAATAAATAAGTGTAAATATAAAAACAACTTTTAAATCAGAATGTATGGTTTTAAAAACCAGGTGTCCAAGATAGCTCACAACAAAATGAACTTTGTTTTTAAAAAGGCATTATGAGCAATCATTAAAAGCCATATCCCCAAAAGTTATAATTCTAACCTCCCAATGATTTTTTTCCATCTATTTTGTTGTTCCCTGTATTGAGTTGCATCATGAATATTAATTATTCTTCCAGGAAGATCATACTCAAGGATGTTACTCCAGGGAACCGTGGCTCTTCTCCCAAGAAAAGTATGCAAATCTCGTTATGGAAAGAAATTTACTAATCGGATGCTCTGTGCTGGAAATCTTTCTGAAGACAATCGGGTAGACAGCTGTCAAGGGGACAGTGGAGGACCATTGGTGTGTCAAAGACCAAACACACAATGGGTAATTCTAGGGGTTACTTCCTGGGGATATGGGTGTGGGCAAAAAGATTCTCCTGGTGTTTATACAAAGGTCAGCAAATTTGTGCCTTGGATCAAGAAAGTGACCAAAATAATATGAGAACAGTCAACCCAAAGATGGATTCATGGTGCTTTATGAAGTGGGACTTAAAATGCAAGGAGCTATATCTTTAATTATGCCAGTACTGGAGAGCTTTTCCAATATTAGCCATACATTTTTTAAGACATACGGACAAAAATGCCATAGAAATGCCTGTAAACTCTGCTTTGATTCCATTTTTGAATATATAATACTGCTAGAAGTAAGTTTTCTTAAAATCTGTACAAAGCTTACAAGACAGATTTGTTTTCATATCACCTATGACTCCATTATGTTGTTTGCTCCTACTTTTCAGTCTAATCTTAGGACGGGTCCATCCTAAGCTTTTTTCTCTGACTGCTAAGTCCCTGAGTGGTCCTGCCTCTCTGGTCTGGTTGTTCCCTAGGCAGCATATCTCTTGCCTTCGTTCCCCAGAGCCATTCGCGCATTCCATTACAGGCTGTGAAAGCGCCAGACAATCTATTTCAGCCCCAGCACGACCCACCTTCAAGGAGGGCTGCTGTGCAGGGCAGCCCAAAGAGGGAGATAGGAGTTGAGGCAATACTGTTGGTCATAAGTACAAACAGGCTGCCAAGCAACCAGATTTTGATTATGTAACTGCAACAGTCATAACTTCAAGGACTGGAGTAAGGGACATTCAGTAACTTCAAATAGACGATGAACGAACGATAATTAAGCTAGCACTACCTGCACCTGTCTCTCTCACAATTTTTTTCTTGATTTATTTCTCTCAAATTGTTCCTCAAATCTGGACATTCCTGAGGTATTTCTGACATCTCTTTCCTAAACATTTTGTTCTGTTTTGCTAAAATTTATTTATTTAATTAATTTATATTGCTGCCTATTCGCCCATGGCGACTCGAGGCGGCTTACACAATGTAAAACCATATTTAAAACAAAAAACAAAAATAAAAAATAAAAACTAACAAAAAGAATCAAATAAATTAATTAAAATACAATAGAACAAAACCTGGGGAAAAAAATCACCCCCTCAACTCCCACCCCCTGCCCTGACAACAGCAGATCACACTAGCCATTTGATGGGCTCCATCCCTCTCTGGGTTCCCCAGGCCCGCTGGCAAAACCAGGTCTTCTTCAGTGCCTTCCAGAAGAGTGCTAGAGTGGGGGGCCATTGTAATCTCTGGGGGAGTGATGTTCCAGAGAGAGGGAGCCACCACGGAGAAGGCCCTTCTTCTGGGTCCCACCAGGTGTATCTCCCTCGGGGATGGGACCTGCAACATTCTCTGCTTCCCTGCCCTAAAGGGTCAGGTAGATGTGACCGGCAAGAGACGGTCCCTCAGATAACCCGGAAAATGCCACTTTCTTGAACTCAGCTCCCAAATATTTTAATACACTTACATTTTTCATGGGCTTGGAAAACAAGTCATTGCAGGCTACTGAAATAATAGAAATGGCATTTCCCATTCCTATTTACTTAATGATTTTATATGGCCACCCATTTCATATATAGGACCCTGGGTGACTAATAACGGAAACAGAACCAAAATTATAAATGACTAAACAGCATAAAATATCAGCAGAGAACACTCACAACATCACATGCTCAATACAGCAATGTGCTCACTCATACTGCCAGGGTCCCAGCAGGTACAGGGCAAGTCTGATCTCTGGAGCCATGATGTTCCCAGGTACCATGGCAGGAAAGGCTTTCCCCCTAGATCCCACCAGATGGTCCTCTCTTGCAGATGGGATCCAGAGCATGCCATTCCTGTCAGATTGAGCAGAATGGGTAGACACCACCAAAGGAAGATTGTCCCGTAGTATGCCACCTATTGTTGTCTGTACTGGATGTTGTAGGTAAAATAACAGAGCATAAAGCCTTCTAAGGAGACGTCCATGCCACCTTATTAGCTTTCCCTTTACCTGGAGGTGAAGGTGTCTCTCCTAAGAAAAAGATGTGGGCTAATAGATCTGCCATTGTGAAACACTCGTATGTTTGTAAATAAAACTAATATAACAAAACATAAGTTTCCATGTCTTTCTCATTCATAGAAAATCTAGCCTTTTTTCTCGGAGTATAGGCATATTCATTATTATACCAATGCTAAGGAATTAATAACATATACTCTCAGCTAAATTGGACACTATGTTGGCATTTCGGTTATGATTTATTCCTATTAACTTGGAAACAACTCACATTAAACATTGACATATTTATATCTCAGCAAGCATATGTAAGAATGCACTATTAATTATTTCAGAGCTTTCCAGAATAAAGAATGAGTCCTTCTTATTCCCTGAAGGCTCTGGAAAGTATATTTGTAAATTACTGAAAGCCACACTTATACATTTCAATTTCAAAGTAAAAATGTGATAAGAAATTTTATTTAGCAACTGCCAGTTGATCAGACCAATTTAGGTTGAAATTTACAAGTAATAAATTACTTATTAAAGTAATTTATTTAATTATTTATTGTATTTATATTGCTGTCTATTTGCCCATGGTGAATTTAAGCATTAATTCAAAGGAGAATTATACAAATTTTTGTATTCTGAATACATTTTTGCTAATACAGAGTTTGGTTTGCCCAGGCCATTTGATACAACAAAAGAAGGAATGCAGAAAGAAATACTAAAGTTATGAGATAACTTTTCAAAGAAAGTATTACTGAGATGGATGCTTGTGTGAAAGAAAAGTAAGTAAGTTTCATTTAGGAAATAACATTGTGAAAAGGGAAGACTGAGTTACTTAAGTCTCTTGACAGTCTACTATTCCGGAGTATCTGAACTTGTAGATGAGAGTCAAGAGAAAGAAGAGAGATACAAGTGCAGAACTGTCTGCTAATTATCTCTATAACTATCATCCCTAGAGATTGATCGTGTGGGAAGTGGTGTGCCTGGTGTGAAGCTCTGATACAGCAATCCTTCATCTGTCCAGGCTCAGTAATCCCTTTAAAATTAATGAAGCCTTTCTAAAGGCATGGAATAGGTTTTGCTAGTTGTGCTCAGTTCCCCATTTATTTCTAAAGCTGTTCTTCAGTTGCTGCATCTCCTCTGCCCACCTAAAATACCCAAATCTCTGAGGTGACATTGGAGTCCTTGTTCACAGGAAATTCAAAGTACTGTCCAGCCATTCCTGAGTCAGCAGAAAACCATCATGTTGATGATATCTTTTATGTGTCAACATTGGCCTTGATTCTCGGTGGCGTCCTGATTTCAGATGCCTAGTTCAACCTTCTGGTCTTGCTATCCTTCCCAAGAGCATGGCAAAGCTTTAAAAAAGCCACCTTCCTGACCAATGCACTTCCTTAGCAACATGCACTTCCATGGCAGATGGAGTATGCTGAAGTTTCCACTTGGTCTCCAGATAGCAGCAAATTACAGTCCAGAAGAGAAGAGCACGAGGGATGGTCCTCAATGCACCCTTGTCCAAGTAATGCTAATAGCCTAAGCTGCGTACTGGCCCTTTTGGAAATGAACTGGAACTCCCCCTTTCCGGTTCAATCAGTTCTCTTTGCAAACACAGCCCCTCGAAAATCAAGCATGGGTTAGTCCTGAAATCACCGGGTTTCTAATATGATAGCTATGTTTTGCTTTAGCTGAGCCTGTTCCTCCCCATTCGGACATGGGGGTCAAGACTTTTATTGCATATTCCACCTAAGCCCAAGGGGGAGGTCTATTCGCATATCAAGAAGAGTTTCCTAATGGTATAAGTTATTCAGCAGGAAACAACTGTCCACAGAGATGGATTCTCTTTCACTGCAATTGTTTGTATACATGTGTCAAGGGTAGTGTACCAATGGATCCTGCACTGGGCACTGGACTAGGTGATTTTCAATCAATTTATAAGTGAGAAGGTTCCTTCAGGCTGTGGTACATAGACCAAGAGGCTAAATGTTTTCCTTGATGTTTACACAACACTGGCTTATTACAAAACACTTCTTTCTATGCTAAGCACATAATTTACCTATCTGTGCCTAGTTACTGTATAAATTTGATATTTTGCAAGCTAAAGTACCAAAAGCCACCTAGGAGAAGAATATAGGCACTACCTCCATCCTGGCTCTGCCACAATCTATCTATAAGCATGAGTAAATCTGTTTGAGTATTAGAAACTGAAACCGAATAGAAATGGATCTATATTACCGATTTCCCCCCAGGATTCTCATCAGTTGCAGACCAACTCCTTCTCAGCAATCTTCCCCAAAAAGGGAAGTCTGGAGGCTGATCACAAGTTATTGAAAACCACTGAGTCCTTTTGAGGAGGGGGTGCATTTCTGCCTTTTTCAAGGGAAGAGGCACCATCTCCTCTATCAAACAGGCTGGCACGATAGCCCTGGAACTAACAGCATGTCATCTCCTTGGCCATTTTCATGACCCACTAGGGCCTGAATCCAATACACAGGTGGCCCAGCTGTTAGTACATAGAGCTCTGTCCATTCCCTCAGGAGTGACCTGCTTAAACTTTCCCAATCACATTGCTACACCATGTACCTGATACCTGCTCTGCCCAATCAGAGGCCAAGACTAAGCACATCTGAGCAACATTGTTTGCCAATTAGCCTGAATAATTCTCACAGCAGCCCAACAGATGTTTCAAGGGGGCCTCCCTACTCAACGGGGACTGAGACCACTACTGGATGACTATCATTGGATAAAATGAGAATGGAGAAATATTGACATTCCATTACCTTTATAGCTAGGAAGTGATCTCTAATAAACACTCTTATCCACGTACAGACTTGCCTTAGGCCTTCCTCCATTGTGGCTTCATCTCCTGGAGCATCTTGGTAAATCAAGGCCCACCCCAATGTTCCTTTTTTCTTAGCCCCTCTTTTCCCCCCTCTGAGCATGTGCTTTTTCACTCTTCTTTTCCTTAAAATGCTTAATTAAAAAGGGGGAAGGATTATGAAATACAAATAAAATAAGAAAATAGTTCAGATCCATACTGGGCAAACAGTCAAAATCTGTTACACAACAACAACAAAAAAGCATAATTCAAAAGCTGGGTTACAACTAGCCTTCCTGCTGAAAAATCTCAGGTCTTCCTACTTTTGTAGAGACCCCATAGCTCCGGAGCTGGGTGGACTTTGGGGTGAAGACTGTTCCAGGGAGCCAGGGAGAGATGGAAAAGGACTTCTCTAGGAGTCCCCCTAGATGGCGCTGTTTGGCTGACTCGGCGGGTTTTTTCTGGACAGACTTGCTCGGCCACCTCCTTTATTTTACCATTATTCCTGTCCTTCAGCTCCTCCTTTCAAAACTTACCTGTCGAAGCAAGAAAGCAGGGAGGCATTAACACTAAATTATAAAAGCTGTGTGTGCATGTGTCCTAAATACCATAGAAGAAATTAAAAAGCAGTATAATGATTCCCCTATTTCAGATAGGTGTCTTTTTATATAGTACCATGAGATCAAACACAACCATGAAAGCCAAACAAATACTGCTACTATTAAAAAACACTAATGTTATTTGGCTACAGTAAATTAAAAATTGCATATTATATATAATAGATACAAAAAAAGATTTAGAATATGTTTAGTATTTCATTAAACACTTGTAGTCTCAATGAAGCACTAAAATTTACTAATGCTGTTGTTGTCAGCAACCTGAATCCTCTGCAAGATGAACGACTCTTTATTGAAGATGATGGCCCATAATCCACCATATGGATCCAGTGCAGGCGGAAAGAAAACAATCACAGGGATAAATAATGGGAGGAGGGCTTTGATAGAAATAGCAATTCAACTTACATACCGCTTCATAGAGCTTCACAGCCTTCTCTAAACTCAGCATATTGTCCCCAATAATCTGGGTCCTCATTTTATTGACCTCAGAAGGATGAACCTTGAGCTGGTCAGGACTGAACTGCCGGCAGTTGACAGAGTTAGCCTGCAATACTGCATTATAATCACTACGCCGCCATGGCTCTTATATATCATACAGTTTTAAAAGTGTCTGCTGAAGTTTATATTTTCTGTGGCTGATTGCTGGAGATCTGACATTTAATTTGGCTAAACCTTTCCTATTCTATTCTGGCACAAGTCTTTTAAGTAGACCAAGATTTTAGCAACACTCCAGCAGTGCTAAAGCAACACTCCAGCAGTGCTAAAGCACTGCTGGAGACCAACCCACAAGACATCAGAATGGAGATGTGGTCGTGGTCATGCTTCTGGCAACTGAAAAGAACATGAAAACGGAGTCTGCAAAGACTCACAGATATAACATTTAGACTTCTATACAGCTTTACAGTGCTTTACAGCCCTCTCTAAGCTGTTTACAGAGTCAGCATATTTCCCCCAACAATCTGGACCCTCATTTTACCAATCTCAGGATGGAAGGCTGGGTCAACCTTGAGCTGGTCAGGATTGAAGTGAGCAGTGAGTTAGCCTGCAGTACTGCATTCTGACCACTGCGTCACCACAGCTCTTCTACTTATTTGTATCCCGTTGTTTTTTTACAAATAATTCAAGGTGGTGAACATATCCAACACATCTTCCTTCTATTTTCCCCACCACAACAACCCTATGAGGTGAGTTGGTGAGGTGAGTTGGGCTGTGAAACAGCAACTGGCTCAAAGTCACCCAGCTGGCTTTTATGCCGAAAGCAACACTTGAACTCACAGCCTCCTACTTTCTAGCTTAGAGCCTTAACCTTTAGACCAAACAGGTTTTCTATTTTGCATTTCACATCCCAGAATGGCAAGCATATTCTGGCCTGTACCATCTGGTCTCTGGGGTACAGGCATGTTATACACCTCTATGTCCCTCTTTTACCACTGTTAAAAATTCTACAGCCTTACTAGGCATAGTCCGCTCTATTTCCAAGCCTAGACGCATCAGAGGTCAGCTTGATTCAATTGAAGCATACATGCAGCATTGCCATCTGAGTCACTGCCCTGTTCCCAAATGTTCCTTGTAGTTAAAAGTGAAAAAAGCTAAGACTCTGTGGCTTCTCTACTTAGTATTTATGTTTGCTTGGCTTTGAGAGAGCCCATGTGGATTTTTGATTTATAGCTCAAGAAAGACCCAAGCTCCCACCAAGCCTTTTACCTTGTTGGTTTACCCCAAGGTACTTCTCAGTAGCTCCCTATTTTGATAACATCTGAGCCCATTTCCTGAATGAGCCTTTATCTTGATTAAATATGATGGGCTACAATCAGTACAATTAAGATGAGGAGTCAAATCCTCATTGCAGGAACATCTTTCAATCTACTGACCGTATTCTTCTCTACTGTCTTTTCCCCCCTTAATTTTGGTATAGGGTTAATAGGTAGTCCTCAGATTGTAACCACTCGTTTGATGATGGTTCAATCTTATGATGGTGCTGAACAAGGGGAGTTACAACCTGTCTTCAAAGTTGCAGCCTTCATAACTGATATGTGACCATGATTCAGGCACTCGGCAATTATTTTATATTTATGCCAGTTGCAACCCACATCACATGATCCCAATTTGCAACCTTCCCTGCTGGTTTCCCAAAAACAAGCTAGGGGGAAAGCCAGCAGGAAGTTGCAAGTCACTCTTGTCCCTTTTTTGTTTACCCACCTGTAACTCCGTATTGTCTGCCCATGGCGCCCATCAGCCCTCCTGCAGCTCTCACCCACCGGCTTGCTGGCCTTGATTCCCACCTCTACTTATGTCCCAGTCATGTGAGGGCTTCACTTAATGACTTATGTGGTCCTTCAGTTATGACACAAATGGGACTGCTAGGACTGCCATTGCTAAGCAGGACAGTCCTGTAACATGGCACTTTACGATCCCATTGACTTAGCAATGGAAATTCCAGTCGTAATTGCCGTGATAACCTGAGGACCACATCTTACTTACTCTAAATATCTCAGAAGCCTAAAAGGCAAAGACCACCTCTTCCTCTCGCAGATAATTCAGCAGGAAAATAGGAAAGTTTCAAAATGTTGTGTAATGGCCATTATACATTATACAATCAAAATTAGATCACTATGGTGTATTGTTGTGTTTAAATCAATACTAATAGTAAAGATGCCTGTATGGAAGTAGCTTTGATTATATAGCCATGATTGCCATCTTGACTTTTTTGAACTCCTTGACCACACTAAAAGAAAAACAACAGTTATACTGTGTAGCAGAAAGGTCCTTACTGGAAAAAACAGCTCTGAAGGACTTGAATCTTGATGAGGAAACTCCGTGCTCAGAGTCCTTATGCAATGGCATTTGGGTATAAATTCCTAAAGGGGATAATCAGATATAACTTGACCAAAAACACAAACTCAATTTTCTGATGAAAAACTTTTTGGGATTTGATTTTGTATTTTCAAATCAGCAACTGTTTAAGTGATATTAGCATATGAAAATGTAGCTGTTGATATATTTAGTATTTAAAATATCTTGCAAATAGAGTACCCTTTTCTCCTCACACAGTTTAATGGTATTAATCCTCGTTGGGTCTCTGAAACAATATGGCCACGGGTTTTCTTGGCAAATCTGTACCTAATGTAACATAACAAAGAACCATTTGTTTGCATCATCTATAAACTGTCCCTCTTTTATACAATTAAATTCAGCATACTGTTTTCTTTCCTCACCTCACACATACAGAGGCTCACAAAAGACAAGACACTCTAATTATCTAATTGTTTGTTCTGTGTTATTACTGTAAGGTGTAATTACAGCTGCCAATGTTAATTACTACCATTTTTTCCCTCTTAGCTTACAATGTGCTTTCCAGATCTATCTACATGAAAAAAATAAAAAACCCACTTCTAAATACTGGAGAAGTATAAAGCTAGTTGGTAAAAGCCTCTCTAGGTACCGAACTACAGCTGTTAACTTTTGAAATGAACAGAATTATGGGCCTTTTTCACACATAGGCACATCACAATTAATAAAAAAAAGGTGTTGGAAGTTAAAACCCACCCCTCTCCTAGAAAAATGAAATATTTTAGGAAATATTAAAAAGGCAGAATATTTCCCTAAAAAAGAGTAGAAACTCAGAAGCAGAAACTCACCTCAGAAGCAGAAGCTCACCCCCACCTTTGTTAATGGGTGGGCCACTAAGGCCTGAGCCAGAGTATTCTACATAACAAAGCCCTCTACCCATCTCTCCACCTGGCCTGGGAAGATTGCATCAGCCAGCACTCAGGTGAAGCCATGTGGTCCACCCAAAGCCTACAAAGTTAGCTAAGACCCCGCCCCTGGGAGTCTGGCAGCCAATGGGATACATTTCTTGCACAGGAACAGGAAACCACTAAGGTGGGCCCAACAGAGGGTATATAAGGGACTCTCAGCATCTCAGCCCTCCCTTCTTTTCCTTCGCCCAACACCTTGAAGCATGTGATCGTCCTTTTCACTTTGGCGCTCCAAGCCATGTGGTCCTGCTGTCCACCATTAAACCGTCTTTCCAAACAGCCTCCATGTTTCCAGTGTCTTTTCCCCCACTTGGAACTGAACCCAGAAGGATAATTCTTCCAACAATTGGCACCCAAGCAGATGGGACTCCAAGCTAACCTAACCAATGGACCAGGTCCAGGTAAGATTCCCTTGCTGGCAAACAGACCCATTGAGTCTGTGGGGTGAGTTTTCCTGGACCTTGGTCATTTGGAAAAAAAAGGTTTTAAAGGGGTTTTGAGTGTTGAGCTCAAAGGCTGCTTGGAAAGAAGGTGAGTACCTCCAAATTTTAATTTTAAAGCATGGAATAGTGTGGGACATATGTGTACGACTGCATGTGTGTGAGAGAGAGAGGGTCCTTCTCCCAAACACAACTGGATCTTGCTTCCTCTGTGCATTTCCTAACCGCAGAAAGACCAGCAGTCTGGAGAGCAGGGGGGAGGTTTGCCAGAGTACAGGACCTTTTGTTAGGGAAGGAAGAAGTGTGTGTGTGTGTGTGTGTGTGTGTGTGTGTGGCTTCACCCTTGGACAGCAGCTGGATCTCATTTCTTTTTTTGGCCTCTAGCCGCCCTCTTGCCTGTTGCTAGCTCCACAGAGCCATGACCATCAGGACAGGAAAAGCCAGAGGGGGCATCAGAGTGTGGGACCTTCTGTATACAAGAAGGAAAGCCTGAGCAGGGTGTGATTGAAGGGTGGGAAGGAAATTTTGTTGTTTTAATTTTGTCCTGTGCCCAAAAGCAAAGCCTGATCCTGGAAGCACTAAGGGGGAGAAGGAGGTGCCAGTACTACTGCGGAAGATATAGATCCTCCCGGATCAGAAAGAGATCCGAAAACCGTGGGCGGCTGAAGTTCCCAAGGGAAGGGGTGCCTGTACTCCGTAAGGGAACAGGAGTCCCCCTCAGACATTTTTTTTTTTTGCTTGAAAACCGTGGGCGGCTGAATTTTTGTTGTTGAGCCTGACTGAGCCAAAGTGAGCCCCACATCTAGAGGGAGCATGGGAAGCAACAGTTCGAAGGTGACAGGCAGAAACAGTGGTAGGATTCAGCTAGTTTGGGAGAACCGGTTGTTAACTTCCTGAGCAGTTTGGTGAACTGGTTGTTGGAAGAAATCATAAGGGCAAAGAACCGGTTGTTGAATTATTTGAATCCCACTCCTGGGCAGAACCCCTTAGGAGATTTGCTGGAAGCATGGAATGAGCAGCAGATGAAAATCCTGACTGGCATGAATTGGGAAAAAAAAAGGTGTGTGGGGGGGGAATTGTAGGAAATGGGCTTTGCTGAGGGATACAGGAAGACCAATTTGGCTAAATAAAGGTACTTAAAAGAAAAGGGACAATATAAAAACAGTATCACATGGGATTTTTTTTTTGTTTCTCTTTCTTTCTGTGTCGCTGTCTCCTATGCAACCACGTGGTTTGTTCCTTAAGATTTGTGCCTTCCCCAATTTAATTGATTTATTGTGGGAATGATCAGTGTGTATAAACCTCAGTTTTGTTTTCCTCTCTTTGTCTTTGTGTATGTGTGTGTTATGTCTAAGTCTTTGTGTGTCCTTGAGGTAACTGTTGCAGCTGTTAAGTGTCTCTGATCCCTTCAGATATGAATTTTAAATTGTTAAAAGAGCACTGAGTCTTTTCCTGGTCTAGCCTGGCCAGCTGCACAGGTGGAAGAACAGAGTTCAATTTTCTTTCCTCTGTGCTTTTAAGAAAAACACAAGGTTATTAGCGAATGTCTTAAGTTCATTTACAAGAAAAGTTTCATCCTTGCATTTACTGTGTGTTTAAATGATTTTACCTGTTAATCTTTTTCCTGAAGTATGTGAATCTAGTTTACATCCCCCACTCAAATTCTAAGAAGGGAACATGACCTTTAGGACATAATAAGATTAACTCACCAACATTAGCAAAAGGCACAAGGTTCACTACATTGCACAACCCCCATAGCAGCATCTCAGAACTCTATAAAAATCCATGTACCCATCAAACCAATTTGTCAACTGTCCCAGAACTACATGCTGTTGTTGGTTCTGCTCATCAATAAACAATGCCCTTCTTTCCAATCAGCCTCCATTTCATTTCCAGCATCTTTCTCCTGGCTTGGAACCCAGACTGGAGTTTTCATTCCAACACTCGAGTCCATTGGTTGAAAACCATCAGTTTCCAATTCTGATTATAAGCCTTTGCATATTTGTGATACTTTAAACGTGTGTTAAATGTTGATGGTTGGATGGTACTAATTGATGGTGTCTCAGGCATGAGGTAGCTAACCTCTGGTTTAGAGAACATACTTAGGGAATGGATAGAATGCTGAAGGCTCAAAATTGAAAAAAAAAATGACAATTTGACAAACAAAAAACCTTGAAATGAAAAATATTATAGAATTGTGAATGAGAGTGACTATTGCAGCATTGCCCAACATGTCCATTTCAGACATGTTGGATTTCCACTCTCAGAATGTTTGAGGTTGGAGGCGGCTTCAGCCACGTCAACCACCAAACAGAACAGAGTTGGAAGGGACCTTGGAGGTCTTCTAGTCCAGGGGTCGCCAACCTTTTGGACCTCAGGGACCACCAAACTCATAATTTTTAAATCCTGTGGACCAGAGACCCTGGGAAAATCCCCCAAAAAGACTGCAGGAAAATTCCCCACCCCATTTTCCTACTAATCGATCATTCTTTATTTGGGATCGCAGGATACCATCTCCACCTCAGTTCTCAGGGGGAGAGAGAGAGACTTTTGGCTTCATGCAAGGAAAGCAGCAGAAGCAGCAGCAGTCTTTCTTTCTCTCTCCCAAACTCTGCCAGAAATGAATCTTTGTGAGACTTGTCGTGCCGGCGCAGCCTCTTGGAGCAGGAGGCCTTGCAGGGTCCCAAAGACTCATTTCTGGCAGAGTTTGGGGGAGAGAAAGAAAGACTTTTGCTTCTTTCCTTGCATGCAGCCAATAGCAGAAGAAGAAAGAAGCAGGAAAAAAGCAGCCCAGTGGCCAGGCCAGGCATGTGGAGCCAATGGGGCAAGTTCCCCCCTCTGCCCTTTCCCCCCTCCCCTCACCACCTCGTGTTGTTCGCAAGGCAAGCGACACAAGCCTTGTGTTCCCGCGCAGCCTGATTACTCTGGGGGTGACATTTCTTTGCATACCACCAAAATTTTCTTGCGGATGACCAGTGGTCCCTGCCCCACCGGTTGGCGACCCCTGCTCAAGCAGGAGACCCTATTCCATTTCACAAATGGCTGTCCAGTCTCTTTTAAAAGCTGACTGCCACCATCCCAAAAACTTTCTGCACAGCACAGAGGATCTGGGAGGGATGGAAAGGACAGCTGGAGCCCACAAATACGAGCAGGGATGGCTGGCAGGAGAGCAAAGGCTGGAACAGATCGCATTCCAGTTAAAGTGGGCAGGCTGGGGAGATGGAAGCCCCTCGTCCTTTCGGCACCCAAGAAAGCAGGACCCGGGTTGCCCCCTGAGCCGCAGCTCGCATGCCAGACAGATAACCGGGTCCTTCCTCTTGATCACCTTCTCCCACTTGGGAGACAGCATTGTTAAAAAGCTTTAAAAATAAATCCCTCAGGAAAATAGGACAAGCTACCAAGAGCGTCTGCTGCTGTTACTACTTCGGCAAAGGGAGGACGGACATGCGCAGCAACCTAAACAACCTAAGGAATTTCTCTCCTTTGATTTGCTTGTTTCTCTCAGTAAGACTCTTTTCAGGATCAAGAAACGCAGAAGGACGCGCTGCAGTCGGCCCTGAAAACAAATCTTAGCGGCGTCTCTAATTTTTCTCTTTTCGGTGTACCTCTAGGTGGGCCTGAAACAACCTCTACGGACGGGCGGACGGAAGCCGGAAGCTGCGCGACGGAAACGAGCGTCAGCTGGAGGGGGCGGGCTAAGTGGAGAGCGAGGGGGGGGGGGCGCTCGCTCCAGCGCGGGGGCCATTTTAGTGCTTGCGCGGCGGCAGCACCGGCGGCAGCCGAGCGGAGGTCGTGGGGCTTTAAGGCGAGCCCTTTCCGGGGAGGCGGCAGGAACGGTGCCGCCCCCTCCCCGCTTTCCTCCTCTGCGCTGGGGAGCGGCTGGCCCTGGGCACCCCTGAGGGTCCCTCCGTCGCCTTGGCAGCTAAACCCCGGGTGCAGATCTTGCCCGGTCCTCCGCAGGGGAGAGTCGCGCCTGACCTGGAGACCACCTAGGAACCGCCGCCGCCGCCGCCTCCCTTCCTCTCGGTTCCCTCGCTCGTTCCACCGCGCGCGGCCCGGCCGTGCGGCTGCCCCCTCCTCCCTCAAGTGCGTGTGCACGCGTGTCAATGTGAATGCGTGACTCTTTCTCCGCTGGGCTCTTTCCTTCCGGGAGGGCCAAAGCTGCCGCTGCCGCTGCCGCCGGAGACTTGGCGCCAAGTTCCCCAGAGAGTTTTCCTAGGAAGACGCGGAGAGGCGGGTCCGGGCGGCCGGGAACCGAACTGGAGCGGACTCCCCCGGGCTCTTCGCGTGTCTTCGGGGCGGCAGAGGAGGAGAAGGAGGGCCGGGCGCGGAATGGGCCTCTAGGCTTTCTGGGCGAACAATGGCCTTCGAGAGGGGCGCCGGGAACTCCCCGCGCCTGGGCACTTTTCCCGGGGCTCCTTCAGGCGCGCTTCTCCGCCCTGCCGGGCTTGGCGCCGGCTCCTGGTAGCTCCCGGCATCCCGCGAGTTGAGGGGCGCCCCGGGGCTTTTCTTCTCCCTGCAGGCTCCTGCGTCCGGGGCGCGCCTGCCCGCCGCCGGGCTTCTCGTGCGACTGCTGTCTGTTGGAGGCGGAGGAGCGGCCGGGGTGGAAGCAGCGACCATACAGGTTGTCCTGGAGCGGCCTCGCTGCGTCTCCCGGGGAAGCCGCGCGGCCCGTCTTTTTCCTCCGCCTGCTTTTTTGGATGTGATGGAACTCATGTTTGCCGAGTGGGAAGACGGGGAAAGGTTTTCCTTCGAAGACTCGGACCGGTTTGAGGAGGACTCGCTTTGCTCCTTCATTTCTGAGGCGGAGAGCCTGTGCCAGAACTGGAGAGGATGGCGGAAACAGTCAGCCGGACCCAACTCCCCCACTGTCAAAATGAAAGGTGAAGAGGACGCTTAGCGCGGGGCTGGGCTGACCGGAGCGGCGGAGATGGGGGCGCACAAAGCTCCTGGCTAAACAGCCAACCCCTCGGTCAGAAGGGGCAAAAATAAGTTCCTGTCAGTAAAATCGAACCTAAGTTGAGGCATGGGACTGCATGGCAAGAAACGGGGCTATGCAAGTGTGGAAAGATTTCTACTTACAGAGGCAGTTAACTAGAACTAGATAAAACGGGAGGAGCTCAGGTGCTCCTAAGCTACTTTTCTCAGCTTTCATCCTTTGCCAGGCGGAGGGGGTTCCTGGGGTTTGTAGCATTTTACTGCCTGGACTAGCATATTTACCCATCAAAAGTCTTCCTTAAAGAAAGTTCTGAATTCCTCGGTTCGGCTTAGTTTTCCTCAGGGGTTTAATTAGCATGTTATATTGCCTGTTCAAATTATTACAGAGAGTGATCATAAACGTGATAGAATACATCATGGCGGAAGTAGTTGAACCATTTATCAGTACCTAAAGGTGAAAAAATATCCTTGGGATGTTGCAGCTTAAGAGTACCACAAATTATTGATCCAATGTAGCATCTGTTCATCTTAACAGCAATTTACTATACATTTTATCTGGGTTCAGAAGTGGAGCAGGGTTGACCCTCCAGGAATACTATTGTTGTAGTATTGGAAAGTTGAAGAAACATCCTGGAAGAAGGAAATAACAAACTATTTTTGCATTGTTGCAGAGAAAAATACATGGATGTGTTTTTGACATCAGCTGGGATTAACTTGGCTTTATTTTACAGCCAGCTGTTCTTGCTTCTGTTGAAATTAAATGAATCTGTAGGTGCTCTAAACATAACTGTGATATCAATAGTAGAAGCACTCATGGGTTGAAAGAAAAGTGCATCTGTACACGATAAGAATCTGTATGCCCTTTGATCTGTGAACACGACTGAAGCATTTCTTTTGGCTAACAGAATTTGGGAAAACATTCACCTTACTTTTGTATTCAGCTTTATTTATTTTAGGTTATTTTAGATTAGTGAACATGCAATCTCATGTAGTATAGTCATAACCTGCTTTTGCTCCCTGACATGCACAATAATTTTGTGCCTTCAAGTCAGTCTTGACTCCTGGCAACTGCCTAAACAAGTTTCTGCAGTTTTCTTGGCAACATACTCCAAGATTTTGTGTGTCTTCCTACACACAAAGAGAGAGAAGAGTTGGCCCAAAATCATCCTCAGACTTCATACCTAAACTAAGATTGGAACTACATCCTCCCTGTATTTAGCTTGGTGCCTTTAATCATTGCACCAAAGAAATGGTAGAAACATTAGGAAATACTTTTGTAGTGTTACAAATATGTATATATGTGTATATATTTGTATGTGTATATACACGCACACAGGTAGATAACTTCTATAAACATTAGTGGAAAATGAAACACTAATATTTTTGAATATGTGATCTATAGGTCATCAATATCGATATCTGGGTAAGATGAAAGATCAGTTATATGAGATTTATAGCTGTTTGAATTAATCCTTACATCATGTAAGACTGTATCCTCTTAAAGCTACTCAGCAGCTTACTTTAAAAACATTAAACATTAAACAAAACAAAAACATTAAAGAAGATGGTGAATATGTCCAATCAGTTTATTAAACATAAATTTTTTGCAGGGTGTGCCAATATGAAATGAATTAAGACTGGAGAATTAAGATTGTTTTTAAAATAAAATACTTTGTAGTTTAATAATCTATTCCACTTTACACACTTATTTTTTCTAGGAGGGAAATAGCTTTATAAGTTGCTTAATTTCATGATTTGAACATGTGTTAGAATGAAAAACACAAAAACAAAATATAGGATAAAAGTCAGTTTTGAGAAAAGCCAGGATAGCACCAGTGTTTTTCAAGAGGATACAGCTAAATTGCAATATTTAATGAGATGAGAAAATTAAAAAGTAATCATAGTTACTGTTTTCAGTTGACCCAGAACATCCTGGTATTGGAAATCCCTCCCACCTCAATATATAAATGCTTGCCTAATTTTTTTAAACTGTTAATTTTTATTTCCCAAGTTATATTTCATGTTTTAACATTAGGTTTGTTTTTAAATAACTGGAGTTTTTTATGATGAAAATGTAGAAATGTGTAGAACTTTTTTCAAAAATTTAAAGGATAAGGTTTAATTTGTATCGGTTCTAAGTGTTTTTTTTAATCAGGTTCTGATTATTCTTTTGAGTATAGATATTTGGTGTGAAAAAAACCAATACACCAAATGCTGATTTTTCTAATTATTTGTTTCAAAATATTCTTAAGGTATCAATCCTAAAATGCCAATGTTTGTATGTATAATATAAACATTTTTAGAATGTTTAAGAGAAAAGATTTTCACTTTAGCCAACAAGGAAGCAAAATAAGGTTTAGGGTATTGGGAGCGGAACCATAAAGGGAAAGCAACATGACTGAACACGTGTATTATCTATGAAAACAAACAAAAATCTGAAATTCTGGAACTCTTCATAGATCCTTCAGACTATTGTGCATTTTTAAACTCCCTTGTGAAGTAAGACGGTAAGAACAAAAGTTTGGAAATATAGTTAGATTGATGGCATGAAGATTCAATAAAATTGTCAATATGATGTTTATACTGACATTGATTGCATACTAAAAATAAATTTAACAGAAAATAAGAATTAAAATAAAAATAAGAATAAAGCTGTCAGGTAGAAATTCACATTTTTTCTTTTAAAGTTCTTACAATGTTTTTTTTAAAAAGGTTTTTCCCTGAGGAATAGAGTAGTATTTTTTTTGTTAACTTGATAGTAGGCTAGGCACAAATTAATGATTTAATGTAAAGGTGCTGACTTGACAGTGGTCTCTGTATCTGTAAACAGGGAGCATAAGCATCATTGTAAGTAGAATATTAATTGAAGGGTTGAGTTACCATAGGAGGCATTTAAAAGTAAGAAGTGGCACATGGGAAATGTTGGGAATGATTTTTTAAAATAATAGACTTAGCTAACTTTAAACTATATTAAACTTTTTTATTATGATTTTCTATATCCAGATATATATAAAATAAAATAATGAATTAATTTGGCTTTGGTTAATGAACTTTTAAATTGAGTTGTTATTGGCTTATATATAGAATCAAAATTGTGTTTGGATATAAATAGTAGTAGGAGCAGAGAAGTTTTACACTCCAGTATTACTCTATTATTTTATCTGTCTCAGATTTGTGTTATTCTACTCTGACCACCCTCCAAAAGAAAGCACAAGTAAATTGCTCCGATAAAATTTGCTGTCAGTGGAACTTTGCGTATATTATTTCTATGATGTTTTTCAGTGTAGTATAAGAGTCAACTAGTGCTTAGCTTTGCATCAAATAATAAAGCTCTTTGTATGTTAAGAGGACTGAAGTAGTTGAAAGCCTTATAAGGAATGCATATTTATAGTATATCTTGAGTCTAAACTACTCACGAGAATCACAGCAAAAAATAGCAATATTGCAGAGAAATATTTACCTTTCCAAAAATGATTTCCAAAGATTTATATGGGGAATGGCAAATACAATTGCCTCCATGTGAAATGAGTGATATATACATGGAATAAATACATAAATAAAAATACATAGAGGGAAGGGCTGCCTTAATGATAAAGTGACCATAGCAATGAAAGCTTAATTTCCCCAAACTATTCTGGTTAAATGCCTAATGACTGTAATGCCTGACACAATTTGCTTTTTGACATGATTCTAAGAGTAAAAGTCGCAGAAGTGCCTTTCAAAAGGCAACTGAGTTTTCTTTGTTTTTTCCTTGAAGTCTTTGCTTCTCATCTAAGAAGTTTCTTCAGCTTCTTGAATGAGAAGTGAAGGATCTTCAAAGAAAAAACAAAGTCCAGTTGCCTTTTGAAAAGCACTTTTTGGACAACCATGACCTGGATGATTGAGAATCTCCATAGATACTAAAGGTGAAAGAGTATTTTCTGCTTGCTGGGTGCTATTGGAACATAACTTTCAGATAAATTAATTGCCAGTTAATGAAATCTGTATTATTGATACACCATGACACTTAAAATGTTTTTTTTTCCAAACAAGTACCCCCACTATAATTTCAGAAAGGTTAAAAGCAGAAATATCACTTAGAAATAACACTAGAAATAACAGAGCAGCTGAAGGTACTACCATATATTACAAGTATATTTCAAACATTGTGCTGAATTGCTTTCTGTGAATTCAGCCATACTGCCCTAGGAATACAAGTAGCCCAGCCTGACATGTTAGAAAAACAGAACAGTATTTTGGGACTGAGTGAACGGGTATTTGAATAATTCAATAAATTTTATTTTGCTTTCAGATAAAAGCATTCATATGGGGGTATTACATCTTTTGTTGAAATAGAAATTTGCTCTAGTGAGTTGATGGTTTTTGATGGGTAACATTATCAGGTGCGAGCAATATGGGGAAGCACTTGCTGAGTAAATTTTTGATATTAATATTGTCTACCATTTAATATTTATTGATTTGATACTATATGGAGAATACTGAAAAAAGCAGTGGTGCATGGAATTGTGCTCATTTTGAAAGCAGATGATAGCTCTGCACAATTTTCTTATTGCACATTGCTAAAAAATCTTTACCCACAGAAAAAAGAAGAGCTTGCAAGAATGAAATGGGAGGATAATGATGAGGATAAGGCTAACATTTCAAAGAGGAAAGAAAGCACTGGTAGCTTTCTCAGCATTATGGCTGAGAGGGCAAACAGTTTTAGAAACAAGTGCAAGAATAATGAATTGCTATTTGCAAAGGCATCACTAAGGTTTGTGAAACCTTGCAAAATACCCATCTTGTTTCCTTTCAGGGTAAGCAACATTACACAGTGGTGCAAAAAAAAACAAGAAAGAAGTAAGCTGAAGATACAAATAAGGGACAAACAAAGTTCAACTAAAATTAGTTTATGCCACTTGCTGTATCACCATACCCTTCTATGTAACTGTAATTTTTCTACTATGTCAACACATTACTTTTTTTCTTCAAACTTCTCTTTTTGAGAAGTTCAAGAGGTTTGATCAAATACAATTTTGTCTTTTCTCTACCAGTTCATTATTTCATGTATTTATTTTACAGTGTGATTCTCAGTTGCTTTCCCTGTCTGACCCACCTCAAACATTTCACACACACTATAATCTATATTCATTCATTACCCATTCATTCTAGTAGGAAAATTCAAAACTGAGAAGAAACAGACTTATTCATATGAACAATACATAATTAGAAAATGTATCAAAGTGATAATTACATTTATATAATTTTTATTGATTATTCTATTTAGGCTCTTTTTTATAATGTTTTCATGGTCTCTCCAATGAACATAATGGACAATGCTGTGGATTCATTGTAAGGCAATAATGGCCTACCCAATCAAAGCATTTTTTGGGGTGGCATATTCCCTGTCTATCCAAGATTCATTATTTGTAAT
The DNA here is from genome assembly GCF_049901735.1 of Notechis scutatus. Taxonomy (NCBI): domain Eukaryota; kingdom Metazoa; phylum Chordata; class Lepidosauria; order Squamata; family Elapidae; genus Notechis; species Notechis scutatus. The sequence continues at coordinate 73,029,467 of NC_142012.1, forward strand.
ATCTGCAGTTTAAAAGCTTTGCACATTGATAGGGAGACAGGCCAAAAATGGAAGTATGGAATCCAAAAATTGAGAAGGATGAAAAAAACTCTAAAGAAATGTGTTCAGAATTGACAAATGGCATAGATGTACAAATTCTAAATCTAGATGTAGTATGAAATTTATCATTGGTCTTACATCCTTCCCTGTAGTCTTATTTTACACATTCCTGATACAATAGTAATATCCTTTTAACAAATCTGGTGTTCAGAGCTATGTTAAGGTGTGGTAGTTGTGTTCTGACTTTCCTCACATCTTGGACAGGCTGTGCTCTCCCCCACCCACCCCTTCATAAATCCTCTGTGTTGTTCCCGAGGATTGCTTCAAACATCTCTGTGTATTCTGTTTTTTTCCAGGGTAACTACTTCTGTTCACGTAATTACAGTAGGGGCTCTAAGTGGCTAGATTTATCCTCTGCTTTATGTAGGATACTTTGGTTTTTCTTTCCTTTCTTTGCTTGAAGCCTGAATGTTCTATTTCAGCATGCAGCTATTTCTTTTTCCACTGAAAATGTAGTTTAGTAGGAGTTGTTTTCTTTTGGCTCTTGGCAAACAACATTTTTGTGTGTGGTTCCTTGATAAGTGAGGCATTTATAGCAGAGATTGTGGCTACAATATATCTCTAAACCACTGCTGTGTGTCTTGATTAGTTCATAGTTATCCATGTTGTCCAAATCATTTTGTAGGCCACTGATAACAGGAAAGCAATTAAACCGTGATTTGAAAAACCGCATATACTGACTTCCCTCTTTTTTTAGACATGGTAGATCTTTTCAGAATTGTCCAGGTTTGACTCTCATCCTTCGTGTGGTGTGACAACTTGTTCCTTTCCACAGGAGCTGCTGAGATTGTTGGTTTTTTAAAAACACATTTTATAATTGATAAGATACCAGTAATCTGACCCTCATTCCTTCTCCTCTGCCTCACCCCAGTTTAAATCCCACATCAGTCTAGCCACTTTCTGGGCTTGATAAGCTGAGCTGCAGTTTGTGAGAGGTTGTGATTTTAAATTAAAGTTAGTAAAAGAGCTATCAGACTTTTTTTTATTCATTTGCACCATAGATAAACACAATTGTCCTTCTACAGGCCCAACTAACTAGCCTGTTGAACCTGAAAACTAAAAATAAATTTTGCTATGTATTTCGGTGTGTTTATTATCTATGCTTTAAAAAAAGAAGGAGGGTCTTTCAACAATAAGGAAAAATGATTTGGCTGACTTGTTTCACTTGTTCCCATTTATGCTCCTTGAAGCAGCACAGCTTCATCTGTTTCAAGCCTCCTCTCCTACAAGTTCATTGAATACCCTAGCCCTACCTTCTACCTTGGTGTACCTACTTGAGAAGTACTACTACCACTGCCGTCTTTTAGGGGCTGTCCTTCTCCTAATCTGGGTCTGAAAATGGTAGGATTCCTATGTAGGTTTCCTTTTCAAGAAATAAAATGCAAAACTGAAAGGGGAGATTAAATCATTTCTATAATGCATGCTCCTAAGGTTGTAGCATGAAGATGTATGTCTATAGCTTTTAAGGAGATAAATTGGTTTTGCATAAACAAAAGCAAATACTAAAAGATACAATTTGTGGAATTTGATTTGCAAAAATACATCAATTTTCCCAGTAAACCATAAGATTATGCTGATCCACTATAATTAGTGATTTCAGAGAAATGGTTTTCAAGTAATATATCAATTCCCAATAAATTAATAAAGTCAATTGGAAAGCTAAAATTATATAGAATGGTCTACATGTATAGAAAAGTAAAAATTAGATAGGATAAAACTTCTAGTATACTCAAAGACTAAATAAATTAAAATTTAGCACAGCATCTGATTAAATTAGTTATCTGTACTTAGAAATAATATTTAGATTTTCCGAAGCACAAAATATTTTTCTCTTAAGGAGAGAGCCTTGCATCTGCTCTCTAACTAGATTGTGTTTAGCTTTTTTATGTTGCAGCAACAGAATATTATCTGGATCTAGACTTATATAAAATGTGTACTTCTCAGTATTCAAGACTGATTAGTAAATGCTAACTGAAAAAGGAAAAAATAATACTACATTTGGTAATTTGTTTAATTTCACAGTTGGGGAGTAATTGATAGTATGACTGATGAATGGAAAAGCATATTCTAATTTTCATCTTTTCCTTAGTATGACTTGTGTTGCTTGCTTGATTTATCTTTAATTTGGTAGGAGGTTGAGTAAACAGACTAAAATGTTTTGTCTCTGTGTTAGACATTTTTTGTTTTTATGTCCCATAGATGATGTTCAAAATCACAGTGATTTTATGACTATGCTATTATAGTATTGGTTTATATAGCAAGTGGTTTATTGAAGACAAAAGGGACTATTCAATACTTTCTCTTGACATCTTAATCTTTATGAACATTAGGACTGCTTCTTATAGTTTCTTATTATTATTTTGTACTTAGAAAAGCCAGGAAGTTTTTTCCCCCCTTTTCCTTAGTTCTTAATGATAAAATTCTGCAGAATTCAGATAACTTGCCCAATACTCTTCATTCCTTTAGATGGGTCGGTGATCCCCTTGGTGGAACTGTCAGCAAAGCAGGTGGCATTTCACATTCCATTTGAAGTAGTGGAAAAAGTCTACCCACCTGTGCCTGAGCAACTGCAGCTTCGCATTGCCTTTTGGAGCTTTCCAGAGAATGAAGAAGACATCAGGTAGTATCCCTTATTATTTCCTTTAAAATGGACTTTGACTTCTTGCAAACAAGGAGAACTTTTCAGTTTTTACAAACTCATGTTTAGTGTGGACAACAAATTGGTTAATTAAATGAGTTGAGCATAATGAAAAACCTGAAATTTGAACTTAATAAGCTGAAATAGAGGAAATTTTACACCTGTGACATAAAAAGCTTTTGATACACAACTTTTGTGGTGAACAGTTATGCTGTAAGCCAGGGGTCCTCAAACTTAGCAACTTTAAGACTTGTGGACTTCAACTCCTAGGGAGTTGAAGTCCACAAGTCTTAAAGTTGCCAAGTTTGGAGACTTCTGCTGTAAGCTGTCCAAAGTTGTTCAAAATGAGATGGGCAGCAAATTTAATAAACAGTGTAAATCTATCTTTTTAAAGGACATACTATTTAATCAGGATTTAGACTTATGTGACTATTTTAATCTCTGTATTGATGCTAAAATTGCTAAATCCAATGATATTTTTTTTTTTGAAATTACAACTGTCCAAGGTCTGGTTGATTTGCAGTGGTATAATGATCCATGTAGACAAATAGTTAAATCAGCCCAGCCTTCCAGACTCTGCTGGGTCTTTCTTAGACTGGCAGCCCGGCATTTTAAAGTTGGTGGGGGAGATCTAATCTCATTTCTCTCCTTTGTTATAGTTTGTGTTGGTTTAGGGGGACTATTGCTATTAGACTTTCTATACTCTGCAAACTCCAGGAACTGGGAGTTTAAGCCATATGGGTTGGGTCTCTTTTAGCTAATTTCTTCTAAGTTTGTTTTTCCAGCTGCCAGAATTTTTCTTTATTCCCCACTCCTAGTGGAGGAGTTTTCAACAATATTATCAAGTGTATGCATGCACGTATGCACGTACATAGCTCCTAGTTGCTGATTTTTTTCACCCATAGCACCTTTGGGTTCCTTTTCCCACTCTTATTCTTTTACCTCTTAACTTTTTTTTTCATCTTTTGAAGTTGTCTTCTGATATTCCCAAAATCAACTCGACCAGCTCTCTGCTTTTGAGGTCAGCAAGCAAATTCTCCATTTGAAACAGCTGCCTTTTTAAAGAGAATAGCTCCCTTTACTTTTCTTATGCTATTAGGGGAAAGGAAGCAGGAAGGATTCTGAACTCCACAGCTATTCCCTCACAATATATTAGGCACATGGAACGTTTTTGGGGAGAAGGCTAGGAAACTGCATATTAACACATCTGCTTTTCATGCCTAGTTAATAACCAACCCATAATATATCCATTCTCTTGTAAAATGAACAGATTTTTATAACTTCAACCTAAAATCCATAGCTTTCAATCTATCATTGTCCATGTTTTAATTTTAAAAAATTAGACTGCATGTAACAATCTTGAGTTGTATATGCTTTTCAATTTTGTCTAGAAAAGAAATGGTTTTGTAGGTTTAATAGTTATATAGAAGAGACAATTTTACATTGCAAACTGTGACCTGCAATTAAGAACCTGTATATGATTAAATTCCTTCTCTATTTAATATAGCCTTTTTTCACTATGACATAATCTTTGAAATCTATCCATAATTTCTGCATTGTCTGGAATGGAATGGAATGGAATGCACCGTTGTCAGTCTCCATTGAAGATCATTCTAATAATAGAATGATTTATTTCTTTTAGGCTATATTCATGCTTGGCAAATGGCAGTGCAGATGAGTTTCAACGAGGCGAGCAACTCTTCCGAATGAGGGCTGTTAAAGACCCATTACAGATAGGTATGGTGTTTGTATCTTACAAACTGGAATTGGCACCTCAGAGATCAAAGAGTCTAATTCCCTTGCTTAGTTCAGGGTCTGCTCTCCTTTACTTTAACCCTAGCCCTTACACTGCTCTTGAAAATCTCATGTCAGATGCAAAAAATATCTGAGGCAGACTTTGATGAGTATTAAACTTATACATATTTGAGTATGCTTTCTCAGCAAATATAAAGTTGCACTCTATCATGACAGCCTTAGAACTGGCTGGGAAAACATTGGTGAATTCTTCCTCTCTCAAAATGACAGAAAGGAATGAATTATTTGGATCCTCTTTGAGTCGGGCAAGTCTTAATCTAAATATTTTTTTGCTGACACTGTTAAATCAGTTTAAATATTTTTGCAATTATTCCAACTATGGCTAACTCCTAGGTCACTTTTTTACTTTATATTTCATCTCCCATGTTCATTTTTCTAACTTTATTATGTGACTTAAACAGTTTTTATTTTTTCATTCTTGCTGAAGACCCTATTTAGAGCATTGTCACTTTGTAACCCCAAAGCTTTGGATCAAGTTTTTGAAACCATTCAAAGTTGCATTTTTAATAGTTGAAAAAATGGAAGCCTGTTAGATACATGATAGAAAGCATATTGACTATATTGAATTCATTCCATGTAATAATAGTAGCATATAGTTTTAAGTAAATCAGATTAAATTGTTGTTTTAGGCTTAACAATATTCTGGATTAAATTCCCCATCATAGACAATACTTGCTCCATTTAGAGCCTAGTAGTTGAGGTATACAAACAAGCCTCACAGAATGGTTGCTGATCTGCATAGGCTGATAATTGCTTTAATTATTATACCAGTGTACTGTTATGTTTACTTCCTTTTAGCCTAGGTCAGGGCTGTCAAACTCATGGCCTGTGGGCTGGATGCGTCACACACTGGCCATGCCCAGTTTAGCAAAGGGGGAAAAAGTCATGATATGTCACGGGATGCCGCTGTGATGCCGCAAGTTTGACACCCCTGATCTAGGTACTTTTAAGTTGGGGAACCTGAGAAATTAGGACCCTTTACTACTACATGAATGTAAAGCATTTTCAACTTTGAAGAGATACTTGTATGTTTGGAAGCTTTAGTTACAGATGAAACATGTCTACTCCTTGAGAATATTAAACGTGTGTGTGTTCTACAAGGAACAGTGTGTTCTATCATAACATAAGGAGATAGTTTCATCCATGGATTTATTAGACAGCTTTGAATTAAGCATTCATTTTTCTTTTCCTTAAAAATTGAATAGAGCTATTGTGGCCGACATTGAACAGTAAATTTTGGCTTAGTATCGCATGAATAAATGTAATAATCCTGCAAAAATATCCACTGGCTCATAGGCCACATGCATTCTGCCTTGTTACATTCAGATAATGATAATGGCTTAAAACAATTTAATAATGTTTTTAACAACATTCAGATAAATTGGCTGAAGAGTTTTTCACCTTTAGTCTCTGATTTATATGTAATGGAAAACTTGCATTAAGTGAAAGTGAAATTAAACTGCAAAAGACTTTTTTGGGGGGCCATGAACATTAGTCCAAGATTGTATTATATATTATGTGCAAACATGGGTAACAAATGTGCATAGTGCTTAAAAAAGCTTATATAGTAGTTGTCAATAGGAAGGATTTTAGTTTAAATTTAGATGAGCATCTTCTATCCAAATGCAAATTTTTACTATAAAACTATCCTTTGAAAATAGTTGAAATATATTATTTGAATTTTTCATTGAAACTAGGAAGATTGAGTATTGCCGAGAATGGCCATTTAACTGAATAGTATTTCAATTATACATCTGAGCTATATTTTCCTCTGCTTCAATAATTGCCAGACCATAACTTTTGTCCTGCTCTCCAACAGGTTTCCACCTGAGTGCCACAGTGGTACCTCCACAGATAGTGCCACCAAAAGGAGCCTACAACGTGGCAGTAATGTTTGACAGATGCAGGATCACCTCATGCAGCTGTACTTGTGGAGCTGGGGCCAAATGGTGTGCCCACGTGGTAGCCCTTTGTCTCTTTCGGATACACAATGTAGGCTTTGAAATATGGCTGTTGTTTTATTGCACATATAACATACAAATCAAGTATTCAGTAATGAAAAGTTCTGCTGTTGATTTTAGTTTCTGTTTCATTAGTTGACTCAGACTTGAAGAAAGGTGTTTGTTTAATACTGTTTAGCATAGAATTTTGAGACACAGTTAAATTGGAACAGTCAATGCTGCATGCTAGGTGATCTGCCTCAAAAAATCAGTAACTGATTCATGCTCTTTGATATGTTTTGGTGAAGAAAAATACCTGCATGATTTCCATATTTATAAGTAACCTGGGAATGAGGCTGGGCTTCCTGCCAAAAGGGGTTACTTTGCAAAATATACTTATGGCAGTCCAGTAACGGATTTTACTGCCCTGTCTCCCCTGCCCCACCCCCAGTCTGCCTCATGAGCTGATTATTATAAATGGGTTCTTTTAAAAAATTGAGAAACTGTCTATTAAAATTAAAGCAGTATTCTACCATTCTCCCAGTTTTTAATCTTTAATATTTTTTCTCATTGTCTAGCAATTTTAGATTCATGTTCTGCA